>NC_139257.1:17776005-18225005 GCF_977018435.1 Lepisma saccharinum
TTACTAAAAAGAGTTTCAAAAGATGTGCATGAACTAGGAGAGTGGATGGGACGTTCGGGCTACATGACATTCAGAACTAGATCATTGATATATTAGGGAGATCTGTTTTGCGCTCCGTGGTAGCAGATATTAAACGTCGGGAATATTTTGCTATTATGGTTGACGAAACTTGTGACATATCCATCCGTGGACAATTGACATTTTGCATTCAAACTGTAAATGAAAATTTTAATATTTTTGAGGAATTCATAGGCTTTTACGAGATTCCGAACACTGAGGCCAAAACTTAAAAAAGGGAGGGAGTGAGTCATTCATTAATTTATTTCAGTGATCAGAGCCCCCCCCAATAATTTTGACAAGTCGGCGCCCCTGGTCTCACCCCACTCTGGGTATTGTGAGAACGGCTGTAAATAGGAAGAAATGGCGAAACACGTATTCCATGATGTTCAGGGGGAAACGTCTTGAGGCCAACCATTCCCTACCCGGGCCCCCCACATGAGGGTAGGCTGGGATCGACTCAATTTTTTTCAAATAGCAAGAGGTGTCGAAGAATATGTCGTATGAAAGGACTTGTCATAACAACAATAATATAGCAAATCCGGGGTCTCTACGTAGCTCCAATTGACAATGGCGTCAAATCAAATGTGGAACATGCATGAACAGCATTGGACAGGACCTCCAACTCCTTCAGTAGTAATCCTAGACAACAGTGGGAGCTGGAAAAATGTTCCTACACTGTAGCATGATTCGGAGATATCCTAGCTGTGTCTACAAATACGTAGACCTCCTGGTAGCAATCTCAGGGGGCGCCATGATATACGGTTTTGTGTACGGACGCTTGCAATCTCTTGGGAGGGGGGGGGTGTACGTATTTGTAGACACTGCTAGGATATCTCCGAATCATGCTACAGTGTAGGAACATTTTTCCATCTCCCACTGTTGTCTAGAATTACTATTGTAGTAGTTGGAGTCCTGTTCAATGCTAGTCATGTTCCACATTGATTTCACGCCATTGTCAATTGGAGCTACGTAGAGTAATTGTATTGTTTTCTTTTTCTAAGCCATTATCGAGACGAATAGTATCACATACTTACTATTCATATGAACAGCAAAGAAAATACACCATAAAAAATACACTCATTATCAACTCGCTGGATATATGTATAAATACTACACGTAACACTCTTTCTATGTAAAGAATGTGAGTAAGTCTTTGTTCAAATAAGAAAATAACCACAGGAAGAAACTACGATAAGGTACGTCTACTTTTATGAGCAGCTACAACCTTGTTTAAATCCAAAGATTGTGCAAGCTCTTTCTCAAAGGACAGTATAGATATGGCATTCAACCTCTCAATTCCATTTCGATTATGAAGGCAACACTTGATTTGTCGTAAGCAGTTGTTGATGGGGGTGGACACATTTCAATAACACAAAGCTTATAAAGTTCGTAAAAGGCAATTTTAAATATTTCAACCATTGCAAGCAGCTGCTGAAGTTTCTTTAGTTGAGTTCCTTTCTGCCTCTGTGTGCCATAGCTCTAAACTGTTCAAATCACAACAGTAGAGAGCGGCGAAAGATTGTAGCTTTTCGTGCTTCAGAAAAGCGGCACTAACTTAATAAAGTAGGCATCAAATAAGCAATACCACCCTTGAATAGAAAGTATGTTAATGATACCATTTTCTCTGCTATGATGAAATATCTTTTTTTTTTTTCTTGTTCAACAACTGGAATTCAGAACTTAGGTATAAAAATGGGGAGGATGCGAGAAATATCGTCCACTTAGTAGGCACAACTCTCAAGGAACAAACATATTTTCACTACAAATTCACCTCCACTAGGGGACAAATACATTGACATAAAAGCATTGAATATAGTTGCAACTCTTGCACTGGGCATTTTTATTAGTGAAAATACCTATAACTGCTGAAGATTGTGCATAAATACTGCATAGAATTGGATCAATAGTTTAAGATTTGCTTCAAAGATGGATTCTTCTGCACAGAGTCAAGTTTGTCCAATATGGTGGTACTGCAGAAATGATT
Source organism: Lepisma saccharinum (assembly GCF_977018435.1). Taxonomy (NCBI): domain Eukaryota; kingdom Metazoa; phylum Arthropoda; class Insecta; order Zygentoma; family Lepismatidae; genus Lepisma; species Lepisma saccharinum. The sequence goes on from NC_139257.1 coordinate 17,778,050, forward strand.
TCCTAACCTCACAAATTATAATTAATTAACATGTAAGACTAGGACAGCGAGACAGAAAATTGCTCAAGCCTGCTGATATTCGCACCGTATTTCAGTGATTACTTTATTTGAATTTGTATTAAGGTCTATTATATGCACAGAGGCTAATCGGGACGAGAGCTACAGCTTCTAGTGGAATTCAATTGAATTGTTTTTGAAGTCCAGTTTATGCACAGATAGGTTAATCGGGACTGCATTGGGTACCAAACTCGGGACCCCTTATTGCCATTATGGCATATCGGAAGCCCTTCTAGTGGAATCTGAATGACTTAATGAAATGTTACCTCCACTGGGATCGAACCTGGGACCCCTTGATATGAAGACAGCAATTATATCGCTAGACCATGGGGGCCTGGAGGCCAATTTTAATATTTCCAATGTTTTAGCATTTAGGAATTAGGTAGTTTGTGTACTCTTTCATTCTTTAACTTCGTATTTCTCCCTCTGGAATATTTGCAGTGATAAGGATAGGAAGGCTTGTGTTGCTTCAGCCATAAACCTTTGGGTTTAAGAATGCTGTAGAATTAGTTACTTAAGAATAGATATAGGTAACTATGAAACCAATGAGAGAACATCTCTACCTCTCATGCAATTGTCGGTACTCCAATAAGGAATTAACGAACAGAAAGGAAACATAAAACTTCTTTAGATTTTGAACGTCGTCCTTCTTATAAAAATTAATTTGTCACGCCTGTTAGACCTATTCCGAAATATAGTGATACGATTTACAGATGCTGCCAACAACAATCAAAGAACAATCTCACAGTCACTAAATACGTCCATCTTCCAGGCAGGCAGATGATTTCGTAGCAAGTTTGGCGACTCCTGATTGAAAAATTACTTAGTATCGAATGACCAGTGGCCCATTGATTTCAAAACACAACGTAATAAAGTAATTGCGATCTAACGGATCTAGAAAATGTACTTCAACATTGTACTTACCTCAATGGAAGTTTCATAATGGAAAAATGGAAATTTTACTTTTTAAGTTTTCGGTTGAAATGCGTCTAACGTACTACAAAAATGCAAGGGGTGCTACCTCTATTTGTATAAAGGTACATAAATCTTAATATTGAATAGTGTTGCCCACGAGACGAGACTTTGGCCTGTCTCGTCTCGTGGAAATGCTGTGAAATGCTGTCTCGTCTCGAAAATATTCATTTGTCTCGGGACACATGATCAATCTCGTCTCGTCTCGAATTTTTAAAAGCCTGTCCCGTCTCGTCCCATGGACAACACTAATATTGAACCACAGCTAATATATATCTTCAAGGTAGGGTTCTTTTTTGAAAACGAAACCAGACAGGATGCCTTCCAATGGAGACGTTTAAATGATGATTATTATCTCAACAAGGATACACGGATTTATATATTTACATAATGAGATACGTATTGCTCTTGTTCTTATTTACATTCAATTTGTATGCTCTTAGAATTTCTTTCTTCTTTCAATTTGTATAATCTTCTTTAGTATATGTTTCCTTCTATACTTCTTTCTGGACTTCCTTCTTGGTGGGAAATCTGGATCTGGACTTCCTTCTTTGTGGGAAATCTGGATTTGGACTTCCTTCTTCGGATTTGAACTTCCTTCTTTGTGGGAATTCGGATCTGGACTTCCTTCTTTGTGGGAAATCTGGATGTGGACTTCCTTCTTCGGATTTGAACTTCCTTCTTCGTGGGAAATCTGGATTTCCTTCTGGACTTCCTTCTTTGTGGGAATTCGGATCTGGACTACCTTCTGGACTCTTATATAATCCCTGGAACGTGTCTCCTTTATGCCAATTCCTTTGGTATTTTTATATTTTAAGTTTTCCCTCTTCACTAAGTCCTTTTTTCGTAAGCTGGTAACACCTCACTTTTTCTTCATTCCCACCAAGTCCTAGAGGGTTACGAGTTCGAGGGTTGATATCTACGCCGCTTACTTTTATTCTCGTCCCTTGAGGCAACGACTGGAACACGCCAACACTAAATAAGTACAACAAAGTGTATACTTGGTGCTAGATGACTGAAACGCGCAACCAAAGGTAATGTGGTTCGCGACTGGAACGCGCCGCCACTGGGATAAATCAAAAATTTCCACCAAGTGAAATGGTAAATCAAACTAACAGATTCGAGATCTGTTAAAAGACACGAATTTGTTTCAGTGTTTTCACTTCTTTAGTTTTCCGGTATGTTTACATATGAACATCAATTTAATTTATTAAGTATTTACATTAATTTATTGTTTTTATATCTTTTCTTCATCCTCTTATAATGGATTCTATTCTTGTTCATCTTTCCAAATTACTCTGCGAATATTTACACTGCCGTTCGCGTATCTCGTGTTAATCTTCAATCTTGCACACATTGTGCTGCCATCTATATTTCACTTCGGCAAACCGTTTACATGAGTTGGACCCATTGGGTACGTAACACAATATTCCCCCCATTGGCCATAAAAGAATTTCATCGTAGTATGTATAATATATGTAGATACATTTTTTTTAAATACATGTATTCATATTTACAAGTCTACTCCTTCCTCTTGACCCTTTCGTTTCCTCTGTGTAGTTATATCTTCTTATGTTGTCTAAATGTTCTCTTCTTTCTACATCTGTTTTCATATGCCTTAGAAAAACTGTATTTCTGAAAATACTTATAACCTCATATGGGCCTTCGTATATAAAAAATATCTTTTTAATAGCGTTCTCGGAAGCTTTGCTCACTGGGTGGATTTTACAGAACACTAAGTCTCCTTTCTCGATGTTTATTCTCTATACCTTCTTTTCTTCCTTTGTCTTTCGTCTATTTCTCTTGTTATACAGTTATGATATCACTCTCTTCATCTCAATTTTTTGTTCTATTCTCCAAACACGTATGGTTCCTCTGTGTATCCCAGAAATAGTTCAGTCGGGCTTCTTCCTGTTTCTTCTGACAACGCATTATTCAGTAACTTGTGACCGATTACTTTGGGTCACGTAAAATAACGCACACGTAGGACGAAAGGGTGATTTGAAGGAACAGGAATAGTGCGTAGGAAGAGTGTTGAATTACAGTGAACGTGTTTTGCATAGTGGCGCAATAGAAGCTGTCGCTAGGCAGTTAAGAGCTTGAATGCTATTGGCATTACCATTGCATGGTGTGATTATGCAAAGACCAATCACAGACTTATAGTTGCAATGGGGTGAGTGAAGCTAAATGAACGAGAACAGTGCGGTTGGTAACAGAAAAGGAGCAACATTAACTTTCTCGGCGCGGAAAGATTTCCTCGGTTTGGAGTAGTGCCGTCGGACTTCGCGTTGCGAGTTTCCCGCGATTGTTAAAACTTTATACGAGCGTCGCTAAAATAATTTTATAATCACACATCACATTCTCTGACACAAGAAGAGCATTAGAAGAAAAGTTGATATCACGGTTTTGTAAAATGTAGTGACTATTGGATTTTAAGGTGTATTTTTTCCAATACAAGGTAAAATTAGATATCAGTGGTTTATTTCTTGTTTCACAAATTTGCTAACTTAAGACTTACGAGTGACTGGTCGGTCTGGTACCATAAACCCAGAGCTCGCAAGCCGAAGCAGGGTACTATATTCAAAGCAGAAGTAAAATCAGAAAACAAGTAAGTAACAAAGAAAAAAAGAAAACGGTTGAAATTGGTGCCTTTTAAACCCGGGATAGTTAGTTTTAATCTCACTAAATTTCTAAATTCTAAATTATCGAAAATTTACTTCTAAATGTTCTAAAATCATCGGGGAAGAGCCTTACATTTCCTAGTGAGTTTGATAAACTGTCTAGTGTTTGAGAGGAGGCTAATAGTTTTGATTGTTTATATCTGTGTTGACCTTGTTGTGCTCAATCTCAGCTGGAGGAAAATTGACGTTGTGCATTGACTAGCCAGGAGAGCGTTATGTTGTGTTTTTTGTCCTGCGTGTTGTGGTGCTGTGTTTAATTAAAAAGAAATGGCTAGAAGAAAGTCTGTTGCCCCTAAATTAAGAGACGACGCCCCTGAAGTTAACTGGGACATTACTTTAGAGTGTTGTGGCAAGATGCTGAGCGAAGATGGAAGCATAGAATGTAGCGAGTGTAAACTTTGGAAGCATAAATCATGTGAAAGTATGACTGATGTTGAGTTCGAGTCTTTTGTGAATGAGAAGGAAAAAGTGTTTAGATGTGCAAAGTGCAGTGGCGTGGAGAAAAATGAATCCGTGGGGGAGGATGTAGTGTCGGAAGATCAGAAAAGGGATGATATGACTAATGCAAATGTGATGGAAATGCTCCGACGGTTGTTAGTGAACTCCGAGAAAATGGATGCGAAATTTGAAAAACAAAACGAGAAGTTAGAATGTATGGTGAAACAAAGTGAAGAAGATAAGAGTGAAATGATCGAGCGTTTTCAAGTGTTAGAAAGTAAAATAGTTAGTGTGGAAAGTGTTAGGGAAGAGTTGCGGTTGCATCGTGAATGGTGTAACGAGGCGCATGAAGAGATGAAGAAAGAAATTGGAATTGCAGTGGGAAAGTCAGAAGGAAAATTAGAGATACAAGTGGAAGAATTGAGTAATGTTAAAAATAAGTGTAAAATAAATCGAGGTGACCTTGAATTGAAATGTGATACTCTGCGAAGTGAAAATGAATTGTTGAAAGTGCAACAAAGAGAGATAGAGAATGAGGTTCAGGTTATTTCAAGAAGAATACTTTTGTTAGAAAGGAATAACGAAGAAAGTGTAGAAGTGTTTGAAAAGAAATTGGAAGAAAGTGAGAGAGAAATACATAACAGAATCGATGCTCTTGAGGAAGAAGTGAAGCGTTTTAAAGGGTTAGTTTTTGAGAGAAATGAAGAAATGACGGGTGAAAGTGTAGAGAAAGTTTTGAAATTTGCCGGTGAAAGTAGTGAAAGTAGGGGTCGTAGAGATAGACGTAGTGTAGAAAAGTCTAGTAGAAGTGTTGTTAAGCTACCAGTACGAAGGGTGATTAAGAAAGAAAGAGTAAGTGATAGTGACGAAGAAAGCGAGTCGTCTCGTAGTGATGAAAGTGATGAAGAAAGTTTGAAGAAAGGTGCTAGGAGTAAGATACATATTTCCACGAGTGCCAGCTCAGAAGACTCCGATTCCTATAATAAAACGTATCGAAGGAAGAAACAAAGAAATAGAAGAAAGGAAAAGAGAAAGCAAGAGAAAGTAAAGGAAAGCCCTATCAAATATAGTGATATAACAAAGTTGAAAAAGTTCTCGGGTGAAATGGACGACTTGCTACCGTCTGAATTCTTGCAAGATCTCGAGGAAAGTTTAACTTTAATGGGAGTGAAGGAATATCAGTATTTACATGTACTTCCTTTTGTGTTAACTAAGACAGCAAAGTTATGGTTCTTAGAAACTAAGTCTAAGTACAGTGATTATGAGCACTTCAAAAAGAAGTTCTTAAGGAAGTTTGAATCTGAAGATGTGAAATCTACAAAATTGACAGAGATATTAACGCAAAAATTTATACCTGGACGCGGAAAAGCGATGGAAGAATTTTACTGGGATAATGTGAGACAGTTGAAATTGCTACAAACTTCACTTTCAGAAGACAAGTGTGTTAGTTTGGTCGCTAATCAGTTACCTTTTAGACTAAGAGAAATGTTGCTGGCAGCAAAATGCAAAACTTTGAATTCGGCCGCAGACGTTATAAGAAGGCATGAAATTTTGTGGGCTGGACAAAGAAACTCAGGACAAAGAATGACAGAAGAAAGAAGAGGGGAAGTGAGAGGAGCCAGGCAGAATGAAGGGAGATATGCTGGGAGATATGCTGTGAGGAACGTAGAAGTCAAAAGAAACACTAGAAATTTTTATGGGGAAAATAGAATAACTCCACTGGGAAATAATGGAAGTATAACTACTAATGTTGGAACAGCGCCATTTCCTTACCAAGGGCGATTTCCACAGCAAGCTCGTTTCTCGCCGACACCTCGAAGAAATGAATACTTTGAGAGAAGACAGGAAGATCAAACTAGAAATAGTTTAGCAAATAGGGAAGGAAATGAAATTTCTAGAAATGTACCGGTTAATGGCCAAGGTTTTAATAACTCTACCGCAAGCCGTACTAGTTCAAAAAACGAGTAATGGAAGAGTCACGTGATTTTTCTCGGATAGTGACTGATAAAATAAGAACTGATAACGGACAGGCGATAGTAAATCAAACGTTTCTTTACAGTGATGTAGTGAAAAATAGTAAAAATAACCCCGAGAAAGAAATGAATAATATATTAGTTGTGAAAGCTGAAGTTCATGAGCCTCCATTGAGGGAGAAGTTAGTAACTAAAGTAGGCGAGTTGAAAACATTTTTGGAGGAAGTTAACAATAAGGAATTGTCTCCTAGTGATTTGTGTAGTGAATGTGTTCCTAATTTTGAGAAAGTCGGGAATAGTCTTTGTATTTTACTAAATAAACTGGAAAAGGGAAGTAAAAGAAAAAGTTGCACCTCACCAACTATAGTTGACTTCGAATCTAAGAAATCAGTGGAAGATGAAACGCTGAATAAGTTTAAAAAAGAAGATAATAAAGTGAGTTTTAGTACTAATCAGTGCAAGAATAGTATACAAAGAACAGCAGTGGAGAAAGTTGAGAAAAAATGTGTACTTGAAGATTATGAATTGATGGGAGACAGTCAATTAGTGAGATTTGCGAACGTTGTGTTAAACAGATCAGTGAAATTTAACGAAGAAGGAAGAAGATATGTCGGTTTGTGTGAGAGTGGTTGTAAAGTTGATGACTTGTTACAAAAATTAAGGAAAATAGAACATAGCATTAAGTTCGATAAAGTGTTAGTTTTAATAGGTACAAATGATGTCTTAAAACGAGGAAAAAAGGAAGATTTTAAGAAATCCTACGTAGAGTTAGTAGACTTATTGGAGAATAAGAGTGAAGAGATTGTTTTGTGTACGGTTCCTCCTGTGCCTGCAGTGGCGAATGATAGCAGTTATGATCATTGGAAAAAACTTACATTCTTTAACAGAGTGATTAAAGAGTTGGGAAAAAGAGAAAAAGTTCAAGTGCTCAGCCTAGATAGTTTGTTTTTGAAGGATAACGGAGAAATTAACTTAGATAAATATGAGAACACTGTGGGAAATGGTTATAATTATCGACAAGACTTGGTGCATTGGAATGAACTAGCAATGAGAGAATTTGTAATGCTTTTAGAAAAGAGTTTATTACAAGTGTGTGAAATTGACGTGAGGTGGTATGAAGATTTAGTGGATGAAGATAGTGCATTTAATGAAGAAATTTTGAATAGTTCGGCTAACAGAAGAAAGATTAAACATTCAGTCTGCGTGAAAGCTGAGGTCAATAAACTTCAGGTGACATGCTTAGTAGACACCGGAAGTATGATTTCGATAATGTCCGAGAAGACATGGAAAAAGGTCACATCTGAGGTGACAAGACCTTCATTAACAAAAGTAGATAATTTAATTTTGATTGACTACACAGGAAAAAAGAAATCTAGGGTGCTAGGAAAAACGGTGACTATACTTAACCTGGAAGGAGCTGAATTATTGATGGAGTTTGTAGTGGTTAAAGATCTAAATCTACCAGTGATATTAGGAAGCAATTTTTTGTTTACTATAGAAGGGGTGTTAGACTTTCAAGAAAATAAGATGTTTTTTAGTACAGAAGTTGGAAGAAACGTTATTAAGTTTTTACCCACACAGTATGAAGAGGAAGAATGTGAAAAGGAAGCCAATGTGAGTCGCGTACAAGTGGAGAGAGATGATTGTTTGAAATATACTGAGAGAGCTGAAGTGTTGCCAACTGCGAAAGTTAAAGACCAAAGAGATGCTACAGTGAATGATTTGCGGGAACGAATACAACTTTCTGAAGAATTAACTAGTAAACAAAAGATGGAGTTGTTGGATGCATTGTCTCCTCTAATAGATGTTTTTTCTGATAGACGGGTACTTGTAATAAGTTTACATACGACATCAAGTTAATAGACGATGAACCAGTTGTGGGAAAATTCTATTCTGTACCTTTTGCATTGAAAAATGAAGTGAGAGGACAAATTGAGCAGTGGCAGAAAGATGATATTGTAGAATTAGGTCACTCACCATATTTAAATCCAATTTTGGTAGTGCCTAAGCCTCGAAGTGATGAAAAAAGAGTTGTGGTAGATTTTCGTGCAACCAATCAAAATATAAGACTAGAACAAAACAGAGTAGTTAAATTAGACGAGATTTTGTTAAATTTCAATGGAAAGACGTATTTTACCTCTCTTGATCTGTCGGCAGGTTATTTTCAGATACCACTTACAGAAAATAGTAAGGCATGTACGGCTTTTATTTTTGAGGGGAAAATGTACAAATTTAAGAAATTACCTTTTGGAATTACGACAGGCGTTTCTGCCTTTACTAGTGCTTTGAATCATGTTTTGGGAAATGTGTCAGAATTTTGTATAATATATGTTGACGATTTATTAATTTTTGATACTACTTTTGAAGAGCATGTAAAACATTTGCAAATTGTATTGGAAAAATTGCACGAAGCTGGAATGACAGTTAAGTTAAGAAAAACAGAATTTTGTAAGAAGGAAGTTATGTTCTTAGGACACCTTATATCTGGTTCTGGTGTGAGGGCCAATCCTGAAAAAGTAAAAAGCATTTTAGAATTGCAAGAACCTAGAAACAAAAAGGAGATACAGAAGTTACTGGGAAGTTTCACATGGTTGAAGAGATTTGTACCTAATTTTTCCAATATTATAGCTCCTATAGCTGATTTGTTGCATAAAAATAAGAAATGGCAATGGAGAGCCATAGAACAAGCAAGTTTCGATAAAATGAAAGAGGTAATTGCTAATGAAACCATGTTATGTCACCCTAACTTTAACAAAAAATTCTATATTAGTTGTGATGCATCTTCAGTCGCTATTGGCGGTTATTTGTTTCAAATGGAGGGTGAATGTAAGAAGGTGATACACTATGTAAGTAGAAAATTGACTAAAGCTGAACAAAATTACAGCATTACTGAATTAGAATGTCTAGCAGTGTTATTTTGCATAAAGAAATTTGAAATGTATATATCAGGTCTGGAGTTTGAGGTTTTAACTGATCACAAAGCACTACAATGGCTGAATTCCGCTAAACACTGGAATCTGTGGTTGTGTAGATGGTCGTTAGAATTAGGAAAACACAAATTTAAAGTAACTTATGTTAGAGGAGTGGAAAATAATTTATCTGATTTATTGTCAAGAAACCACCCGGAATTTGAAATAGAAAAAGTGTTTGTTAACACAATTGGTAACTTGAAACTTGAAAATTTACCTTTTTCTAAGGAACAATTAAAACAGGCGCAACGAGAAGATGAGAGATTGAGTGAAATCATTAGTATTTTGGAAAATGTAGAGGGAAATGTTATGAGATCAAGAATAATAAATGTAAACAAATTTTATAAACTAGAAGAGGGTGTTCTGTTGACTAGAAATTACCATTTTCTGGAAAATTGGAGATTGTGTTTGCCAAAAATTTTTGTAGCGGATGTGATTAAGGTTTATCATGATCAATGTGGACATTTTGGTGTTGATAAAGTAGTAAATAGACTGATAAAATCATTTGTTTGGAGAGGGATGAGAAAAGATGTGAGAAATTGGATAAATGACTGTGTTATCTGTGCTAAAACTAAACCAGATAAACACCCTGTTAAAGCCAAATTGGGTATGCATGTCGTTAATACCGTAAGGGAGCAAGTATTTGTAGATTTGCAAGGCCAGTTGCCTACTGGGCGTCGTAGAGAGAAATTTTTGTTAACAGTTTTGGATGGGTTTTCTAGGTATTTAGTTGCTTACGCTATACCAAACGCTACTACAGAAAAAGTTCCGGATAAGCTGGTTAACTGTTACTTTGTTCATTTGGGTATACCGAAAAGATTGATTTGCGATAGAGGGTCTTGTTTTATTAGTAAACAGTTCAAACAGAAAATGAAAGAGTTTGGTGTTGAGATATATTACTGTAGCAGTTATCATCCTAAAAGTAATTTAGTAGAACGTGCTCACCAGGAGATTAACCGACTCATGAGAATATATTGTGAAGACATGCATAAAGATTGGCCGTTGTATGTTAGTAAAATTGTTAACTTATTGAATTATTCCATAAATGAAACTTTAGGAGAAGCTCCTGTCTCAGTACATTTAAATGAACAGATTGATGGAAATTTGAAAGCTACATTTGGAATCGAAAATGAAATTAATGTCAACTGGAGTAATAAACTAAAAATGGTGAAAGTTAAAACTTGTGAAAAAAGACAGAAATTTGTAGATAAACATGCTGAAAAAGAAGTAGGTAGAACTGAAATTGTTGAAGGTGATTTAGTATTTTTAAAGACTCATAAGCATAGTTCATTAATTGATAAAAAGATTGCTAAATATTTTGACTTGTTTAGAGGGCCTTATTATTGTATGAAACAAACTAGAAATTGAGTTTTTGATCTATTGGATTGTGATACTGAGGAGTTAGTAACTGACCAACATGTAGAAAACCTGAAGTTATGGAGATGTTCAAGGGAAAAGAAAATTGAGTACTGTAAAAAATTGAATGTTACCAATGTAATAGGCTAGGTTTTAAAAACCGAAAAATACTTTTCATTTGAATTTAGAAGGTACTAAGTTTTAGAGCTTTCAATGAGAATTTGAAGAATATTTAGTTATTAGTTGATTAAAAAAAAAGTGTAGTGTAGTTTCTTGTATAAATGTCAATATGTTTAAAGGTTAATTTTTAGGATAAGAATGTTAGGTTTTTTTAAGTGTAATGAAAGGAAGCGTGTTGTCGAGTTATTGTATGTAAAAAGTAAAAAAAAAAAAAGATAATTTTATATTTTAGCTAAAAATTGGAATATAGGTTCCTATGTATTTGTTATATTATTGGTGTATTTAGAGAAATGTGTTTCATAAGAACTTGATATGTTATTATGTATTAATTCTTATTAGGTAAACAATGTACTACTTCAAAGGATAAAGGATGGTGGAAAATAAGGGATTTACCTAATATTGTATAATCTCTTGTACTTTTATATTATCTCTTGTACTTTTATATTTTGTGCTGTATAAAATAAATGTCAAATTTAAATATAAACTTTGCCAACACAATGTGGTGATAGGGAATGATGATGCGTGTGTAGTGATTATACGAGGAGTGTTCAAAAAGTGAATGACCAACCGAGGAAGTTAAGTGACCAAAGTAAATAGAACTGATCATTTAGGACCAACCTACTGAAATAAAAAAATTTCATTTGACTCGAAATTTTTATTTTTGGCCAGGGAGGGGCAGATTGTGACCGATTACTTTGGGTCACGTAAAATAACGCACACGTAGGACGAAAGGGTGATTTGAAGGAACAGGAATAGTGCGTAGGAAGAGTGTTGAATTACAGTGAACGTGTTTTGCATAGTGGCGCAATAGAAGCTGTCGCTAGGCAGTTAAGAGCTTGAATGCTATTGGCATTACCATTGCATGGTGTGATTATGCAAAGACCAATCACAGACTTATAGTTGCAATGGGGTGAGTGAAGCTAAATGAACGAGAACAGTGCGGTTGGTAACAGAAAAGGAGTAACATTAACTTTCTCGGCGCGGAAAGATTTCCTCGGTTTGGAGTAGTGCCGTCGGACTTCGCGTTGCGAGTTTCCCGCGATTGTTAAAACTTTATACGAGCGTCGCTAAAATAATTTTATAATCACACATCACATTCTCTGACACAAGAAGAGCATTAGAAGAAAAGTTGATATCACGGTTTTGTAAAATGTAGTGACTATTGGATTTTAAGGTGTATTTTTTCCAATACAAGGTAAAATTAGATATCAGTGGTTTATTTCTTGTTTCACAAATTTGCTAACTTAAGACTTACGAGTGACTGGTCGGTCTGGTACCATAAACCCAGAGCTCGCAAGCCGAAGCAGGGTACTATATTCAAAGCAGAAGTAAAATCAGAAAACAAGTAAGTAACAAAGAAAAAAAGAAAACGGTTGAAAACTTAGTTATTATTTTTAATAACAGTGGACCATCGGGTATGGTTATCATGACAGTATGTCTTTAACTATCTAACTATTTCTCCATTGTACCTTTCTATGGGATTTGAGCTAGGGTGAAATCGCGTTACATTTATTACTTTCACTCCTTTAAATTGCATATAATCGTTCAAGTACTCTGATACGAACTGTGTCCCATTGTCTGTTAATATCTTTCTAGGAACTCCATAGTGTTTAGTAAAACCATCTTCAAAACATTTAACTATTTCTTTTGCCGTGGCCTTTTTTATGTTGTAACATATTACGAATTTACTTCTTATGTCCACACAAGTCAGGATGTATTGGAATCCTTTTGATCTCGGCAATGGTCCAATTAGATCTACAGATATTAAATCCAATGGCCTTCGAGCTATCACGTGTAGTTCGTCCTTTTCTACTTTCCATTTAGCTGGCTTAGTTTGTATGCATATTACGCAGTTTCTAACATGGTCCACAACATCTCTTTCTACGTAGTCTAAAGTCTACATTTGTTATTCGCCCTCTACCGTTGCTCTTTACCGGCATCTCGGTAAAACATAACCAGTGTTTAGATAAATATTACAAGGGTTGATCTAATGAAAAGGTACGAAACGTCGTAACAACGGAATCGTTTATATAATACCGATCCCGCGATGGGAGAACGTAGCGTGATATGTAGGGGTGCGATTGTAGTCGCCACGCGGCATCGGAGCATGCAGGGGAACGCGCATGCGCAGGAGAAAGCAGAGGCTCCGATACAGAGCGCCGTCCAAGTGACGCGGCAGTGCGTGTTCGGACAGGATGGCGTTAACATTGGCAAATTCGACTGTTGAGGAGCAGCGAGGCGTTATCCGTTTTCTGACAGCGGGAGGTGTTAAACCAGCCGATATTCATCGCCGGATGGTGAACGTTTACGGGGAAGACGAACGACCGGGGCTGCTCACGGAGGGTGTGGTTCTGCTCCACGATAACGCACGTCCACACGTCTCCAGGGTCACACACGCGGAACTGGTCAGGTTCAAGTGGGAGCAGATAGACCATCCGCCCTACAGTCCGGACTTATCCCCCTGTGACTTCCATGTGTTTGGTCCCCTGAAAAAGCATCTCAAAGGAAAGCGCTTCACCTCGGACGATGAACTCAAGGACTCTGTGAGGGATTGGGTCGCGTCACGGCCAAAGGAATTCTGGGAAAAATGAATCATTCGGGTCGTTCATCAATGGGATCAATGTGCTCAGGCCTATGGAGGATACTTTGAATAAAGTATTCATTTACACCGACAGTGTCGTTTTGTACCTTTTCATTTGATCAACCCTTGTAGACTAGAGTAAATTAGTCTTTTAAATTATATATTTACTTTTCTAGAATGAAGTATGTGTAAATTGTTTAAGCAAGCGCAAAAGTGGGCTTCTGAAAGTACTCGATGTTAGCAAAATATGATTATAAACTGGGTGCACACCCGTACAAGTAATTCTGCCGGCGTCCATTGTTATGGGTACCACTGCTCTGGTGTCTAGAGTTACTCAAACCAGCGGCGGCTCAAGGGGGAGAGTCGCCGTGCCATGGCACTACCCTCAGAAGAAATTCATACGTCGCCAAGTAAAGTTAAATGAATACATTGATAGTTTACAGACAAGGAGATTCGAATCTTGCAATCGGTCAAGCTGACGTGACGACCGGCCCAACCTCCTCACTGCATCGCCAGCTGTTTCGTTCGTACCCTCGCGAGGCAACAGTCCGTGCCGCCCAAGAGCTGGCCTAACGAAGTTGACACACGTGCAGAGGGTTGAAGAAGTCTCAGCGAGGAACATTTCCACCATGAGCCGAGAACAAAGTGGCAGGGGGCGGGGTTAGCCCATAAGAAACCGTGCCCGTCTTCGCCTGGCACGGCGAGGGAACTTTCGCAGTGTTGACACGACACAGTTGCCACCTTCAGAAAAGAGTCGCTAAATACGACTGGTTTGTAAGACCCGTTGGGGAAGTAATTTCTGCCTACTTTTGGAGAAACGAACCTAATATTTTTCCAAAGTAAAATGAACATTTTTGATAATACATAGATGCACCAAGAGGGCCATCCAGACTTCTTTTGAGTTTTCTTTTGCATTTCGACAATTTCTTTTCATAACAAAGATATTTTAGACATCAAGTTAGAATACGTGTGCATGGTGGAGGAGAAGGTGATAGGATTTGTTTTTCCTTTCCTCTTGTAATTGTTGTATTTCTAGGGAAGTGTCCTGTAGTGTATAAAGATAGGTTAGTGAGTGAAGATGAATCGGATTAGTACGTTATTACTTAAACACATGTTGTTTTCCACGTTACCAAACGAGGACCAACATCTTGGCTAGTAGCGTAACCTCAAGGAGGGGTCGGGAGGGGCATTGCGGAGGGTTTTTTTTCTATTTACTTGATCACGTTGGCACTACCCATCATAGTTGCCGCCGGCCGCCACTGACTCAAACAGTAGCGATTAATAACAAACCAGGTTAATCTGTTTCACAGGAAACCGTGCTTCTTGTGTTGAGCTGACGTTTTCATCCCGTTCCCCCTCCAGGGAACTGAGAGTTATGCCAGCGGTAGATTTTTCTACCAGCAGGGTCACCCATGCTGGACAGGTCTCAGAAGAGAAGCCAGACTAAGGCGTTCTGTAACGTCCCATCTTATATATCCTATCCTAATATTCCTACCCAGTCCCAAACAGACATCTGCATCTGTATCCATAGGCGCCGACTCCATGGGGCTCGGGGGGGCTCGAGCCCCCCCCATGTTAACAATGTGGGGGCAGAGCCCCCCAAATAATTTTGCTTAAGAGGATCTAACGTATTATTTTGCTTCTCTTGTAAAGTTTACTCTGAATTGTGCCACATGAACTTAACTTTAAAAACACATTTGAAATATTCTGGGCCATCAACTTTGGGGGCTGAGACCGCTAAGCCATCAATTTTGGGGGGGCTATGACCAGAGACAGCAAAACACATGACTTATTACTATATACTAAGTATATAATTATGAGCATTGTTAACATTTTTACTAAAAAGAGTTTCAAAAGAAGATGTGCATGAACAAGGAGAGTGGATGGGACGTTCGGGCTACAAATGGCTGTCACATGACATTCAGAACGAGATCATTGATATATTGGGGAGATCTGTTTTGCGCTCCGTGGTAGCAGATATTACAAGTCAGGAATATTTTGCTATTATGGTTGACGAAATTTGTGACATATCCATCCGTGAACAATTGACATTTTGCATTCGAACTGTAAATGAAAATTTTAATATTTTTTGAGGGATTCATGAGCTTTTACGAGATTCCGAACACTGAGGCCAAAACTTAAAAAAGAGAGGGAGTGAGTCATTCATTAATTTATTTCAGTGATCAGAGGCCCCTCCCAATAATTTTGACAAGTCGGCGCCCCTGTCTGTGTCCCACATTGGCAAGTGCCAAGGCCTACAGATGGCAGCCCCATCATAGCACGAGGAAATATCCGGACGGACAAACTGTTGACGAACTTTGGACTTAAAAGAAAACTCTAGTGGGGTTTTGGATTATTAGAACATTATATGAGGTAGGAAAATTGCAACAAGTAGCCAAGAATGAATTGGAGGAGGACAATAGAGCTAGAAATATGGGAAGCAGGAAAGATCTGGAAGGAGATAAGGAAGATAGCTGGAAACAGAGTCCGTTGACGATGCTTCGTTGAGGCCCTATGCTCCGTAGCGGAGTAACACGAAGTAAGTCAAGTCTCATCCCCCTCACTTGATTCTAAATTGAAACCTCCCCATTTTCATAACAACGAGCAGCGTAACTTTGGAGGGGAAGGGAGGCCAAACATAACCTCAGTTTGCAGAAAATAAACAAAAAATTCCCTTAACTTGTAAGTTTCAATAAACCTGAGAATGTTTGTAGGCGAGTGCCCCCTTGTCTCCCTAAGTTACGCCTATGATAACAACCCACGCATTTCTCAGGTTGATGTTATTCTTGGATTACGGAAGGAGTAGAATTATTTCCTCGACAATTTCTTGGAATTTCCTGAGTTTCTGCGTGGCGAATTGCTACGTCTCCTTGGAGCGTTTGACGTCATATCTCTGCTCGCACCTAGGGAGGCCGTCTCTAATATTCGTGTCACTGGTGGAATATTATGTTTCGGAAATTCCCTTCGTTTGTAGGTTAGGTTAAAGGTGATGTTGCCACTGCGGTCTCGTCTCGTAAATATCTTGTTACCGGCGCTATCTCGATATATATAAAAATGAATGTGTGTGTGTGCGTGGGTGTTTGTTACGGCAATAACTCTTGAACGCCTGGAGCAATTTCAACCAAACTTGGTACACGTATCACTTGCAATCTGGAAATAATATTTTGGGGTAAGACATCCCTGGCACCCCAAGGAGTGGGGTGGGAAGGGGTGACGTAAAAATAATCGAGAACCACCGATATTAAATTCGCACAAAGAGACATCCGTGACTCTATGCAATCCTGCACAACAATTGTGTTTCTCGGGTTGTCTAACATTCAGGCTGCGTTGCGAATGGAATGCATAGTTTTCGTGACACTCCCAATACGGTTCAACTTCAAGTTGAAGATGGGGGTGAGAGGGGGTGAAAAATGCCACAAATGACCTAGATTAGTGTCGAATCCATAGTTTTCGGAGTCGCTAAGCTAATTGGCGACATTCGCGATCACATTTAAAATTAGTTACATTTTCACTATAGTTAGAATTCATTATTTTTCTGTCTAATACAAGATTGGGATAAATAAATACCCGGGCAACATGTATAAATAAATAGAACCAATATTCCTCCTAAAAACACTAGGAATAATACATAATAGAAATAAGAATCTAACACATAGTCAATATATTAATTTTGAGTTAATCAGCTAGTCGATATATATAAAAATCCTCCCCTTCCAAAAAAAAAGTTGGGCTGACGGAACGCGTACCCACAACCCGCATAAATACTTCCTGTTCTTCGTGTAATGGATTAAATATGGTGCACCTAAGGTGTAAACCTTTTTACACACATTTTAGAGAAAAATATAAATGTTTCATTTTATATTATTTTAAGGAAAAATCCCAAGAAATTTCGATGGCTCAGTTTGCAGCATGATCCCGCCACACTGTGGGCCCCACTGTTATCTCGAATATAGTGGATAGAAAAATGAAAGAAAGTACTTATTTCTACGAGGTGTGACAATTTAATTCGCGGAATGGCCGCAACGTGTCGCTGGGATGTTGAGACTCGCCAATCGTTTACTGAAGCACATTTGGACACGAGGTACTTTCACGGGGACATTCCGGGAATCAAATTGTCACACCACGTGTTTTTCTTGTTTTGAGTTGCATTTATACTACAGAGCATTCCCTGACATTCGCTACAAGACTCGGCGGCAAGCGGTCCGGCACCAGCGCTTGTCAATCCCGGTGAACGGGTCCGCGACAGTCGCTAGAGTCGGCTATTAAAATTATAATTTTCATATTGTGTACTAACCTTGACTACAGAAGGTGTTGAAAATGATGTCCCTCTGCTGAAACACATTCCTGGCATCTCCGAAGGAAATTGGCATTTATACGTGCAAGTTCGTCTACTGTAATTTTCCCGATTCCTCGTACAATGCTCTGTTTTAACTCACGGATGGTGTCTTTGTATACTGTATCTCCCAATTTTTCTATCCACTTTTATACAGAACTGACACTATTACTCTAAACTTTTTACGAGGTTTCATATAAGCGACTGTCGCGGACCCGTTCACCGCGAAAGACAAGCGCTGATGCCGGACCGCTTGTCGCCGAGTCTCGTAGCGAATGTCAGGGAATGCTCTGTAGTTTCTGAAATAACAATAAATCAGTTTAGATTGATTGTTGTCTCCCATGGCAACTTAAAAAAGCGGAAATAAAGTTCCGTTAGTATTCGAACAGAATAACGAAAGTAAAAAATGTGTTAGATTGAAGACACTGAGTGCAAAATGCAGGAACCAGATTATATTTTCATATTGTACAATTTTTTCCAAAAAAAATAAAACCACAGTTTTCAAAATTACATAAAATAAGGGGCCACGCACGTTAAATTCTATAAGTTTCGCATTGGAGGCGCGAGAACTTGCGAAAAAAACATTTCTTTTTCTGATAGTTTAAAATGTGTTACTAAAAAATATCAACATCTTCTGTATTTGCAACCATGAGTTAATGAGTAATTCGAATGTTGAAATTCTAGAGATATTTTATAACAAAAAGTATTATTTTCTGAGACTTACAGGCCGTAAGTTACAGCAACTATTATTATTATGATCGGCATTGCTGCTACAACTATATTCGTCGTCTTCTTCTTCTAAGAGATCCAAACCCAACTTGCCTAACCTAACCACCACAGATTATTTACTACTCCAAAAAGCTACCAGCCAATGGGAATGTTTGAAAAGGTTGAAGCAACAATCACTACCTATAATTATTATTATTATTAGTAGTAGTAGTAGTATTAGTATTATTATTTTATTTGAAATAGGGTTACATTTAAGCTTACAGTCTATTTTACACTGATTATCTAACTATAAAAGACAGCTTTTTGTCCTACATGAATTAATGCTAAGTATACAGTTCTGCTAATTGTATATAGATATACAAAATATGGAAATTACAAATGTATGTAATTTTGAAAAAACATAAGTTGAAGTAGTAATAACAACAACAATTACAACAAAAATTAATACAATAATAGCTATAATAACTGCCCCCCTGAAAAAAAATCTTTCGGCCGCCGTTGTTTGCAACTCACGTTGGTTGTTCCTCTACAATGTGTTTTTGAACAGAGACAGGAACTTCACTCGTACATTGTAAAAGAAAGCCATGGCAATGCTGAAAAATTCATTTAAAGTGCCATTGTACAGAAATTGGCTCACCATTCTTAATACTTTCCAGAAACTAAATGTTCTGAATGTTCAGACAACAATTTCTTGGAAGAAACAGAACTACAAATAAATGAAGAAATCCAAACTTTGCTATGTGCCTGTTTTTAACATATACAATATCCAGCTTTTCTTACTGTCTGTATTTATCATTTTATTATCATGGATATCATATCGCTGAATGAATTGACGTCAGCTTATAACCATACAAAAAAATGTACACCACCTGTATAAATTACACATATTATATTTTCATAATTTGTATGTGTACCAACAGCAAACAAACACACGAAGAGATTTTGTGTTGATCTTTCATGGTCAAATCACATGTATTTATCTACTTGTATTATTATTATTGAGGGGAGACTCGTGCAGATTTTGACAGTCGAGGGGAGTCACGACAGGAAAAAGTTTGAAAACCCCACTAAAATTTTCCTTAGAACTTTTTCTTTAACGAGGTATGCAAATATATTTATGTGTATTCCATGACACTAAATGCATGAAATGCACAAAATTAATGAAAAACAGTTATACTGGGTAGTAATTCATCTGGTGAATCTAGTAGAAAAGTGTCCCGTTGGTATAATAATGGCAAAAAAGTAGTAACAATTGGAATAAAACGGGTTTATTTTTATTAGTTTCAAATATTTTATCATTCTTCTTAAAATATTATCAACGACCTAACACGCCCCGCCCCACCCCTCCCCTCCATATCCCCAACACACACACACACACACAAATTTTCTGGACTACCATTCACGAGCTACTGAAAATATCTTCCCGATCTACCCATATGATTTTGTATTCTCCACCAAGTTCCAGAAATGTATTCTGCACAGAGATTTGTCACCATTCACATGAAGATAATGTCTGGTAGATTGTTGTGACGGTCGAGAACTATTGAAATACCGCTTAAAAGGGCCCAGCAGGTCAGCTTCTTGTCCGCCAGCGCGTCTCCATCGTGGCCATGTCACGTTGCACACCGCCTGGAGAAGGTTCTTTGCATGTGACGTTGAAGTGGAACAAGAGAGTGCTCGCTGCACGTGCGATCCTTCTACGACTTCCACACCGTTGCATTGTGGGAGAAGAAGCAAAAGGTGGAACTGAATCGCAACGTAACGACAAGCGATCGATCCTTATGTTCATTTATGCAACTTGTCCAGTCAAGTGTTCGCGGGTTGTAGGTGCAGAAGGATTTGCTAGGCTTCTTTCTCGCTAATCGACAGATCGCTGCGAATGTTGGTTCCTCGGTGCGGGCTATTCCAACGTCTTCTTCAGTGCCGGATCTACAAATCTTGCCCCCCCCCCCCCGTACCTTGAACACGAAAATGTCAACATATTATGTAACTGACATCATTTTGCATAAGTTTTGTTACATATTTTTACATATATGCCAGGATGTTACATATTTTACATATTTGCTAATTTACTCTACATAAAACAACATATTTCGGCAATTTTTTCTATCTTGATCCTTTTTCCTATTTTCGATCTCTGAAATATGATGAAGAAAATTTGTATCTCATGTGATGTCATATTTTCTAATCAATAAAATGCTTAGTGCTTATAGTCACCTAAAATTGATTGCCAAGTCGAAAGACAGGCTGATGAAAAAAAAATATCGGAACTGTTATTTATCGAAAGATGCTGGACATTCTCTGACATATTTTCGTTTCGCTTTTAGATTCAGGCAAAGAACCTAGAAACTTGGAATCGGTGGACAAGAAAGCTACTTTCCTGTACGTAGCGAGTTTCACAATATGTTTCCTTGTACAAAAAGCACAAAAGTAGCCATGTATTTTCATTCGATTGTTCTTTCTGTAGATGCTTTTTTTTAACAATTTATTTCGAAAGTTACAAAGAGCTCTCTTAACATATTCACATATTCTACAATAATTTGCGATGTGACAAGTAATTAATAGTTGACAAAATTGGTTTCTTAAATATGTTTTGCACGTTGCAGTTTATAAATTTTAATTTGAACAACTTAATGTCTTTAAAATTACGTTGAATGTGTTCAAATGAAATAATTATCTAGCAGAACTCTTGAAATTGCTTGGATACTTGATTATTATTAATATTACATATTCTATTATACTACATATTTACCTACCTATCCTTTTGATAATTACATATTTAGGTACATATTTTTTCAATTATTGTTACATATTTATGTACATATTTTGTACTTTAATATTACTGGGCTCTAGTCATAACATTTTCTGTGTAAAGATAGGTTGAAAAAACCTTCACCACTGCATTTCTCGTGAAAGCTAGACTTTCTAATCTGACTGCCACGCGGGAAACTCGGGGTGGGTGATCTAAGGCCAGAATTTTTCCGGCTTTGTCCCCGCATAAAGTGGCTCTAGGGCCCACCCAGCCTTAAATCAAATGATACCCGGTGGAGGGTAAAGGCGGCCGGAGCGTGATGCTGATCACATTACCTCCAAGATGTCCGACATCGAAAATATGTGGGGACTACCCCCACATACCCTAAATGTGCCTTTATGGCAGGGAACTTTAACTTTACCATTATCCCTATATATTGTATTAGTTTTTGTACCCCTTGGTAACTACGTTTTTTTTTCTTACATACGCGAACCCTCTACTATGTCAATTGCTGAGGGCCCCCTAAAGGCTTACTTGTCTCCGAGCCACTCCCGCACCGCGGGGTTTTGCGGGTTGTAGATCCGGCACTGGCCTTCTTATTTATGTAAGGCCTGTGCAATATATCTTTGCAACGTCATCAGTGGCAGGCCATGGATCGCAAGGGATATCAAACATTGTAGTTCGGAGCAGATTCAGACCTAGGTACAGGGTCAACGAAGGTGTGTTTTATACAGCGTATATTGATACACGTGTAGATTGAATTGTATGTTCAGCAAATATGCTGTATAAAGAAACAAACTGCTGGAGTACTTGTTGAGGACAGTGTACAGTAGGCTGGATGTTTTTGGGCGAGCAAATTGTCCCAACGTATTCTAGCCGAGTGCTACGAGGGGTACAAAATCATGGGGGGATCCCCCCACCAACAATCTCGACCTCAAAAATCCCCCCCAACAAAAATTTCCCGAGGGGAGAGTTTATATTATAACAACAAAATATAAGCAATTAGTTTTGACTTCTTAGGTATTTTACTAAGGATAATATCGAAAACACACAAAAAATAGTATGGTTGTGGGTGGAGAATGCTTTCTCTCGTCTCCATGGGCGTCCGGAAGGGGGGGCCACGGCCCCCCCTGGAAAATGAAAGTCAACCAAAAAATATGTATTTCACACATATAATTTCATTTTATCCACAATAATATGTGTTAATTATTGCATGAACAACATAAATTCAAATTTAAGCAATGTTTTTTAGGGAACAACACTATTTTGGGGGAAATTTTGCCTTCGTTTGCCCCCCCCCCTGGAAAAAAAATACCTTCCTTGCCCCTCCCTGGAAAAAATCCTGCGGACGTCCATTCTCGTCTCCCTCTCTTTCCAGGAGACCATTAATAGCTACTTACATGAATAATAACACTATGCGAAGAAGAAAAGTAAAACAAGAATGCTAATCAAATATAATTGTAAATTGTAATTGATTTATTATAATGAAGAGCAAAAACTAAACAAAAGCTTATGCATAATAAACAATATCAATTATTTTGTAATATATTGACATCTTTAACCACTTAGTAAAGAAATTAGTTAGTTACTACTTTATATGTATTTAATAACAAATGTTTCTTTTAATATTTAGTACTAGGGTGAGTCAAATATAAACGGGAATTTATTTTTCATAATTTATTGAAACAAAATACAAATACAAAACAAAGTAATTACTTTTCTGCATAGCTCCCTTGAACTGAAATGCACTTTTGCCAGCGAATAGGGAGTTTGGCAATCCCTTTGTCCCAGAAAGTTCTCGGTCGTGTGTGCTTCTTTCAGGGGTCCAAACAAGTGATAATCACAAGGGGATAAGTCTGGACTGTATGGAGGATGTTCAAGTGATGTCCAATGAATTTCGTCCAGTTCGTCACGTGTTGCACCAGTTGTGTGAGGTCTGGCGTTGTCATGAAGCAGCAGAACACTTCTGATGGGTGTACCACGTCGTTTGGTCCGATAAGCAGCCTTAACACTTTCCAGGAGTTGACAATAGTAAGCAGTATTTACTGTTCTTCTTCCATTAAGATAATCAATAAAAATGACACCCCAAAAAACTGTGGCAAGAATCTTCCCAGCTGATGCGTGGCTTTTGGCCTTGACTGGCCCAGCCTCTTCTTTTTTCTACCACTCCTCCCAAAAACATGTTGTGCCATTCATACACACGGGTCTTTGAAACGGTGGACTCACCAAACTGTGCTTGAAGTCTGGTCAAAATTTCACTTGGTTTTACCCCTTCGTTTGTAAGAAATTTGATAACGATGCGTTGCGCAATGGACGGGTGCACCTCCTGCTCACTCATCGTGCTACTGACTGATGTTAAAAGTTGACAAGGACTCCAGGGAAGGAACAGACTCCGGATACACCCACTTCACAGGACTCCACCACACTTTCCCTGCAAGTAAGAAATAAATTCCCGTTTATATTTGATGCACCCACGTAATTAATTGTCTTTTATATTTAATAACATTATAAATATCCATATCATAATTTTATAGCATATATATTGTGTGTGGGGGGTGTATTTGTGTGTGTAGATTAAGAATTAAGATCTTCCACCCCCACCAGCCTTCAATGATTTCGTTCCCTGGTGCTACGTGTCACTTACTTTATTTCCCCCTCACTAGGGATTAGGACTAAGCGCACAGGCAACGACAAATAGTCCATCATCATGTTCAATCATTCTGTTATCCCCAACACGGGATTCTATAATTGAAACAAAAAATCACGAATGCAAAGAATATTCAACCTCTGCTCCAGCACAAGTACGATTCTATTAGCTATCTCTAAAAACACGTAGAACGAAGAAGAAAGAACGAAAACAGCGATGGACAAATTTGTCCACTATTATCTTTACGGCTGATTGAACAGTGGTACCCATGAGTATTACCGTGCAAATTGTCCATGACTATTTTCATTATTTTTTCTCTTATATCCTGCGTGTTTTTAAGCGATGGATTTTTATGTATGCTGGTGCAGAAGTTATCAACAGCTTGGTTTGAGTTTTCTTTTAATTCTTGAAGCTCTTATTGGGTTAAATATAGTGCACAAACATGGTGATGGACAATTTGCACGGTAATACTCACGGATCCCACTGTACAAGTGTTTCTACCATCTCAGTGCATTTACAAACAAGCATACATACAAAATATATATTAATTTGGCAATTAGTCATTAAATTGTATTTTTGTGGTCTTGCCGACAGCTGTAAAGGATAGAATAATAATTAACTGAATATTTTTCTTATTTGCTTGTGGAAGAAACAGTGAATTTATCATGCAATACAGAAGAATTATTCAACATCTTTTGAAATTATACACTTTCTATTAGAATGTATTACTCGTAGCAAAGTACTGCTTTTCAAAATTAAGTCTTAAAATTCAGACCACATGGTACAAATCACACTTTGTGAATATCAAGTTCAAGTTTCTCCTTGTAGTTTGACTGTCGGTTGTTCGTTATTGAACGCATTCTTCTACAATTCTAATTCTATAAACATTTAGAAGCATTTTGAAATGTTTTAGAATATCAACCTTTCTAAAGTCTAACCCAGGGGCGTAACTTGGCTGTGGCAGCCGGGGCCCCAAAATGCCGGAAGACTGCAATGGATTTTTCTGAGTTATCTTTTTGTTAGGCTGGACCACTGCAGGCAGATTATATAGTGACGGGTGAGTCCCAATACTAGTTTCGTATAGGTGTACGTCTGCAGTAATTATGCTACGATATCCCGCTGTGCTAAGGAAAGAATGCTAGCGGGATCAAATTATGCAAGGTTTAACACATTAACCTAGGATTGCAACGTTAGACGGGAAATCGGGGAACCTATAAAAAAAAAAAAAAAAAAAAAAAAACTTGCACCTCCAAGTTCTAGCGAACGCAGGTTTTTTTTCGGAGGGGTTGGAATTGTAAAAGTGGATATTTCATAGCTGCGTAGTAGAGAAAACAGGATATGTTGTAAAATATTTCATAATTAATACTTTTTAACCTTCCTTTTGAAAGTTGCTCAAAGACAAAAGCTGTAATCGGCTGTCATTTTAGAGGAGGGGGGGGGCGTCATTTAGCGATTCGGTTTTTCCCAACTTATTTACTTATTTACTGCTTTCTTTTGAAAATGTTGATTCTCTTAAAGTATGTGGAGGGATTGTAGGCCATCAGCCTCCTCTGCCTACGCAAGTGTCTCCAGCTTATTATGTACATTGCGCTATTCACAATCTAAATTTGATTTGGATTGGATTGATTTGGTGTTTTAAGTCCACTTTATGTACAGTAAGGCTAATCGGAACTGGACCTACAGTTTAAAGTGGGATCTGAACCACTATGTGTCTCCACCGGGAATCGAACCCGGGACCCCTTGATTACAAGGCGACGACGCTACCATTGCGCCATCGGGGAAGCCCTAAAACCTGGAAAAGTCAGGGAATTTTATTTTTTTGAAAAATCAGGGAAATTTACTATTTTTCTGGAAAAATTTGTATTTTTGTTTCTGGGCCATACCAAAGCTAGTGACTTGCTACTGGTATTTCAAGAAGGTGTAAAAGGTATGAATTTGAAAAACAAAGGGCCATATCCATGGATGGACCAGCATTTAAACTGGAAATTTCTCACCTTTTTCAAGGAAAACATGGCTATTAATGAGCCAGAAAGTATAATATTGCTGGAAATAGGAAGCTGCGGACTTCATGTTGCTTTCAAAGCATCTTTTCAGAGTTCTGTTTGGAACATAGTGGTATTCTTAAGAGCAGTGTACAATTTATTTAAAAATGTTCCAGCTCGGAGAGTAGATTTCACAAGAATTATAGGATCAAAATTTTTGTCCAATTCTGTGGTTAGACAATGGAAGTGTGGTGGAATAAGCACAGCACCTTTTACCATTTCTGAAAACTTATGCTGACAGAGTTTCTGGTACCAAGGAACAACCAAGGTGTGAAAGCTTTGAAACTATTAAGTCACAAGTGAGGAATACTCTGTTACCAGTCAGGCAAGCTTTCTTTCAAACTTCTTTCTTGCAGCTGATATAGAACCCTTTCTTGTCAGGTTTCAGTCTGATTCACGAATGGTACCTTTCCTTTATGAAAATTTGCTCAAGCTACTGAAATCCCTTATGTCCAGGTTTATAAAGAAGTTCATTCTGCTTGAAGCTGTAAGTTCTGAAGATCTTTTGAAACTAAATCTAACTGATTCAGAATGTGTGTGTTCTGCAAAAGAAGTTGACATTGAATTTGCAACCCGAGCAGCATTTAGATCTGTGAAACTATCTGATGTTCAGGTGTTACGTTTTCGTGAAGATTGTCTGAAAATATTACAATGTTTGTGTAAGAAGATATGTATGAGATCAGCATTGAAATGTAGGCTCACATATGGTGCAGCATGTCTCTCTCCAGCATCTGTTTTGGATGGAAAAGCAGGTGAAGACCAAGTAAATGTGGCATTACAAGTTCTAGTTCAAAAGCGCCATTTTTCTGGCCTGCTGCAGATGGTATAAAACTGTTCTATACTGACTTATGTAGTAATGACAGTGTGATTGCAAGAATGAAAAAAATTGACATTGCTGTTGATCGGCTGGATCAGACGTGGATGACAGTTCTTGAAGACTGTAACAACAGTGCTTTTATACTGTTTGTCCAGAAGATTTTAATGCTTTCACATGGAAATGCTTCTGTTGAGCGCAGTTTCTCTGTGGATAGTCTTGATGAGGTCTCACTTATTGCCCAACGATGTATACATGATGCAATTGTAACTTATGGAGGTGTTGAAAAAGTCCTTATAACAAAATCTTTAATCCATGCAGCAAGGAATGCAAATGGAAAGTGGAAGGAAGCTCTGAAAAGGAAGCATGATACAACAAAAACTCATTTAGAAGAGAGGAAAAGAAGTAAGGGATAACTGAAAGAACTGAGTACAAAGAAAGCTAAAATCCTTGAGAGATCTGCAAAGGAAACCCACGAATTTGATGAAAGCATTAAAGAAGAAAATAGTGTAGTTGTGTTTTTTCAAGTAATGTGTTCCTTTGAAACTTTCACATGTTAATGAACGTCAATTCTATATGTTAGAAAAACATTTCAAGTATTCAAATTGTGCATTTATTTTAAGGAAGAGAACTATTTTACAAAATCACATTCAGTTTATAAACATATATATTATTTTTCTTGTGACTACTGAATTGTTATGGAAATAAATTAACTCCAAAAAATTGGTAAAACAATTATTTTATAATGTGTGGGTCGATCGGATGGCTATAAGGGGTGAAGGGAGGCCATCAATAATTTCACATAATTTGATAATGAAAGCTTGCTAGTATATTCGTAAATTCCCATAAATATACAGGTATAAGAGGATAAAGTATACTTTGTGGTGAAAAGATTAATCTGATATTTTACGGTTTTAAACTTGAGTGTGACTAAGTGAATTTTCATCTAAGTGCTCTGATTTTCTTACATATATCACCTTTGACTGGGTGCCAAAACTTTGGGGTTGGGGCAAGGACAGTTATTTTTTTCTTGTTAGATAAGGGATAGCATTAAGAGTCCATACTTTTGGGGCAAAAAGTAGGGGGACAATCCCTCCCACACACACTCCTCTAATCACAGCTACTGTACTTACATGTTCATGTACATTAATTGCCCTAATGATTTGGTCTGGAAAATTTTTATTCTTGGTCTGGAAAACCTGGAAAAGTCAGGGAATTTTGTTTTCACAAAATAGTAGACACCCTGTTAAATATGCTGTAGATGGTAAGCGGGCAATATCCCTGTAAAAAAAATCAGATTGTGCCTACTTTTTTGGTAAGAGTATTCTGCGACGGGAAGAATCAAAAATATTGAATAAGAAATAAGCCAAACCCAACTCTCAAAACGCTTCATCCTACACGACGGGCAGGATGATAAGAAACTGTGTATGCTTTTAAAGAGTTTTCTTATATAATATAAGGAAAGAGGAAGCCAAATGAAAGAATTGAGCCTATTGGCCTTAAGGGGAAAATTGAATCTTTCAGTTTCATTTTGTTATTGATTGTTCATTGTAAAGTCTTGGGGCAGATAAATATAACTTCTAAGTCATTAAAAGCAGAAACTCTTGATATTATTTATTTATTTATTGAACTCAACAGGTAGGCCTACATATCTGATTACAGAGCCCATATGAAGGATACATAGTGAATACAATTACATACATTTCTGTAATATATATATATATATAGAGAAATGATATATATAAACACACACACACAGAGATATATATATACACATAGCTATATATAAAATATATTTAAAATTATTTTATATATATATACGTGTATATACACTTTATCACATCATTTCATTAGGGAATTATGTGTTTAAGCTTAGGCCATTGTGTTAATAGTGACTTTACTGAGTTCCCTTACGTTCATAGCAAAGATGTCAATGGCCTTATTCTTGGTTAGCAATTTATTATAACTGGTGCACATTCTACACAATGGACATTTCTTTTCAATTTCCGATCTAGCCTTCTTTATAAGAAAAACTTCATTCTTGAGTCTAGTTTTCGACGACGGGATTCGAAAATTAATCTGGCAGAGTAGATGTTCAGCATCTATTTCGTGTAACAATTTCCACAAGAATACTATTTCATGTAACCTCCTTCTATGACACAGCTTTTTAAACCGACATTCATATATTAGGTTGTCGTAGTGTTCAAATGTGGGGTAAACTTTTTGAAATTTGTATTTTAAAAATCTAAGAAATCTCGATTGGACTCTTTCAATTGCTACACTGTACTTTGCCGTATCTGTATTCCATATAACAGATGCACATTCGAGTTTTAGTCTTACATAGGCGACGCTCTCTTAGAAATAACTCAGCTTTGGGGATCATTTGAATAACTTTTTTGAAGTGATGAAAATATGTGTCAAGTCTGAGATTTCAAGTGAAATCTCTGACAAAATAACAAAAAAGATAATTAATGAATCAATTTGACCAATTCTGACACGACCAAAGACTTGCCAATCGAGAGAGCTGGTTCAAAGTATTAATACGTAATTAAATTACCCGATGGTAAACACAATTTGCTCACAACTGGGCAATCGTTTTAGAGGCATGAAAGCCCTTGTAGACACAGAAAGTGATACAACTTTATTTTTGTCACGTTCAACAGACACTGAGAGTCGCAACGAACCTGAAATAAATTGCAAAAATATTTCCAAACCTTTATTTCACTCATAAATATTATCTTCGGGTTAGATACCCGCTAGAGGCACAAGTAGTTTGGATCCCACTTTAAACTGTAGGTCCAGTCCCGATTAGCCTTACTGTGCATAAAGTGGACTGATGATGTTTCAAACACAACAGAAGTCATGAATTATGTAAATGAGCTTGTTGATATCATTGTGATACAACATAGTTAATTTATTTCCAGTTATCCTGATGTGTGGACGACTTGTTTCCAGTGGCGCAACCACAGGGGGGGGCAAGGCGCAACCTTGGTCGGAAATGAGTTCTAGGGGGGCAAGGGGGGCAAACATTAACGGCCAAATGTACCTGCAGGGGGCAATCACCGCCCACAACTTCAATTTTTATGCAAATAAAAACACTTTTCGTAAAATGTTCTTACTAGCTTCGCTCGCAATGCCTGCTTTTTTTCGTTTTACCAAGTTCAGACCCGTTGCTGAGCGCCGAACGATTTAAATGAAAATAAGCTCTAAAATTGATTGATTGATTTGTGGTTTTAAGTTCAATTTACGCACAGAAAGGATAATCGGGACTGGACCTACAGTTTAAAGTGGAATCTGAACCACTATGTGCCTCCACCGGGTATCGAACCCGGTTCCCCTTGATCACAAGGCCACGATGTTACCACTACACCATCGGGGAGGCACACAAGTTGTAAAAGAGATAATGCATTGGCGCCCCATGAAATTATTTGCGCCCTATTAAATCAATATTTATTTCAGCCTGCAAATAAATTGGATTCGAAAATTTTCTTGCTCGTTTCGCTCGCATTATAGCATTGTTCTTTGTAATGCATTATAAATTACCAGACAGATAATAACACTTGTCTTATTTGATTTTGTTTTAAATACATGAACAATTGTTTTAAGGAAAGGGAGCGTGCACATTTGAGGGACAATTTATGTAGTTTTTGCTGTTGGTTTATTGTGAAATAGATAAATTGATTGTGTAATGCATTTAAATAATACATGTTATGTATGAATTAAACTTTGAATACGCACGCAATTTAGTGTCCACGTCTCTCCATGTTGCATATGTGTGAAACATATATCGTGCATGAAAGTTATACATATTAATGGAAAATAGAATTATATTTGGATTACATTTATCAAGCATTTTCTGTCTTTCAAAAATAGTTTGTGTGCTTTTTTTCCATTATTAATGTGAAATTGAACGTGTTGAAAAAATAATTCAAATCGTTTGTTCGAACACAAATGCTATGGCACCAACTTCTACCCTCTTTCTGCATAATTTACAAGGGTAATAACGTCTTTCATACTACTACTACTACTACTACTACTACTACTACTACTACTACTACTACTACTACTACTACTACTAATAATAATAATAATAATAATAATAATAATAATAATAATAATAATAATAATGTTGGTCCCGAGTTCGAATCCCGGCTTGGGCATGGATGTTTCATCATATCATCACTCATCCCCAAATTTGCCAAAAGTGATACAATAAGCGAAGTAAAATAAAGCAAATCAATAATAATAATAACAATTATTATTATTATTATTATTATTATTATTATTATTGGTACGTTTATCCTGGTACTTGCCCCCCCAGACAACAATTCGTGGTTACGCCTCTAGTAGTGTCACAAATGTGCATTTGACGCCAACCCTGATTTTTCGACCCCTCAGAAAATCGCACCGAAACCTCAAAAACTCACTTTCTCTCCACGTTCCGCGCCTCATTTATTGCGTTGACAATGTTTCACAGCGCAGAAAAGCCGGTACGAGAGAATTCACTTTCTCATCCTTGAAGTACGAATGCACCTTATCGTAATTTTTTTCTAAGTCCGGGACCAAATGTTTATATATCGTGACCTTTGTAAACCTCTCGCGAACGATGTGCCACACACACACACACACACACACACGTGCGCGCGCGCTGGCGCCTCTCATTATTTTTCCGTATTTGTGACGCAAACAAACAAACAAAATAATAATAATAATAATAATTGTTTTTTTTTTTTTTAGGATTCCTGGCCCCTATAACCTCGCCAGGGTGCGTGGTGGTGGCGAAATCGTCACAAATTTGGATTTGTACTGCGAATGTTGTCAAAAAATTCAATCAACGTTGTTCATTCTCGATGCTAGAATCTTACATAGATTATTCTCTAAAACAAAAATCACTAATCCTGTGCAAAGCCCCCAAGGCACATTCAGGCAATTTCTAATGTTCGCGTGGATAGCGACGCTCGGTAGAACTTTTCCCGTCCCCGTGGAAAAAAATTGTGTTTCATCGGTCAATGTAATATTTTCATCACGAACCAAAAACTATTTTTCGAACCAACCCAGAAGCATTTGCGCAAATTCGAAATTACCGAATGTCGTTCGATAGTGGTTTGGAAAAATTAAAATCAATTTTTTCGATTCGTTGAGAGCATCAAACTCAAAAACGTTAGCTGAGCTTACACAGCGAGAAATAATTGTTTCGTCCGAGGTGAAATTATTGTTTTCACGCAACGTGCAAAGTATATTGCAAGCGTTTCCAAAACTGACATCGTACAATAATGCAATTTTAAAAACAACGACAAGTGGTATTGAACGTTCATCGTGGCTTCGAAACCTCACCCATTTTTTTTGTTCCGTGCCCGCATATTGGAGCGATTCGCAATTTCACTCACAAGTTTTATATTTTTTGGAAGCGTGCACTCGTTTAGGTGACGTTATCTTTTCGAAAGAATTACTACATTCACAAGAATTGATCGCAGTACTACCAGCTTCGACACATACGACCGCCACGCCGTCGCCGCCACAGCCTCACCCCGAACCCATTCCGCTGGCATTAACTTCGACCCGAAGAGATTCTATTTTTTTCAGCTTTCCCACGGTCCTGAACGAAGAATCCACCACATCCCCCTATAACAATCGAATCAGAAGCGGATGCGGCGGAAGCGAGCACAGCAACAGCATCCGCTTTGGAAGAGTACCTATCCACAATTATGCTCGACCGACAACAAAAGCTGTATTGTTGCACATGGAATTTTTCAACCTTTTCGCGTATTATTTTTTATGGAATCACAAGCACGAAACAAAGCGTCCACCGTTTTCGTTTCAGGCATGGTTGAGTTTTTTTGTGTGCTGGTTCTCACAGAGCTGGTGGGGGATCGCCCGTTTCACACACCACACCCTGACGGGGCGTGTGGAATATAGGGACCGAGGAAATGATCGACAACACATGCATGGGTGGAACTGTCAACGCCCGTTCATTTGCTATTTGTCCCCCACAGGATATTGTGCGCATCGAAAAGTCTTTTGTTTAAAAAAAAGTATAGCATTGTTCGTTTGTACCACATACATGAGTGAATCGGTCAACGAGGGGTGGGGTTATTGCTAGGACATTGACTATAGCGCTCATTGTGTTTTCACCAAAGGAGAGGAGGGGGTCGCGTGGGTTGTGGGGTTCCTATATAACGTAGCAGTTTCTTCTTTTGTACATCATTATCATAGTGAACGTCAATCGTGGCAGTTCAGTATTCTTTAATTTGTTTGTCTGGCAGTATATACATACATACATATATCATCGTGGAAGTTGTTGTTTTTTTTTAGTGAGCTACAAGTTTTATTTTGAAGTCTCTCTCTATCTCTCTTGAAAGGTGAACGTCAATCGTGGCAGTTCAGTATTCTTTAATTTGTTTTGTCTGGCAGTATATACATACATACATATCATCGTGGAAAGTTTTTTTAGTGAGCTACAAGTTTTTTGAAGTCTCTCTCTATCTCTCTTGAAAGGTAAGTTTTTATTTTTTTTCTTTGTTTTGCGTCTGACACACACATATTCGGAGGAGTCATAAAAATTGACACACACACTTACATGTCGCATATTTTTTACCTCCTACAACAGTGCACACACACACACACACACACACATACTGTTTGCGTCTAATATATATATATATGTGGAAGGAAAAAAAATATCTAGCATTTTTTTTCAATTTTTTTTCCTTCTGTTTCAGTGCACTTTCCCCTACCACCACCACAACCCCCAAAAAAATTTCTCTGTATATATATAAATAACAGAGGAAAAAAATGGAATCGCAACCAGGTCCCTCCGGTCTTTGCGGGAAAGTGGCATGTCGTAACTGTGCGAAGTTGATTTCCAAATCGAACATCTCGAAGCATTTGAAAAAATGTCGTCTACCGGAACATGATGTCGTAGTCCCCCCGGCAAAGAAATCTCGCATTGATGCGCATGAAGGCGGCGGTGCTTTGAATAAAAGTGCACGCATCATGACGTATAAATCTGGAGGTGACGAAAAATGTGACTCGAGCACCTTCCTCGACAATGTGAAATCTATGGTAGTCGATCAATTACGGGATTGCATCGTTAATGTTGCAGTTAAAATTCATCTCGTCTTGACCCTGCTGTATGAGAAAGTTGTCTCGTCCAAGACAAGCACTTTCAGCTTTTACGTAGGGTGCGAAGGCTTACACGAAGGCAATCACGAGGATCTTGACGAGATAGTGACACGGCTATTCGAGCACTTGGGACAAAAACAAGAAGAGTTTGAAGGTAGAGGAAGTGGATGGAGTCTTTGCGGTTGCAGCCACAAGTTAGAACTTCGAGTCTGCAATTTCAAAACGTTACGCAGCGCTCAAAAAAACAAAAACAAAAAAAAAAAGCAAAATGCAGTGTTAAACATACAAAGTAATGATCAGAAGAGTTTCCTATGGTCTGTCATCGCCGCATTACACCCAGCTAATAATGATAAACCACAACGCCTGTCTAATTACAAACGATACGAGAAGAAATACAAGAATGTCATGCGAGGAATTTCCTATCCTGTGCCCCTGAATGAGATCAATCAATTTTTAAAAAACTATAGAGAGGAAAAAGGAGAAGATCTCGATATTTCCGTGTTTGGGGTTGACGATTGCGACAACATTCGTGTGTTAAGACCTGCGAGAAGCCAGAATAATGTAATTCGACTCTTGCTCGTAGATGGCCGTTACAGTTTGATACGGAATTTCTCACGATTACTCGGAAGACAGATGAGCAAGAATCACGATAAGATCGACATTTGCGATCGGTGTTTGAGAATTTTTCGCGTGGGAAAGAAGACGAAAGAACAGCACAAATGTTTTGGCTCCGTGAATGCAGAACCCGAAGATGTCATGCCGGAACCCGGAACCAAGATGAAATTTCAGAAACACCAGGCTCTTCTCCACCATCCCGCTGTCCTTTATGCCGACTTTGAAAGCTTCCAAGTTCCCATGACGTCTTGCAACCCTGATCCCTCTACCTCAAGCACGATCCAAATTTTTCACCACGAGCCTTGCAGTTTCTCCATCTACGGAGAAAAATTAAATGATGTCATATTGTATTGCGGACCCGATGCGGCAAAACATTTTGTTAAGAAGATAGCGGAATGCGCGAGAGAACTTGCACCCAGCCTGAAAGGCTCTTACGTTTCTCCACCTGCTCTCACGACGGAACAACAACGGAGACATGACACGGCGACAAGATGCGCGGAGTGTGACCAGGCTTTCACCCCCGAAAATCACAAGGTCGTGCACCATGACCACCAGAATAGATTATTCCTGAGCACGATCTGTAATTCGTGCAATCTCAAGATTAAGGAGTCGCATTTCGTTGCCGTGTTTCTGCACTACACGGAAAAATACGATACGCATCTGTTCGTCAAAGAGCTCTACAACATAACGACTCGAATCAGGATCATTCCGAGAACGAGCGAGAAGTATATCGCGGTGAGAGTGTGGATCCCTCTCGAAGAAGGAGGAAGTGTGGAAGTTAGAATCCTGGACTCGTACAATTTCCTGTCCTCCAGCCTCGCCACCCTTGCAGCTCAACTTGGCGACGAAGATCTTGTGGCCACCAAGCAAATGTGTTTTTCGGGAGGAGATGAAAATTTGAATCTGTTGCGTCGCAAGGGCGTCTACCCCTACGAGTACGTCAACGATTTCGACAAATTTGACGAGACGGAACTTCCACCCCGGGAGGCATTTTATTCTCATCTCACGGAGGACGTCTGTTCCGAAGAGGACTACGAACACGCTCGTAGTGTGTGGACGGCCTTCAATTGCCAAACTTTTCGTGATTATCACGACCTGTATTTGAAATTGGACGTGACTCTCCTCATGGACATTTTCGAGTCGTTTCGCAAGAGATGCATCTCGATCTACAAGTTGGATCCTGCGTATTTCTTCACGACACCGGGATTGACTTGGGAATTGATGATGAAATACACCAACGTGGAACTGGGGCTCATCGCAGAGAAGGAACAGTATGCCTTCATGGAGAGTGCGATACGCGGTGGCATCGTCCAATGTCCCCGACGCCATGCTCAGGCAAATAATCCTCGTACGCCTGGTTACGATGCATCGAAGCCCAACACCTACATCGTCTACTGGGATGTCAACAACCTGTACGGCCACTCCATGTCCCAGTGTCTTCCCATCGGCGACTACGCGTGGATGACCGAAGAGGAACTCTCCTGCGAGGATGATTTTCTCAACTGGAGCGAAGATAACGAATGGGGCTGTTTCTTGGAAGTGGATCTCGATTATCCCGAAACGCTGCACGAGAAACATCACGGATTGGCCCTGGCCCCCACCAAAGAGAAGCCACCTGGAGGATCGGAGCCAAAACTCATACTAAGCGTGGAGAACAAGAGGAATTACGTTGTGCACTACCGACTCCTCCAATTCTACGTGCGTCACGGCTTACAGTTGAAGAAAGTACACAGAGGATTGAAATTTAGGCAGAGCAGGTGGCTGGAACCCTACATAGCCGAGAACACGCGACGCAGAGCGCAATCGACATCGCCTGCGGACAAGGATCTGTACAAACTGTTCAACAACGCCATCTACGGCAAGACGATGGAGAACGTGCGTAATTACATCGACGCAACGTTAGTCACGGACGAAAAGAAATTTGAGAAAATTGTCGCGTCACCCTACTTCAAAAACTTCACCATTTTCGACGAGAATCTACTATTCGTCGAGAAGAACAAGAAGCAAGTGATGCTCAACAAGCCGATTGCCATAGGTGCCACCGTCCTTGAACTATCAAAATTGCACATGTACCAATCGTACTACGATCAGTTTCAACCTTTTTACGGAGATAACATCCAAATATGTTACATTGACACGGATAGCTTCATTTTTCTAATCCAAACACCCAGCCTCGAACGTGATCTGACTAAGATGAAGCATCTGTTTGATTTCAGTAACTTACCATCAGGCTATTACTTGTATTCGACAGAAAACAAAATGATGATTGGTAAATACAAAGACGAAGCGGCTGGTAAGTACATCAGCGAATTTGCGGGGCTTCGTGCCAAAATGTACTGTGTTAAGATTGCAGAAGAAAAAGAGATCAAGAAAGCGAAAGGGGTAGGAAAAATAAGTACCAGCAAATTCACCATGAAAGATTATAAAGAATGCCTCTTTCATGGTGAAAAAAAACTCAGCACCGATCATCGCATTGCGAATACTTTACACGAACTGTATACGACGCGCTTAACCAAAGTAGCATTGGATGCCAGAGACAACAAGCTACGTGTTCTCGATTGTCAAATACATACGAGAGAGTGGGGCCACTGCAATGGAAGCGATAAATGTGACGTGTGTGTCAAACTGTAACCGCATAGCCATGAAGTCCGCTGTGTCTTTTCCTCTCCAAACACAGACGGAGGGAAAGAATGAAAGGGGAGCCCTCGGGCGATGAAAAGTTGGAACTCGTTATTATGTCGTTAAGGCTCGCTCTAAACACGAGGCTCATTAAATTCAACTCTTACTTTTTTTTTCTTCTTCATCGTGCTTTAACGAGATAATTACATGTTAGAGTCTCTTTGTATTGCGGACCGCTGCAGATAAAATCTTCTCTTTTCTTCATTCGATCTACGAAGGGGCACAGCATGTAGAAATTTAATTTAAATAACAGGGACAATTAATCTTTTTGGTTTCCGGAAACAAAGCATCATGGAAACTGCACCACCAAATTCCAATAACCTCTTACCTTCCGTGTTATCTAAACTCAATGGTATACTGATCGTTCACCTCAACAGTATTTGGACGAAATTAAATGATGAAATCGGCAAGATGTTTTACGTCTTCAACAACAATTTACATTTTTACGAAATTCCGATCGACGGGAAACTTCAAATCACCGTGAATCCGGAAAACGTAGGCGAAATCAAAATATCTACCGCCAAGAACATTTTTCGAATCAAGCACGACAAGATGCTTTCTAACATTACGTACGATGTTTCTGCAGGAGATTATCTTTACGTGGAACTCCTAGGAGATTACGACAAACTCATTCCTCTCTTCGTAGAATTACGAATCGTCTATCCTATTATAAATAACCGTTAACCAAAAATGCCTAACGACATTTTCGGCAACACCAAGCGTGTAGACCACGCAGAAGAGATTCTCATGTTGGATGTCCGAATTAAAAAGTTGAGGAGCGATTTGATCGCTTTGCAGGAGACCTTAAACAAAAGTTTAGAGTCCGAGATCGCTACGCTCCAAACGCAATGTCTCGATCCCATTCTGAAAATCGATTCCGAACTGAAAACGCTAATAAAAAATTACGTCGACGTACCTTCTTACGACAACGTTCAAAATATACAGTTGAGCGTGGATTCGCTTCAAAATGATTTGGCCAAATTACAGCAATTTCAATCGAAAAATGAAGATTTGGAAAAATTGAAACTCGAAATCGAAGAACGAACTTCCGCAATCGAAAAGAATTTCTCTGAACTTCAAACCGTCGTGAAGGATATTGATGTAGAACGCTTGCATGTCGTCGTTTCCAAATTACAAGAAGAATTCAGCGGCACGTTGGAAGAAATTAAATCCAAGTTGCAGACTTTGGAAGATACCATGACGAACCTACCATCGTCGGACGAACTGCAGGTCATCGGTAAAAGCGTCGCGAACATAAAAATTCAATTGGAGGCCTATCAAGATTTCGAACACATTCAAACCACCATCGCTACGCTTCAGGCGTCTCTGGAGTTGATCAACGAAGAAATTAAAAATATTCACGCTGAAGCAAGTGCGTTGACGAGCATTCAATACACGTTGAGCACGGTTCGGCAGAAGATCCAATATTTAGAAAATTTGAACGTCGAATCCAATCTTGCTCATTTTCATCACGTACTCGACAACATACAGGGTGACTTGGAATCGTTACGGACGAGCGTACCTTCGAGCGAAGATTTGGAAAAATTGAAAACGGCGGTGACGGCATTATCCGAATCGAGCGACGTCAAAAGTTCGTTGAGCGATCTCGAGAGTAGGGTGGCCAATCTCCCCACCTCCAAAGAATTGCACGCTTTGAAAAGGAACATATCTCGAATGTTGAAACGACTGGAAACGGAAACGGCGAACGTGGAACAGATTCGAGACGAACTTGCTTCGCTGGTGTCGACGCTGCCCACTTCGCAGAGCGTCGCCGACCTTCACACGCAGTTTACCGAGATGCGAAGCATCGTGAACGATCTTACCGAGAAAAGTTCGAAATTGAATCAAGTCGAGAACCTTCAGAGTATTGTCGTCAACATCAGGGATCAAGTTGGAGTGCTGGAATCCACGCAGGAATCGACGCTGGCCTCTTTCGGTGCCAAGTTGCAAGAACTCAACGAAAACTACAAGCAGTTGAACGTGGAAGTGAAAATCAAACCGTCATTTTCTACAGTAACGGATACCATAGTCGAATATTTGTTGCCCGTACAAAATACCCTGGGTCAGCTTCACAGCAACCTCGTTAGCGTCGATACTAAATTCGCTAAACTGCATTCTCTGCAAGCCATCGAAATCAACAGCGTACCCAATCAACAGAGAATCTCCACGTTCGTCGAAGGTAACAAACTGTACATGTTGCATCCTTATCATCCGTACTACAAGTTTCTCCTCGATGGCACGATTCAGATAAACGAATTTTCGTACTGGTCTCACGGCAGAAAAGCTAGCGTTCCCACCATGACCTTGATATCGAATCGTGGTGTCCAGAAAGCAGGAAACATTCCTCTGGCACGTTGGAACGAAACGCGCAACATATATGAAATACACGAAGACGAAGATCTTACCGTTTTCGACGTGAGTGCCGGCGATAAGCTGATCGTTCAAAACACAGGTGAGGTGCCACCCTCTTTGAATCCCATCACGCTGGTGCTTCTCTTCAAACGTAATCTCTAAAAATGTCTAGGCAAGCCATCGTCGAAGAATTGCATAAACCTGCACGCCGCAACTACGAACGTTTAGCTGTGGTAACCAAGGGAATCGATGACCTCTGGCAAAGTGACCTCGTGGAGATGAGTAGCGGCAAGTTAAAAAACGTACATAAATTGAACAAGGGCAACAAGTACCTCCTCACCGTCATAGACACATTTTCGAAATTCGCATGGGCTCTACCTTTGAAGGCGAAAACGGGAACGTGCGTCACGGAAGCATTCAAGACAATTTTTCGCGAAAGCGGCGGCAGACGACCTCGGTTTCTGCACACGGACAAGGGGAAGGAATTCTACAATGCCGTATTCCAAAAGTTTATTCGCAAACACGACGTTCGACATTACTCGACCTTCAGTGACGTCAAGGCCAGCATCGTGGAAAGATTCAATCGCACTCTGAAATCGCGCATGTGGTCACGCTTCACGCTTCAGGGAAGCTACAAGTGGGTCACCATTCTTCCGGAACTCGTTAACGACTATAATC
The DNA here is from genome assembly GCF_977018435.1 of Lepisma saccharinum. Lineage (NCBI taxonomy): Eukaryota > Metazoa > Arthropoda > Insecta > Zygentoma > Lepismatidae > Lepisma > Lepisma saccharinum. Next base: position 17,818,020 of record NC_139257.1, read on the forward strand.
ACACGGTGCACGGAACGATAGGCATGAAGCCAGCTGACGTTACCAAGGCCGACGAGCAACGTTTAATTTCTAGCGTTTACTGTCCAAAGTACACGCCCACGACAAAAAAAACTAAATACAAAATTGGAGAGCAGGTGAGGGTCAGTAAATTGAAGCGAACGTTCGACAGGGGTTTCACACGAAACTGGAGCACGGAACTTTTTACCGTGGTTCGAGTTCTACCCGGGAACCGTCACACGTATATAATAAAGGACAGTGGCGGTGAAATTTTATTGGGGCGCTTCTACGAGGAGGAACTCTCGAAAACTAAATACCCCGACACTTACCTTATCGAAAAAGTTTTGCGTAAGAGAGGCGACAAACTTTTGGTGAAATGGCTGGGACTTCCGGAAACGAGTTGGATCGATTCAAACGAAGTGATTCTATGAGTGCGTGGAATGTCGTGAAACGTCTACCTGATTCGGAAAATGGAACGAAGAAAAGGAACGGAGAATTGCTCCCCGACAGCATACGGTGTCTGATCGTAGGACCTTCGGGGTGCGGAAAGACGACACTGCTCATTGATAATTTTATCCTCTCACCCAATTGGTTAGACTGGGAAAACAGACACCTCTACGTATTCTCGAAAAGTCTCGAACAACCGAAATACCAGCAACTTATGAAACTGTACGAGGGACTGGGCATTGCAACTTTCGCAACTGAAATCATTCCACTGGACGATTGTCTCGAGAATTCCGTTGTGGTGTTCGACGACATGATCTTGGAAAATCAAAACGAGATTCGTAATTTTTTCACTCGAGGTCGTCACAAAAAATTGGATTGTTTCTACCTGGCACAAACTTTTTCCAAGGTTCCGAAACAACTGCTACGCGACAACGCTAATTTCATATGTTTGTTTCGACAAGACCACACCAATTTAAAACACGCACACGATGATTACGTAGGGGCTGACGTAAATTACAATCTATTTTCTAAATGCTGCTCCTACTGTTGGAACAGTGACGATTTCGGATTCTTGACCATCGACATGACTCGAAAGGCAAACCATGGAAAATATAGGAATAAAATAAACGTTTTTCTAGACGTCTCAAAGGCTAACAAGAGGAAAATTTCAGATTTGCAACAAGAAGAAAATCCCAAAAAAAAATCAAAAGGTCGTGAGAATCTAAAAAAATAAAATTTGAAAAACGTTCTTTTTTTTTCAAACGTCCGACAAGCATATATAAATAACCATTACAACAAAAAGTGAGTGTTAGAAAAAGTGGATAGTCTCAAGCGGGTGACAGCAGAAAACTACGAGAACCGAACGTATAGGCTGAGAATTCGACGTTTCAAAAACGTTTCAACGTATATAGCAAAATGTCAAAACGTCAATTTCAAGAAGACGAAAATCTCAAGTTGCGGCAATACCTCGTGAAACGCTTCAAAAGTTGGAAATCCGAGAATCGCGGATCCTACGAAGAGAAGAAACGTCAAGATAAACCTGTGATCGACGCCATCAGCGGTCTAGGTAAAGAAATTAAAAGTGTCACGGAACAAAATAAAAATTTGATCAACGAACTCGTACCGCTCGCAGCTAAAAGTTACACCGTACCCACGCCCATTTCGAGCATTCCTTCGACGCCGTTCGAACTGATGGAAGTACCGGCACGACGTCGAGCCATAGGTAGCACGTCGTCGTCGTCTTTGGATAAGATCGAGTTGGGACCTTTGGCACGAGACTACCTGAGCACGGGGAAATTCGACAAGGACGAAGTGTTCGGATTGTATCCGAGCATGGAGAGCAACGAAGGAAGCGGTGTGGTTTGGAAGATTGGAAAATCGAAGGTGACCTTCGAAGGCAACGACATTAAAGTCAATTTAGGCGATAAGGATAGTTGGACCAGGTATCCGGGTACGGTGGGACTGTGGGAACTCGTTGCCAAAAAGCAGCCGAAAGATTACACCGACGAAGATTACCAAAGTTACAAGGAAATTTTGATCATGACGGATGCCTTGTACCAGAACAACGACGCTACGCAGAATCGCGTCAAATCCAGCAGCGGCGAGAAGTACAGGAATCTCATCAAACCGATTTGGAACCAAGTCAAAACAGGCAGCGGCGTCAAACTCTACAACACCCTACCCAAAGAGTTTGTATGGGTGGACGACGTGCGCAAGCTCATAGACCGATTGTTGGTGATAGCAGGAGAGGAGAATGCAGGCAATCGTAATTTCTACAACGAGAAGGTTGGCATCGTGGACATGATCAGCGCGAAACTTTCCAACTTCATCGTGAACGACGACAAGGGCATAGGTTACCTCATCAAAATCATCAACACGCTGCCTCCGAGATTCTGGAACGTGGCCGAAGGAAAGGGACTCGTGAACGACATCATCAACAAGTTACCTTTCGAGATGCATTTACCTGGCTACCAGTACTGCGGACCGGGTACCAAACTCGAGAAAAGATTGGAGAGAGGAGACAAGGGTGTGAATCCGTTGGACGCCGCATGCAAAGATCACGACATCGCTTACAACACCACTCGCACGGATCTGGATGCACGTCACGAAGCAGACAGAAAGTTAGAGCACGCAGCTTTCGAAAGGTTCGTCAGCAGAGACGCATCGCTGGGAGAAAGAGTTGCAGCACTGGGCACCACCATCGCCATGAACACGAAACAAAAATTTGGGTGGGGTGTGTAAATAAATAACATACAGTAAAAAAACATCATGGCTCGTATAACCGACTTACCGCCCGAACTGCTATGTAAAATTTTCAAACAGGTAGTAAACGGAGATGTTAATAAACTTTTAATCGTAGCGAGATCAACGCCGTATTTTCGCATCCCTTGTGAAATGGCTGTCAAGGACCGTCTTCGGGAGATCAGTGGCATGAGGTGCGGTGATCTCGACACTCTTCTTTCGGCTGCAGGGGAAAAATTAAACGATAGGTTAGATGAACTGCACGAGGCAAGGCAGGGAAGAAGACGATACACAGATGACTGGTGCAAGTCTAAACAGGAAACTGAAGATATCATCACGCACATCATCGCGTTTTCCGAAGCACGAACTTTCTTCCTCTAACACAGACAAAAAAAAATCTTCGATACAAAAATCTCGTGAAAAAAAAGTATATATAAATAACACACATCGTGAAAAAAAATAATCTTCGGTGTATATATAAATAACACACATTGTGAAAAAAAAAATTAAATTTCTCTAACACACACTGAAAATTTCTCTCCTTCGATATGAGTGAAAAAAAATGAGTGATAGTAGTACAGCAAAGAGAATTCCACGCCCGAAAATGAGGCTCGGTGAGGCTCGCCTTAATGGATTTCTCTCGTAAGGCATGAGCCTCATTTTCTCGCAGTGCCCAAGAATATTTCACCATGTGATATTTTACAGGCGAAGCTAACCTACAAATGGGAGTTGGCAACACTGGCAACATCAATTGCGGTTTAGTGTTGCCAACTCACCTCAAGAATATTTCACCATGTGATATTTTACAGGCGAATACGTAGTAGTGGAGTAGATAGGAGGCAGTTGGGAACAAGATTTGATTGGTCGAGATTCCGTGACGTCACAGGGGGAGCATGCTGTGATTGGTCGAAATTTTGTGACGTCACGAGGGTGCTTCGTAGCCTTGTACGAGGTGAGTAAACCTCACCATTGCGCAACCGAAAATGGGGGCTCGGTGGGGCTCGCAGTGTTACCAACTCCTCACTCGAAAAAATCACCAAGGTTGTTTTTGGGTATAACCTAACCTCAAGCAAGGAGCTGGCAACGCTTGAGGTTTTCTCGCAGTGTTGCCAACTCACCTCAAGAATATTTCACCATGTGATATTTGACAGGCGAAGCTAACCTACGAATGGGAGTTGGCAACACGGATTAGTGGAGGTAGCCGGGTTCACCAGCATTAATTGGCGATCAGTGTTGCCAACTCACCCCAAGAATATTTCACCATGTGATATTTTACAAGCGAAGCTAACCTACGAATGGGAGTTGGCAACACTGACTAGTGGAGGTGCACGGGTTGAGTGCCATCAATTGATGTTGCCAGTGTTGCCAACTCACCTCAAGAATATTTCACCATGTGATATTTTACAGGCGAAGCTAACCTACAAATAGAAGTTGACAACACTGGTAACATCAATTGCGGTTCAATGTTGCCAACTTACCTGAAGAATATTTCATCATGTGATATTTTACAGGCGAAGCTAACCTACAAATGGGAGTTGGCAACACTGACTAATAGAAGTGGCAAGGGCTACGTCCGAATCAGCAGCAGATGTCACCTAGAGCGCTGTTCCATCCGGGACTCAGCCAATCTCTGTTGTCCGAATTTGCGGTAGACGTGGAGTCGGAGGGAAGAGCAGAGAGGCGCGACAGATGCACGCTTGAACTCGCTGTGACGCTGCGCTTGGCAGCCATATTCTAACTTTCATTTTTGTACAGACAATATTTACTGATTAGAGGATGTAAAACTCTATATTTTAATATTTTATCGATAATGAATGCAGAAAACGTAAATGATGAAATAGCGTGTTATATTTTTAATGTGAGTAGTTAGGTGGAAATCATTGTCATGTTTGTTTGCGCCCCAGAGCGCGGTGGGTGAAGTTCGGGCTGACACCTGGCGGGAAAAGTGACAGCCGTACTACAAGGGGACATGCAGATTCGGACGACTTGGACGCGACTTCGAGTGCACGCGAGAGCAACGGGAGAGAACAGGATGGAGCGCTTGCCAATCCGGACACGGCCTTTGTAAACCTCTCTCGGGAACGATGTGCCACACGCGCGCGCACGCTGGCGTCCAGCACCAAAACATCAAAAATTCATTTTACTCATTTGGCGATCACCAAAACCTCAAAAATAAAAAAAAATAAAAAACTTATTTTCTCTCCACGTTCGGCGCATTTATTTGTTGTGCTGGCACAGCATGATGAGTAAATAATGCATTTTCTCATTTTTGAAGTACGAATGCACTTTATCGTAATCTTCCAAGTCCCGGGGACACTAATGTTTGTATATCGTGACTTTTGTAAACCTCTCTCGGGAACGATGTGGCACACACACACACGTGCACGCGCTGGCGCCTCTTATTATTTCTGTATTATGGCGCAAACACATCTAGAAAAACTACAATTTTGCTCCCTCTCCTCTCTGCGTGTGCTATCAACAATACGTAGGTCTTGGGACGACGAAAGTTACACAACGGTGAGCCTCGTCAGTACACCTACCCCGCAACATCTGGAGCATGCAAGTACATAATAGCGGGTCGCTTGGGTGTATACAATTTGTTTTGTTTATATTTTGTTTCAGAGCGAGCGAGATAACCGGAGCATGCAGGCACACAACAGCGAGCTGGGATGGAAGATCGTCAGCATATCCGGAGCGTGCAGGTACATAATAGCGAGCTGCTTGGGCGTTAGCGTGGCTTCGCCGGATGCAATACACACGATGCTTAGGTTACAACAGGTTGTTAACATTAGCTTTGGGGGAGAATATTCTAGAGAAGATTGTCTCAGAACATTTTCATAGTTTCACACCTCTATTAGATTGGTAGAAAAATATATTAGTGGGCAATAAAATCTGAAGAAGATTTGTGTCTAGCAAAAATAAGCTAAATAGAATTACACATGCATACAATATTTATTTTTTTCTATCTACAATCATATTTTTCTTATATATTTTTCAATTTTTTTATAGGGTTGATTAAAACACATATTTGAGGAAGACAACACTCTACCACCAACCGATCACATATAAATAAACATACCCAAAAAAAATGCGCTCCATGAAAAGTTGTCCTGTGTGCAAAAACAGCCATATCAAGCAAAAATTTTGCAAGACATTGTCGCACCTGCGTGCCAGGCAGGCATTTGGCTGCCGCCGAACTGTGTTCCGGATGCAATAAATACATTACAATTGCGTATGTCAAGAAGCATAAGCTTACTTGTCTAAGCAAAAATACATCTGGGGCCCAGCCTTCGACCTCCACCAAGAGGAAGGCAGAAACAGCCTCCATCAATGCACCACCTGCTAAACGCGTCAAGCCTGCGATAAAAGCAGACCGGTCTGCTTTCGGTGGAATATTAGGAGATTACGTTCAATTGTCGGATGACTCTTGCGATGTTCGTAGCTTTTTAGAGGAGAAGCGAGCAGAGATAGTTTCTATTCTTAGTAATGCACTGGCTACGCACTCCTCCACTAAATTCTACGCATCGCTTCGTTGGTGGTACAAAAAACCGTCTGATGAAATTTACAGCTTCTGCCACAACACCAAGGCGAAGACGCTGCATTTGGCGGATGTCGACAACCTCGAGGACATCTACAACAAGTTTGTCGAGGAGCTGCTGGCAAAGCAAGAAGAACATGAAGCTAAGGGCTCGGGAGGTTCGCTGTGTGGGGAGCCTCACGAACTGCGCGTCAAACTTTCCAAGTTTGAGCCTCTCTTCGCCTCCAGCTACGTCCCCTTACCAGAAGCAATTGAGGCAAAGACGGCCGTCCTGAACATCCAAAATAAAGATAACAAGTGCTTCGTATGGTGTGTGCTTGCGGCGTTGCACCCTGTTCACTGGAAAAACCATCCACACCGAGTTAACCACTACCTACCCTATGAGCCAGAGCTGGAAGATGCCATTGCTGGGATTGACTACCCGGTGGAGGTCTCGGACATTCGCAAGTTCGAGGCCCGTACACACAACCCTCGGTTGGCCATCAACGTTTATGGCCTCACCGACAAAAATGTGGTGTACCCCATCCGGGTGAGCGACGTAGACAACAATGATGCTCGAGAAATCCATCTCCTACTCATCAAGAACGAGACCCATCACCACTACACTCTTATTCGCTCCCTCTCTAGACTTGTGTCGAGTCAAAAAAGCAAGCATCATGGTAGCATAGAAGTTTGTCGAAAGTGTCTGATCACTTTTGACAACCAACAACAAAAACACCAGAGCTTACAAGAAGAAAACATCGCTGCCGAGAAGCTTGCTAACCACAAGCTCTACTGCAAAGCCAACGAACCTGGGTTGGCAGACTTGCCTAAACCTGGCACCGTGGAGCGTTTCCACATGCACGGTGCCATGGTGGAGCACCCTGCTATCATCATCGCGGATTTCGAGGCCTTCCTCAAACCCCTGTTTATTTGTAATCCCGATCCTGAAGTTTCTTCCACCACCCCTTACCAACTCCACGAGGCATCCAGTTTCGCATATGTTGTGGTGCGACGAGATCAACACATCGCCCCCGAGCCCTACGTGTACCGTGGTCCCGACGCAGCCAAGCACTTCCTCGAGAGGATGGTTGTCGAGGCCAACGAAATAGGGAAGATATTGTTGGCCCCCAAGTCTATGCTTCCGCTGTCCCCCGACGATCAACATAGACACGACGAGGCCGTCGCTTGCCCTGTCTGCGTCAAGGAGTACACCGCCAACAACCGTAAAGTCCGTCACCACGATCACTTTAACGGTAGGTACGTTGGTCCTTGGTGCAACGATTGCAATCGCTTGGCCCGGGACCCACGCTTCATTCCTGTGTTTTTTCACAACGGCTCGGGGTACGACTTTCACCACCTGATCAAGCATCTTGGGTACGACGACATGCGAATCAACGTTCTCGCCGAGAACGAGGAGCGTTACATCAGTGTGAGCAAGCGAGTGTCGATCCCAGAATCAAGCTCTACCGTCGAGCTTCGCTTCCTCGACTCCCTGAGGTTCCTCCCGGCAAGCCTCGATGCTCTCGCGGGGAAGCTGAGCAACGAGCAAATGCTCATTACCTCTGCAAATTTTCCGAACTTGGACGTCGGTCTCTTCAGGCGTAAGGGGGTCTACCCTTATGAATACGTCACCGACTCTACCAAGTTCGCGGAGACGTCGCTACCTCCCCAGGCGAAGTTCTACAGTCAGCTACGAGGCTCGAACATCACCAACGAAGAATATCACCACGCCCAGTCCATGTGGTGCGAGCTGGGGTGTCGAACTCTCGGAGACTACCACGACGCCTACCTCAAACTTGATGTGACGCTCCTCGCCGACGTGTTCCAGACATTCCGGGCGACCGCAATGAACATCTACCACCTGGATCCCGCCTACTTCTATAGTCTCCCCGGACTGGCGTGGTCAGCCATGTTTCTGGTGACGAAAGTCGAGCTGGAGCTTCTTTCGGACGTGAACATGATGCTGTTTGTGGAACGCGCTATCCGGGGTGGAATGGTCCAGGTGTCGCAACGGCACGCGCGCGCCAACAACCATCACATGGCTACTGGCTACGACTCCACCCAACCGTCGAGCTACATTATGCACACGGACGTGAATAACTTGTATGGGCACTCCATGATGCAGCCACTCCCCTTTAGAGGGTTCGAGTGGGCTGACCCTTCCAACTTCAACATTAAAGGTTTCGACGATTCGGAACATGGGTTCTTCGCCGAGGTGGACCTTGAGTTCTCCGAGAAGCTGCAGGATTTGTTCTGCGATCTCCCCCCTGCACCCGAGTTCAAGTGTCCACGCGATTCCAACCAGAAGAAGCTCGTCATGGATTTCGAACCCAAGAAGAATTACGTCCTTCACTACCAGAATCTCCGGTGGCTGATGCAGCAAGGGGTCACGGTCCACGCAGTTCACCGTATCCTCAAGTTCGAGCATTCTCCGTGGTTGCGTCCATATATTGAAGTTAACACTGAACACCGCACCGCAGCCACGTCCGAGCTTGATAAGGATTTCTTCAAGCTCATGAATAATGCGGTGTTTGGCAAGACCATGGAGAATATACGGAATCGCGTGGACATAAAATTGGTGACGAGGAAAGAGCGATGTCGTCAGCTTGTCGCGAGTCCATTGTTCAAGTCTCGAACAATCTATAACGAGCAGCTGGCTCTGATTCACATGAGGCAAGGTGTGGTGAAACTCACCAAGCCCATCTACGTTGGAGCCACTGTTCTGGATCTGAGCAAGCTCCACATGTTCGAGACATACTACGACATATTACGTCCACACTACGGCCACAACATCTCGCTTCTCTACACGGACACGGACAGCTTGGTGTACCACGTTCCCACAGCCGACGCATACGGGGATATAGCCACAGTTCCATCTTTGGTTAACCTCTTTGACACGTCGGGCTATCCCCAACCGAACCAGAGCGGTATCCTGGCCCGCAACAAGAAGGTGCCCGGCAAACTCAAAGATGAGAAGGACGGAGACGTGATTCTCGAGTTTGCAGGTCTTCGCGCCAAGGCCTATACCATCAAAGCCGAGGGCAGCGTTACCAAAAAGGCCAAGGGTGTCGGCAGACAGGTGGTTCGGGAGCATCTCACATTCGAGGACTTCGTGGATTGCCTCAAAACCAGGTCGTCGATTCTAAGAGCAGAACAGCGCATCCAGAGCGTCGACCATGTGTTGACCACCAACAAGGTGAGGAAGATTGCCCTGGATCCCAACGACGACAAGAGGTGCGTCCTCGAGTGTGGAATCCACACACTGCCGTGGGGACACTATCGCTTAGCAGAAAGCAAAACCTGCAACATATGCCCATCTTCAACAGAAGATTCATAAAAACAAAAACAAAAAAAAACAAAAAAAATCATTTTGTTAGTCATTACAAAAAAAAAAAACACTGACTGTCATTACAAAAAACTTTGACCGTATTTTAAATAACCAGCATACCTATGAATCTTTTTGGTTTCCGAAAACAAACCAACATGGAGACTGTACACCACACGACGACAGATCATGAATTTCTACCTTCCATGTTAACTAAACTCAACGGTCTACTGATTGTTCACCTTAACAGCATTTGGACGAAATTGGATGACGATGTGGGCAAGATGTTTTACGTCTTCAACAACAATTTACATTTTTACGAAATTCCGATTGATGGAAAACTTCAAATCGCCGTGAATCCGGAAAACGTAGGCGAAATCAAAATATCTACCGGCAAGAACATTTTTCGAATCAAGCACGACAAGATGCTTTCTAACATTACGTACGATGTTTCTGCAGGAGATTGTTTATACGTGGAACTCCTAGGAGATTACGACAAACTCATTCCTCTCTTCGTAGAATTACGAATCGTCTATCCTATTATAAATAACCGTTAACCAAAATGCCTAACGATATTTTCGGCAACACTAAGCGTGTAGACCACGCAGAAGAGATTCTCATGTTGGACGTCCGAATTAAAAAATTGAGGAGCGATTTGATCGCTTTGCAGGAGACCTTAAACAAAAGTTTAGAGTCGGAGATAGCTACGCTCCAAACGCAATGTCTCGACCCCATTCTGAAAATCGATTCCGAACTGAAAACGCTCATAAAAAATTATGTCGACGTACCTTCTTACGACAACGTTCAAAATATACAGTTGAGCGTGGATAAGCTTCAAAATGATTTGGCCAAATTGCAGCAATTTCAATCAAAAAATGAAGATTTGGAAAAATTGAAACTCGAAATCGAAGAACGAACTTCGGCAATCGAAAAGAATTTCTCTGAACTTCAAACCGTCGTGAAGGATATTGATGTAGAACGCTTGCACGTTGTTGTTTCCAAATTACAAGAAGAATTCGCCGGCACGTTGGAAGAAATTAAATCCAAGTTACAGACTTTGGAAGATACCATGACGAACCTACCATCGTCAGACGAACTGCAGGTCATCGGCAAAAGCGTCGCGAACATAAAAATTCAATTGGAGGCTTATCAAGATTTCGAACACATTCAAACCACCATCGCTACGCTTCAGGCGTCTCTGGAGTTGATCAACGAAGAAATTAAAAATATTCACGCTGAAGCAAGTGCGTTGACGAGCATACAAGACACGTTGAGCACGGTTCAGCAGAAGATCGAATATTTAGAAAATTTGAACGTCGAAACGAATCTTGCTCATTTTCATCACGTACTGGACAACATACAGGGTGACTTGGAATCGTTACGGACGAGCGTACCTTCGAGCGAAGATTTGGAAAAATTGAAAACGGCGGTGACGGCACTATCCGATTCGAGCGACATCAAAAGTTCATTGAGCGATCTCGAGAGTAGGGTGGCCAATCTCCCCACCTCAAAAGAATTGCACGCTTTGAAAAGGAACATATCACGTATGCTGAAACGACTGGAAACGGAAACGGCGAACGTGGAACAGATTCGAGACGAACTTACTTCGCTGGTGTCGACGCTGCCCACTTCGCAGAGCGTCGCCGACCTTCATACGCAGTTTACCGAGATGCGAAGCATCGTGAACGATCTTACCGAGAAGAGCTCGAAATTGAATCAAGTCGAGAACCTTCAGAGTATCGTCGTCAACATCAGAGATCAAGTTGGAGTGCTGGAATCCACGCAGGAATCGACGCTGGCCTCTTTCGGTGCCAAGTTGCAAGAACTCAACGAAAACTTCAAGCAGTTGAACGTGGAAGTGAAAATCAAACCGTCATTTTCTACAGTAACGGATACCATCGTCGAATATTTGTTGCCCGTACAAAATACACTGGGACAGCTTCACAGCAACCTCGTTAGCGTCGATACTAAATTCGCTAAACTGCATTCTCTGCAAGCCATCGAAATCAACAGCGTACCCAATCAACAGAGAATCTCCACGTTCGTCGAAGGTAACAAACTGTACATGTTACATCCTTATCATCCGTACTACAAGTTTCTCCTCGATGGCACGATTCAGATAAATGAATTTTCGTACTGGTCTCACGGCAGAAAAGCTAGCGTTCCCACCATGACCTTGATATCGAATCGTGGTGTCCAGAAAGCAGGAAACATTCCTCTGGCACGTTGGAACGAAACGCGCAACATATATGAAATACACGAAGACGAAGATCTTACCGTTTTTTGACGTGAGTGCCGGCGATAAGCTGATCGTTCAAAACACAGGTGAGGTGCCACCTTCTTTGAATCCCATCACGCTGGTGCTTCTCTTCAAACGTAATCTCTAAAAAATGTCTAGGCAAGCCATCGTCGAAGAATTGCATAAACCTGCACGTCGCAACTACGAACGTTTGGCGGTGGTAACCAAGGGCATCGATGACCTTTGGCAAAGTGACCTCGTGGAGATGAGTAGCGGCAATTTGAAAAATGTGCATAAATTGAACAAGAGCAACAAGTACCTCCTCACCGTCATAGACACGTTTTCGAAATTCGCATGGGCTCTACCTTTGAAAGCCAAAACGGGGACGTGCGTCACGGAAGCATTCAAGACAATTTTTCGCGAAAGCAACAGACGACCTCGGTTTTTGCAAACAGACAAGGGGAAGGAATTTTACAATGCCGTATTCCAAAAGTTTATTCAAAAACATGGCATTCGACATTATTCAACCTTCAGTCACATCAAAGCCAGCATCGTGGAAAGATTTAATCGAACCTTGAAAACACACATGTGGAAACGATTCACGCTTCGAGGAAATTACAAATGGGTCGACATACTGCCGGAACTCGTCGACACCTATAATGATACGGTACACAGAACGATAGGCATGAAGCCAGCTGGCGTTACGAAATCTGACGAGCAGCGTTTAATTTCTACAGTTTACTGTCCAAAGTACACTCCCACGACTACCAAGAAATCAAAATTCAAAATTGGAGACCAGGTGAGGATCAGCAAATTCAAACGCACCTTCGAGAAGGGGTTCACAAAAAATTGGAGCACGGAACTTTTTACGGTGGTTCGAGTTTTACCCGGAAACCGACACACGTATATAATAAAAGATAGTAGCAGCGAGATTTTGAAAGGAAGATTTTACGAAGAGGAACTCTCTAAAACAAAACATCCCGACACGTACCTCATCGAGAAAATATTGCGTAGGAAAGGCGACAAACTGTTTGTCAAATGGCTGGGACTTCCGGAAAAGAGTTGGATCGACGCGAACGAAGTGATCTTGTGAGTACGTGGAACGTGGTGAAGCGTCTACCGGATTCGGAAAGTCAAACAAAAAAAAAGAACGGCGAGTTGCTTCCCGACAGCATCCGCTGTCTGATCGTAGGTCCTTCGGGGTGTGGGAAAACAACACTGCTCGTGGACAATTTTCTCCTCGCACCGAATTGGTTAGATTGGAAGAACAGGCACCTGTACGTATTTTCGAAAAGTTTGGAGCAAGCGAAATACCAGCAACTGATGAAACTGTACGATGGTCTGGACATTGCAACGTTCTCTTCGGAAATAAAGCCACTCGACGATTGTCGTGAAAATTCAGTCGTTGTGTTCGACGATGTCATCCTGGAAAATCAAAATGAAATTCGTAATTTTTTCACGCAAGGTCGTCACAAAGGAATAGATTGCTTCTTCCTAGCTCAAACGTTTTCCAAAATTCCAAAACAGTTAGTACGCGACAACGCTAATTTCATATGTTTGTTTCGTCAAGATCACACCAACCTCAAGCACGTGTACGATGACTACGTAGGCGGAGACATGAACTACAATCAATTTTCGGAACGCTGCTGCTCCCACTGTTGGAACAGTGACGATTTCGGATTCGCGACGATCGACATGACGAGGAAACCCAACGACGGAAAATACAGAAACAAAATCAACGACTTTCTAAACGTTGCAACGTTGTGAGAAACGACGTGTATAAATAACGCTATGACGAAACGAAAAATCGAAGACGAAAATCTCAAGTTGCGAAACTACCTCGCGAAACGCTTCAAAGGTTGGAAATCCGAGAATCGCGGATTCTACGAAGAGAAGAAACGTCAAGATCAACCTGTGATCGACGCCATCAGCGATCTAGGTAAAGAAATTAAAGGCGTCACGGAACAAAATAAAAATTTGATCAACGAACTCGTACCACTTGCAGCTAAAAGTTACACCGTACCCACGCCCATTTCGAGCATTCCTTCGACGCCGTTCGAACTGAAGGACGTACCGCCACGACGTCGAGCCATAGGTAGCACGTCGTCGTCTTTGGATAAGATCGAGTTGGGGCCTTTGGCACGAGACTACCTGAGCACGGGGAAATTCGACAAGGATGAAGTGTTCGGATTGTATCCGAGCATGGAGAGCAACGAAGGCGGCGGTGTGGTTTGGAAGATTGGAAAATCGAAGGTGACCTTCGAAGGCAACGACATTAAAGTTAATTTAGGCGAGAAGGATAGTTGGAACAGGTATCCGGGTACGGTGGGACTGTGGGAACTCGTTGCCAAAAAGCAGCCGAAAGATTACACCGACGAAGATTACCAGAGTTACAAGGAAATTTTGATTATGACGGATGCCTTGTACCAGAACAACGACGCCTCGCAGAATAGGGTGAAATCCAGCAGTGGCGAGAAGTACAGAAATCTCATCAAACCGATTTGGAACCAGGTGAAAACAGGCAGCGGCGTCAAACTCTACAACACCCTACCCAAAGAGTTTGTGTGGGTGGACGACGTGCGCAAGCTCATAGACAGGTTGTTGGTTATTGCAGGAGAGGAGAATGCAGGCAATCGTAATTTCTACAACGAGAAGATGGGAATTATGGACATGATCAGCGCCAAACTTTCCAACTTCATCGTGAACGACGACAAGGGCATAGGTCACCTCATCAAAATTATCAACACGCTGCCTCCGAGATTCTGGAACATGGCCGAAGGAAAGGGACTCGTGAACGACATCATCAACAAGTTACCTTTCGAGATGCATTTACCCGGCTACCAGTACTGTGGACCGGGTACCAAACTCGAGAAAAGATTGGAGAGAGGAGACAAGGGTGTGAATCCGTTGGATGCCGCATGCAAAGATCATGACATCGCCTACAACACCACTCGCACCGATCTGGATGCACGTCACGAAGCAGACAGAAAGTTAGAGCACGCAGCTTTCGAAAGATTCGTTAGCAGAGACGCTTCGCTGGGAGAAAGAGTTGCAGCACTGGGCACCACCATCGCCATGAACACGAAACAAAAATTTGGGTGGGGTGTATAAATAAATAACATACAGTAAAAAAGAAATAATAACAACATGTCTTGCATAACCGATTTGCCGCACGAACTGCTATGTAAAATATTCAAACACGCTTGCGAGGATGTAGGGAAACTTTTACACGTAGCAAGAACAACTCCGAAATTTCGTATCCCTTGTGAAATGCTTATCAAGAGCCATCTTCGGGAGATCAGTGGAATGAGGTGCGGTGATCTTGACACTCTTCTTTCGGTTGCGGGGGAAAAATTAAACAAGAGAATAGACGAACTGCACGAGGCGAGGCAGGGGAGAAGACGATATACTGATGATTGGTGTAAGTCCAAACAGGAAACTGAAGAAATCATCACGCACATCATTGCGTTTTCCGAAGTACGAACTTTCTTCCTCTAACGCACACACACAAAAAAAAATCTTCGATACAAATCGTGAAAAAAATATATATATAAATAACACACATCGTGAAAAAAAAATAATCTTCGGTATATATAAATAACACACATCGTGAAAAAAAAAAAACAACTAAATTTCTCTAACACACACACTGAAAATTTCTCTTCGATATGACAACTGAAAAAATAAGTGACCTCCAAGCATTAAAACAAATGCTAAATTTGTCAGTAGAGTATGTAAAAATTCGGGAATTGGAAGTGGACAAACCTTACACGATAACTTCCGGCTCAATTGTTTCTACCCAGTATGGTCCCAAGGCACGTCTGCTGCTCAACGCACAATACAGTCTATTTTTACCAGATCGATACGCTGACATGTTATCCGACGAGAAGCTAGCTATTTTAATCGAGAACAAAACTCGAATCGTGTACAAGGGTACAAAAGAACTTTTTGGTAAAAAAACAAAGCACATAATAGAATTTGTGTAACGGTTCTGCGCGCAGTATATCCTTGAAAAAAAAATATACGGAACAAAAAAAAATCTCAGAACATTTATATATAAATAACATACCGAAAAAATTACACAAAACAAAAAAATCTCAGAACATATATATAAATAACATACCGTGAAGATAACATATAGAGCATCAACATGAAGCCCAAGGGTGTCGTGTATCAGATACCATATTCCAATCTAAAAAATCTAGGTGCCCTCGATGGGTTACTCACCAAGAAACAACGCGAGAAGAAACGTTCTTGCTTGACGAAAGGACACGGAATGAAATTACTTCTCAGCACACCTCAATTGAGACGCTTGCAGCGTTCGCGGAAACAGCAAAAAATCGGAGGTTTCATATTCAGCATCCCGGCCATCCTGGCAGCATTGGGGGCCGTTGGAAGTTTGGCCGGCGGAAGCGCCGCCATCGCGAAAACCGTCATCGACTCGAAGAAGAACAAGGCGGAACTGGAAGAACAGAAACGTCACAATCTGGCTATGGAGAAGAAGGGGAAAGGTATAACCAAAAAACAAAAAAGCAACCTCGATGCTTTGAAAAAATATAAAAAAAAGAAGAAGCCCTGTCCAACTTCGATATTGAATCTCTAATCGAACTGTTGGGAATAAAAAACTTCAGGGGTGTTTTCATGTCCGATTCTCTACCCTCTGCTGTGAAGAAAAAGGAGTATGGCGTGGTCAACCTGGACAGTTACAAAAATCCTGGTACACATTGGATATGCTACCTCAAAATTGACGATAACAATGCATTTGTTTTCGATTCGTTCGGTGGCACACCACCTGCCAGGTTGGTGAAGTATCTCAGTGTTGCCAACCTCTACTACAATGACAAACGCATCCAGGGTTTCACTGATGTTAACTGCGGCCACCTATGCCTTTCTGTTCTCGCATACATGTCTAAAATAAATAACCCGTTGGTGGAACATTTTCAGAAAGCATTGTGGAACCTGAAACACGATGGGCGTGTTCCATCTCACGAGCGAATCTTCGATCCTGAAACTCACGCTGCACGACGACATCGTCTATCCTAAATCCGTAGCTCTGCGTGCATTCTACAGCATGTACCTCATACCTAACGTCACGCAGCACAATAATAAAATTAGTGTCGGAAGCGAACACATCGTCGTCACGCCAGGCCAATACAATCTTTCCACTTTGCAAGCTCAGTTACCCAAAGGCACGTACCTTTCTCAAAATTCGGTCACGCACAGAGTGGAAATCCTATCGGCGACGGAGACCGTGGACCTGGGCACCATGGGAGAACTTTTAGGTTTCGAGAACGACACCAAACTCGAAGCCGGCATCAAACATACGGCAACCAACATTCCTAAATTTCTAGCCATAGAAACTCTAAACGTTCACTGCAACGTGGCGGAAGGCATGATCACTAAATCTTCGGACGGATTACTGGGAAGTCACAAGCAGACAGGAATCATAGCCACATTCAAACCTAGTTCCGAATTCATGGAACCGATCATCTACACACCCTCTTCGCCGATCTATTTTCCAGTATGCCGCAACCGCATAGACGACATAGAGTTGGTGGTGACAAACGAGAAAGGAGACGTGGTGGATTTCGCAGGTGCAACGACCACTGCCATCGTGGAGATCAACGTATAATAAATAACACGCATAGTAAAAATGGAGCAAATCGAAAGTTACGAATTGCAATCTTTCCCTCCCAACCGTCGCACGTTCGCCAATCTCAACGAAGCGAACAGGGAGATCGAATACGACGTGGACGTAGGCGACGGGTTTGTTCATCCTCACAGAGCGGACCTCTATCTTCAATTCGACGTGGTGAAGAAGGAAAGCGGAGACGCGTTTCCCGCAACAGCAAATTTGATACTCGTGGACAACTTCGTGCCTCACCTGTTCTCGCAGGTGGAGGTGAGGAAACACAACACCGTCATAGACAGAATAGATTATCCAGGCATCACGTCGACGGCAGTGGGAACATTGAAATTATCCAAAACTGACGCAGCATACTACCAGGCGGGAGGATTCGAAGCGGGGACCAAAATATCGACTAGAAGTCACACGGTACTCTTTCCCATGCGTCTGCTACCGGGATTCTTCTCGGACTACAAGGAGATCATGTGGAAGGGGGGATTGCGCGTCACGTTTCGAAGAGCAGCCAACGACAACAACGCACTGAAGCGATACACCAACTTGAACGCCGACAGCACGCCGATAGCCAACACATTACCCGAAGCGGCCAAGTGCGTCATCCGGAGCATGGAGTTGAGAATGCCGATCGTGGAATACGAAACAAACTACGCCCTCAAGTACAAAGCGGAGATCTTGAAGAGTCCGCAGGTGCCGATTCATTTTCACGGTTACCAGTGCGTGCAGAAGATGGCATCGGGAAGTCACATGGAATTCGACGTGACGACGCAGTTCAACAACATACAGTTCGACATGCCAGATTTCGTCGTAGTGTTCTTTCAAACCGGGCGCGATAACAACCAGGAAAAAGATTCCAGCAAATTCGACGACTGCAAGATCAAAAACATTTATCTCAAAAATGGACGCAACGAAGTGTTCCCGCGCGAGAATTACAACCTCGACATGACCAAAGACGATTATCTCAAACTTTACGAAGCTTACACGGCTTTCAAACGCGTGACCGAGGGAAGCATGGACATGTACTACACCCCCAGTGAATTCAAAACCCGCAGGCCGATGTTCGTCATCAACACATCTAAGAGGAAGCAGGTGGTGGTCAACGATCGAACCAACATCAAGATCGTCTGCGAGTTCCACGACGCGCTGCCCGATGATACCGTGTGCAGCGTCATCCTGATTGCAGAGAAGTCTTTCGCGTACGACGTGAAGAACGAGAGGGTTACAGAGCAGTTTTAACAGGTTTAACATCTTTTTCTTGCACAAATAATAAGAGGCGCCAGCGCGCGCGCGTGTGGCACATCGTTCCCGAGAGAGGTTTACAAAGGCCGTGTCCGGATTGGCAAGCGCTCCATCCTGTTCTCTCCCGTTGCTCTCGCGTGCACTCGAAGTCGCGTCCAAGTCGTCCGAATCTGCATGTCCCCTTGTAGTACGGCTGTCACTTTTCCCGCCAGGTGTCAGCCCGAACTTCACCCACCGCGCTCTGGGGCGCAAACAAACATGACAATGATTTCCACCTAACTACTCACATTAAAAATATAACACGCTATTTCATCATTTACGTTTTCTGCATTCATTATCGATAAAATATTAAAATATAGAGTTTTACATCCTCTAATCAGTAAATATTGTCTGTACAAAAATGAAAGTTAGAATATGGCTGCCAAGCGCAGCGTCACAGCGAGTTCAAGCGTGCATCTGTCGCGCCTCTCTGCTCTTCCCTCCGACTCCACGTCTACCGCAAATTCGGACAACAGAGATTGGCTGAGTCCCGGATGGAACAGCGCTCTAGGTGACATCTGCTGCTGATTCGGACGTAGCCCTGGCCACTTCTATTAGTCAGTGTTGCCAACTCCCATTTGTAGGTTAGCTTCGCCTGTAAAATATCACATGATGAAATATTCTTCAGGTAAGTTGGCAACATTGAACCGCAATTGATGTTACCAGTGTTGTCAACTTCTATTTGTAGGTTAGCTTCGCCTGTAAAATATCACATGGTGAAATATTCTTGAGGTGAGTTGGCAACACTGGCAACATCAATTGATGGCACTCAACCCGTGCACCTCCACTAGTCAGTGTTGCCAACTCCCATTCGTAGGTTAGCTTCGCTTGTAAAATATCACATGGTGAAATATTCTTGGGGTGAGTTGGCAACACTGATCGCCAATTAATGCTGGTGAACCCGGCTACCTCCACTAATCCGTGTTGCCAACTCCCATTCGTAGGTTAGCTTCGCCTGTCAAATATCACATGGTGAAATATTCTTGAGGTGAGTTGGCAACACTGCGAGAAAACCTCAAGCGTTGCCAGCTCCTTGCTTGAGGTTAGGTTATACCCAAAAACAACCTTGGTGATTTTTTCGAGTGAGGAGTTGGTAACACTGCGAGCCCCACCGAGCCCCCATTTTCGGTTGCGCAATGGTGAGGTTTACTCACCTCGTACAAGGCTACGAAGCACCCTCGTGACGTCACAAAATTTCGACCAATCACAGCATGCTCCCCCTGTGACGTCACGGAATCTCGACCAATCAAATCTTGTTCCCAACTGCCTCCTATCTACTCCACTACTACGTATTCGCCTGTAAAATATCACATGGTGAAATATTCTTGAGGTGAGTTGGCAACACTAAACCGCAATTGATGTTGCCAGTGTTGCCAACTCCCATTTGTAGGTTAGCTTCGCCTGTAAAATATCACATGGTGAAATATTCTTGGGCACTGCGAGAAAATGAGGCTCATGCCTTACGAGAGAAATCCATTAAGGCGAGCCTCACCGAGCCTCATTTTCGGGCGTGGAATTCTCTTTGCTGTACTACTAGTGATCTCCAAGCATTAAAACAAATGCTAAATTTGTCAGTCGAATATGTAAAAATTCAGGAATTGGAAGTCGACAAACCTTACACGATAACTTCCGGTTCAATCGTTTCTACCCAGTATGGTCCCAAGGTGCGTCTGTTGCTCAACGCACAATACAGTCTATTTTTACCAGATCGATACGCTAACATGTTATCCGACGAAAAGCTATCTATTTTAATCGAGAACAAAACTCGAATCGTGTACAAGGGTACAAAGGAACTTCTTGGTAAGAAAACGAAGCACGTAATAGAATTTGTGTAACGGGGCTGCGCGGAGTATATCCTTGAAAAAAAATTACACGAAACAAAAAAAATCTCTGAACATATATATAAATAACATACCGTGAAAAAAAAAAATTACACGAGAAAAATCTCAGAACATTTATATATAAATAACATACCGTGAAAAAAAAATATATATAGAGCATCAACATGAAGCCCAAGGGTGTCGTGTACCAGATTCCATATTCAAATCTAAAAAATCTAGGTGCCCTCGATGGGTTACTCACCAAGAAACAACGCGAGAAGAAACGTTCTTGCTTGACGAAAGGACACGGAATGAAATTACTTCTCAGCACACCTCAATTGAGACGCTTGCAGCGTTCGCGGAAACAGCAAAAGATCGGAGGTTTCATATTCAGCATCCCGGCCATCCTTGCCGCATTGGGGGCCGTTGGAAGTTTGGCCGGCGGAAGCGCCGCCATCGCGAAAACCGTCATCGACTCGAAGAAGAACAAGGCGGAATTGGAAGAACAGAAACGTCACAACCTGGCCATGGAGAAGAAAGGGGGGAAGGGCGTGATGAAAAAGTTTAAAAAAAAAGAAACAGCAGCAGCACTCACCAACCGAGACATTGAATCTCTGATCGAACCATTACGAATCAAACACTTCAGAGGAGTTTTCATGTCCGACTCGTTACCTTCAACCGTTAAAAAAAAGAGAATGTGGAGTAGTCAACTTGGACAGTCAAGAAAATCCAGGCACGCATTGGATATGTTACCACAAAAATGACAATAACAAAGCATTCGTTTTCGATTCTTTCGGAGGCGTTCCACCTACAAATTTAGTTCATTATCTGAAAACGAACAAAACCTCTATATACTACAACGACGAACGCATTCAAAATTTCGGAGACGTGAACTGCGGTCATCTCTGTCTCTCCATGCTCACGTTTCTCTCTAAAATAAATAAGCCGCAGGTGGAAGATTTCCAGAAAGCATTGTGGAACCTGAAACAGCATCACGACAATGGGCGTGTTCCATCTCACGAGCGAATCTTCGATCTTGAAACTCACGCTGCACGACGACATCGTCTATCCTAAATCCGTAGCTCTGCGTGCATTCTACAGCATGTACCTCATACCTAACGTCACGCATCACAACAACAAAATTAGCGTCGGAAGCGAACACATCGTCGTCACGCCAGGTCAATACAATCTTTCCACTTTGCAAGCTCAGTTACCCAAAGGCACGTACCTTTCTCAAAATTCGGTCACGCACAGAGTGGAAATCGTGTCGGCGTCGGAGACGGTGGACCTGGGCACCATGGGCGAACTTTTAGGTTTCGAGAACGACACAAAACTCGAAGCTGGCATCAAGCACGTAGCAACCAACATTCCTAAATTTTTGGCCATAGAGACTCTGAACGTACACAGCAACGTAGCGGAAGGCATGATCACGAAATCTTCGGACGGATTGTTAGGAAGTCACAAGCAGACGGGAATCATCGTCACTTTCAAACCCAGTTCCGAGTTCATGGAACCGATCATCTACACACCCTCTTCGCCGATCTATTTTCCAGTATGTCGCAACCGCATAGACGACATAGAGTTGGTGGTGACGAACGAGAAAGGAGAGGTGGTGGATTTCGCAGGTGCAACGACCACTGCCATCGTGGAGATCAACGTATAATAAATAACACACATAGTGAAAATGGAGCAAATCGAAAGTTACGAATTGCAATCTTTCCCTCCGAACCGTCGCACGTTCGCCAATTTGAACGAAGCGAACCGGGAGATCGAATACGACGTGGACGTAGGCGACGGGTTCGTTCATCCTCACAGAGCGGACCTCTACCTTCAATTCGACGTGGTGAAGAAGGAAAGCGGAGAAGCGTTTCCGCCCAATGCAAATTTGAAACTCGTGGACAACTTCGTGCCTCACCTGTTCTCGCAGGTGGAGGTGAGGAAACACAACACCGTCATCGACAGAATCGATTATCCAGGCATCACGTCGACGGCAGTGGGAACATTGAAATTATCCAAAACGGACGCAGCGTACTATCAAGCGGGGGGGTTCGAAGCGGGGACCAAAATATCGACGAGAAATCACACGGTGCTCTTTCCCATGCGTCTGCTGCCGGGATTCTTCTCGGACTACAAGGAGATCATGTGGAAGGGAGGACTGAGAGTCACCTTTCGAAGAGCGGCCAACGACAACGACGCACTGATGCGATACACCAACTTGAACGCAGACGGCACGCCGATAGCCAACACTTTACCCGAAGCAGCCAAGTGCGTCATACGGAGCATGGAATTGAGAATGCCGATCGTGGAATACGAAACGAACTACGCCCTCAAGTACAAAGCGGAGATCTTGAAGAGTCCGCAGGTACCGATTCACTTTCACGGTTACCAGTGCGTGCAAAAATTAGCGTCGGGAAGTCACATGGAATTCGACGTGACGACTCAGTTCAACAACATACAGTTCGACATGCCAGATTTCGTCGTGGTGCTCTTTCAGACCGGGCGCGATAACGATCAGGAAAAAGATTCCAGCAAGTTCGACGACTGCAAGATCAAGAACGTTTATCTGAAGAACGGGAGGAACGAAGTGTTCCCGCGCGAGAATTACAACCTCGACATGACAAAAGACGATTACCTCAAACTTTACGAAGCTTACACCTCTTTCAAACGCGTGACCGAGGGAAGCGTGGACATGTACTACACGCCCAGCGAATTCAAAATCCGCAGGCCGATGTTCGTCATCAATACCACAAAAAGGAAGCAGGTGGTGGTCAACGATCGCACCAATATCAAGATCGTCTGCGAGTTCAACAGTCCATTGCCCGAGAACACCGTATGCAGCGTCATCCTGGTCGCAGAGAAGTCCTTCGTCCACGACGTGAAGAATGAGAGGGTCACAGAGCAGTTTTAACAGGTTTTTAACATCTTTTCTTGCACAATAAGGAATTTTTTTGTACTAGCACAATCAGTTACAATGCCACAATACGAATTTCACTAGTTCAGATCAGTTACAAATGTCAATTTCATCAGTTATCAGTTACAATATCTTTTTTTTCATCAGTTTTTTTTGCACTATAGCACGAGAGACAAATCAGAAAATTTTGCACAAAAAAATTTGTTGTTTTTTTACACGAGAAAATTAACAATAAAATTCTTTTTTTTTTATCGTTTCAGATGCTGTCGAAACATAAAAAAAACACACATACACATACACACACACTAGAAAAAAAAAGCATGCAACTTTATTTGTAACACACACACACATACATTCTCCATCTTCATCAAGAAAATATTATAATAAACATAATTATTTTTATCTATATCTCACAATAAAACTCTATATCCAAAAATATTACAACATCAAAAAATAACACTAGAGTCGTTAGTACACGTTGCATGCATTTACGGAGGTCCTCTGTAGAGTTTCATGGAAGTTTGAGAAAAAAAAAGAAACACGTGAAACTCTATAGAGGTGTGGTTATCTACAACCGCAGCCGTTAGAGAACCTTTTACTTTTTAGGTTGGGCACCACGCACCCTGGCGAGGTTATAGGGGCCAGGAATCCT
Organism: Lepisma saccharinum; assembly: GCF_977018435.1. Lineage (NCBI taxonomy): Eukaryota > Metazoa > Arthropoda > Insecta > Zygentoma > Lepismatidae > Lepisma > Lepisma saccharinum. The sequence continues at coordinate 17,842,091 of NC_139257.1, forward strand.
AAAAAAAAAAAAACAATTATTATTATTATTATTATTTTGTTTGTTTGTTTGCGTCACAAATACGGAAAAATAATGAGAGGCGCCAGCGCGCGCGCACGTGTGTGTGTGTGTGTGTGTGTGGCACATCGTTCGCGAGAGGTTTACAAAGGTCACGATATATAAACATTTGGTCCCGGACTTAGAAAAAAATTACGATAAGGTGCATTCGTACTTCAAGGATGAGAAAGTGAATTCTCTCGTACCGGCTTTTCTGCGCTGTGAAACATTGTCAACGCAATAAATGAGGCGCGGAACGTGGAGAGAAAGTGAGTTTTTGAGGTTTCGGTGCGATTTTCTGAGGGGTCGAAAAATCAGGGTTGGCGTCAAATGCACATTTGTGACACTACTGCCTCTGCTTGTTTCTCATCCTTTACTGTCCCTGTCACAGTAGCAAAAGCATAGAGATGGTTTTCTAAAATGAAAATTATAAAAGAACCTATTTAGGCAGTACTGAGGAATGCTATAGGGTCTGGCTTTACTTTCAATTGAAAATAGAGCCAAGAAAGTCAATTTCAACAAAGCAATCGATGCTTTTGCAGACAAAATTAAGATAGAAATGTATTTAAGTATTTAGTCTAACATTGTAAATGATAATCAATTAATCAATATTGTCAGCATTGTAATTAATCATTAATCTTAGTTGGTTAATTAGTAAAGACTGTATTGTATTTCACAGTGTCTATTTTCTTAGTTTTTGGTACACACAGTTATTAATATATAACATTTTTGTCAAAAATAAAACACATCATTTAACATAATCAAGATAATTATATCTATTTGCCACCCCATATGCTAAAATTAGGCTTTTTGTATTCGTTTATCCATCCAATATAACAGCCCTAACTGGGGCCCACATGAGTAGTCTGGCCTGGGGCCCCCGTGAGTTTCGCTACGCCCCTGGTCTAACCGTATGTTAGTGGAATTCTTTAGTGCTTGAAGGCTCGAGTTAGAATGGAAACAAACAACCTTAGCCTAGAGTAAAGCCCCTATCACACGGAACTGGATTTCTAGTTAGTTGGCGATGAACTGACTTTCTGGGTAGTAATCATGGCCGCCTGGCTGACTGCTTGACTGGTTTTGAGGAATAGGACATGTTCTAATTGCTACTAACTTCTTCGACTAGATTCTGTGGAACAGCCAATCAGAGCAAAGTTTGGCCATGTGAAGATATTCTGTGAGTTTGTAAAGTAGCCTTTTTTGTCTGTGGCTTCCGAGTGCATACAACACGAAAGGCATGTATACAATTGAAAAAGCTAAAATATTCTTCCATACGTGTATAGTAAACGTTGTAAAGTATGTATTTTATCAGCGCCGTTCTTCTCTACCTAAAACCATTTAATACGAAGCGATATTCCTCTCGGTTGAATAGTTATCGTATTTTTAAAGTGTGAAGTGATACGTTGTTTACATCTCGCGCGGCCGCCATTATGGGAACGAAAGACTATCGACAAGTACGGTATAACAAGTACCGTGTGAGGCGAAAACTAGCAAATGGGTAGCCAGTCCAGCGTCAACTAGAGCATTCCAACTAGAAATCCAGTTCCGTGTGATAGGGGCTTAAGCTGACGTGACACACGCTCTCTATATTCCTTCTATACTCTAAAGAGACAACCATGCTTGTTACGTTGTTTCAAATGATGATAGTTCCCAGAACTGCCACTGGGAGCGTGGTAATTCGAACGATTCTCCTTTCCTTTGTGCCCATAGACATTCTACTACTTCGTGCCGTTGAGAAACAAGAGGAGCAACAAAAGAGCAACCGTCGACGCTTATATTTCAGTAAACAAGATGGCGCAACTAACAGAAACTTAGACTTACAATAACCTATAGTTATTTTCGTGGTTGTTACGTGTCTGCGATGTTTCCCTATTCGACCCACGTCAGTTCATCGACCATCTACGCCTCTGACGTCAGCACTGAGGTATCTTCTATCCTAAAGTGCGGTTTCTCCTTAATGGATGCTGCGAGGGCGCAAGAAACTGTCTCAAGTCACCCGAGTTGTCCAGAAATATCCCGAAGCATTGTATATTTGGAAATATGCGGCGCGTCCGTATGTTCTATAGACTCGCGCTCGGTCTAAAATAGACTGCAACTTTGTTACGCATGCTTCAACGTAAGCGCCGTGTATTTTTCAGGATTCAGGAGCAGGAGAGGGGTTTAGCACACGCAGAGTTTGTCATCTTGGAGGCTCAGGTTCTGGGTTCGAGTCCCGGCCAGGGCATAGCTGTTTCGAAGCATGTGTTCTTTAATTTATATCTATATGATCATCCCGATCGTGGTGGTTAAAAGGATTCACTAGCGGACGCTGGATTTTTTAGAGGGAGATAGAATTCTAAAAGTGGATAGTACACATCTGCGTTCTAAGTACGGCCGGACGTAATTACCATTATTAATATTAGTATTATTAGTCGTTCAGAGACAAAAATGATAATTGAGGAGTCATTTTAAGTGACATTCCACTTGTTTTTCTTCCTGAATTATTTACTGTTTCAATTGAAAATTTTGATTTTTCCCAAAATTTCGGGATAGGCTTTGTAAACACCATCAACTCGTTCCTATTATCCGTACCAGCTAACTGTAGACCAGGCGAACGAGAACAAGTCTCTGCGCAAGTAGTGACGCGAGACGGCTCCACCAATGAACAGTGAGAGGAACGGGATTGTGTAATGGGCGACGGGAGTTACCCGATTTCCCCCTTCGATATGCAGCGTTGCAAACTTTTGAAAAGGATAATACCAAACGCACATGGCAAACGGACCGTATTTTTGTCTCCAGGTTCGTACGATTGGTTTAAGAATTTCTTAGGGAAATATTAGGGATAAAAGTGCATGAGCAAATTTTGACAAGTCGTGCCTTTAGCGTACGGACTGAGGACTGGACCGTACGGTTGGCAACACTGCGCTTTCACCACTCAATTTTCTTCCTCCTCCTCTGCCGATATGCGCGGCCCTGCTCTACAGTTAGCTGAGACAGAGTATACGCACGCCATTGCCAGAAGAGATCTAAAAGCGAATTTAAACAATACGGTTTTGTACTCTTTTTAACGCTATTTTCCATGGAAAGCTGGGACGAATGGGGTTTATACTTATAAAGATATAACTCCAATCAATTCGTCCTTGGGCAGGCCGCTGGTTATCAGATTGGGAAGGGATTTTAAGGTGCAAAATTATGGTCGAGAAAGGGGGAAAAGAAGGTTCTGAAAATGTTTTCAAAAAGGTGCAAGAAAAGGTGTTGATAAAATGCCATTATTGAGGTCTAAACCAGTTGCATTAACATTATTTATTCAACACTAGCAAATAATTTAATTTATGGTAAACATGGTATAATTTATATTATACCATTTGATCAGGGATGCCGCTACAGGGGGGGCTGAAGACCCCCAAAACCGGCCTCAGCCCCCTTGTAGCCCCCAAGATACTTGTAGTACGGTAGATGCATTTTGACCGAAAACTTAAAAAGTTTAAGTTTACATTTTCCATTATTAAAATTCCATTGAGGCAAGTACAATGTTCAAGTACATTTTCTAGTTCAGTTAGATCGCAAAGTTACTTTTAATACGATGTGTTCTACAATCAAGGGGGGGGGGGTATATGCAGATATGCCTGGATAGCAGTGGCTACCATTGGATACTACGTAATGGTCCAATCATGAGTGCCAGCCAAACTTGCTACGAAATCTGTTATCTGCCTCGTAGGTGGACGACGTATTCAGTGGCTGTAAGATTGTTCTTAATTGTTGGCATTTGCAGCTAAACGTGTACATTATTAGGTTCCATAAATCGTTTTGCTATATTTCTGAATAAATCTAACAGATGTGTAAAATGAATGTTTTTAAGTAGGACAACGTTCAACATCTGAAGAGCCGTCAATGATTTTTTCTGTTTGTTAGTTCCTCATTCGAGAACCGACAATGGTTGAGTGTTATCGATGTTCTCTCATTGTTTTCATCGTTATATCTATCCTTACCGTTGCAAATATTCTAGAGGGTGAAATAGGACGTTAAGAAATCAAAGAGTACACAAAGTAACTAATTCTTAAATGTTAAGAATTGGAAAATTTAAAATTGGACCTCCCCGCCCTGCTTATCTAGCAGCAATACTGCTGCCTTGAAATTAAGGGGTCCCGGGTTCGATCCCCCGTGGAGGCACATATCATTAAGTGGCTCGGATTCCACTATAAGCTGTAGGTCTCGTCCCAGTTAGCTTCTGTGCCCTTAGCCATTGAGTCTTTCCACAATATAGTGGATCTTAATACAAATCCAATTAAGTAAACATTTTTGCATACGATGCAAAAATCAGTACGCTTGGGCAATTTCATTCTTCGCAGGCCTAGGCGTACATGCTAATTAGTTATTATTTGTGATGTTAGAAAAACAATTCTGCAGTACCGTCAAAGTGGCCAAATTTGATTCCGTGCAGAAGAATCAATCTTTGAAGCGCATCTCGTAAAACTATTGATCCAATTCTGATCAATATTCAGAGCATTATATTCTGAAATAAAATTATAATCTTCAGCAGTCACTTCTCTAACCAAAATGCCCAGTGCAAGAGTTGCAACTACATATATTCCTTGATTTTATGTCGATATATTTCTCTCGTAGTGGAGGTGGATTTGTAGTGAAAATATTTTTCTTCCTTGAGAGTGGCACGTCCTAAGTGGACGATATTTCTCACATCCTCCTCATTTTTAGCCCTAAGTTCTGAATTCCAGTTGTTGAACAAGAAAAGTAAGATATTTCATAATGGAAGAGAAAATGGTATCATTAATACAATTTCTATTCAAGGGTGTTTTCGCTTATTTGATGCCTACTTTGTTAAGTTAGTGCCACTTTTCTGAAGCATGAAAAGCTACTATCCTTATACGCTCCCTACTGTTGTGATTTGGACAGTTTAGAGTCATTGCACACTATGAGGCAGAATGGAAGCCAAAATAAAGACATTCAGCAGCTGCTTGCAATGATTGAAACATTCAAAATTTCCTTTTACGAACTTTATAAGCTTTGTGTTATTGAAATGTTCAAAGGTTACTTGCAACAAACCGAAATCTACGTAATTGGTGACGAGAGGTTGAGTGCTCTATCTGTTCTGTCCTTTGAAGAGCTTGCAGAATCTTTGGATTTAAAAAAGGTAGTGGCTGCTCATAAAAACAGACGTATCTTATCGTAGTTTCTTGTTCTGGCTCATTTTCTCATTTTAGCAACAAGGTAGTCACACTGTTTACATAGAAATAGTGTTACGTGTAGTATTTATACGTATATCCAGCGAGTTGATAATGAAATGAGTGTAGTTTCTATGGTATATTTTGTACTCTTCACATGAATAGTAAGCCTCTGATATTATTCCACTGAATAATGCCTTAGGAAAAGAAACATTATAATTATTGCATTTTATTTGACATAAAAGATTCGTGCCTAAAAGTACTTTTGTATATGATGGAACAAAATGCAACATCTCATTGATTTATCTTGAGTTCTGATTGTAACATATGCAAGCGGTAAAATTATGCCCTAAAAGTATGAAGAAAGTACATTTTAGCCGATATTAGTTAGCCCCCTCGAGAATTTGACTCAGAAATCCGTAGCCCCCCCCCCCCCATTTCCCATTTATTTCAGGTTGGCGCCGTCACTGCTTTATAGCTATCGTTCTGCTCTACAAAATGAGACTATAGCATAAAATCGAAGAAGAATAAAAATCATTTATTTGTCTGTTGAATTTTTTAACAATACATGAAATAAAAAGGAGGAATAGAGTGTTGAAGCCAGGGTTGTTAAAGGTCCAGGAATTTTAAATAAATTCAATTCCGGTCCAGGAGAGAAAATCAGCAAGCGTAAATGGGTACTGGACCGTAAAGAACCTTTTTATCTGTAAAGTATATCAATTCGGTCCACGAACCTTTTTTCAATGTAACAATACGCAACTTGGACCGAATTTAAATTGTGCGAGAAAAATGGTTCCGGTCCTGCAGCGGAACCCAATAGAACCCTTTATAATTTGTGGCTTCCTGGACCTTTAAGAACCCTGACTGAAGCATCCAAGATGGGTTAAAAAGGGGATAAATGTGCTAATCTCACAAAAATATGCAACAAAGTGTGTTCATTTCACTTGATTTCATGTCCTAAAATATATATCTGAAACGATCGGTGTGAAAACAGCCTTATTATTTTTAAAGATGCTGCACCTTAAAATGGGTTCCCTAGTAATAAATAATATACTCAGAGGGGATTGAACGGTGTCAGGCCTCTCAATTACTCGCATGGGCACGTGACTACTCATGTATAGCTATGTCTTAAATTACGTACATATTAAATGCACACACACACACACACACAAAGGTATATTTATTCGAAGAAATACTATGTTGCACGAGTATTTTACACACAATTTACTCTGATGCGACTTCCTTCACGTCCGATTACTTTTCTAGATAGTTGGTAACACTGTCCCCCACTGCGTTCCACGTTGGGCGTTGAACACAATTGCTGTGCGTGTTGCATAGAGCTGACAGCCTGTTGGCCTCTATACCCCGAAGATGTTCACTTCGCTGTGCGAACACTGATGCAAGGGACAATACTTCTTACATTCGACACCAGAGCGCAGCATATACAACGCATCTCTAGGGGGACTATAAAAGGTCTGCGCTACATAGTTGCAAACTTTACCGAAAATTCGTTAAACCTGGCGGATTTTCAGGTCCTAGGTCCTTCTTGTATTACTTCAAAATTAGCGTGAATTTGGGGGAAAATTGTTGAAAATAAATTGAACTGTTAGTCTCACCTTTTCAATTGAAGATGAAGTTACAAGGGAGAGTAGTAAATCTGCATTCAGTATAAAAACATTATTGTGAACACCCGTATGCGAACCGCACGCGACGCCACTGCAGTACGTTAAAAGATAATACTCCATAAGAAAAAAATATTATTCCTCCCCTCTCTTTTAGTTTATTCATCCAAGAGTGACAAAACTAGAATTATCCAATGAGGTAATTTGTGTATGAAAGCTGACAGATTTCGGCCTATAATGAAACTAATCATGATCAGTAGCCCTCTGTTTTCTATGTAGACTGGAAGCAACAGTTCATTCTCGACACTCTTCCAATCATGATGAAATATGTAATTCATATCCTGGAAAGTTGGCTAGCATAAACGTAAGTTTCCCCCTCTTTGTTAGAAGCCATTAATTTATAAGAATAACGCGGCAAAACAAAATCATTAATGCAAATATTTCATTTCAGTTTGCATGCATTCAGAACGCCCTCTATGTGTGAAATAATCGTCCCCGCTAACGTCACGTAAAGCCATTGTCCATAAATAGGGTTTATGGCGAGTGTTCATTTGTTCATTCACGCATACACCAACACAACCCACGTTTTGTCTCCGGTGATGGACACTTTGAATTAACGGATTTACTCTGACGTCAAACAGAATCTCAATGAAATGTGGGATGGGGACACTCGCTAAGAGGAAGGGACAAAAATACGTGCTTTCTAAATTGATATACCTGTGCGTATATCAAAATCCGTTTGGGAAATTTTAACGCTAGGATAAACGTTCAATTTGCTTAACAATTCCATAATGAACTACTATAAACGTTAACATATGAGAAGTAAGTCGTTGAGAACCTTGAAACTTTTATGTCTGATTATTTCTTCCAATGTGTTTGTTTTGTATAGTCAGAAATATTAATTGATACAGGTGGATCTATAATATTAAAAGAACAACAATAATAAACTAAGAAGTAGGAAACGAGGTAAAGCAAGAGTGAAATAAGAACTGAAGAAGCTGAAATAAGAACTAAAAGAGTCGAAATAAGTATGAGAAGGGCTTAAAGAGAACAAAACGTATCGTTTAATGCAAGGACGACTGAAAATAAATTTTCATCGGCGGAATTTAGATTTTTTGGTGGTAAATAGCTGCGCAGGAAATTAGTCTGTAATGTTGCCAAATGATGATTGTTTTTTTAATTACTAAATGTAAATACTGCATGGTTTACGAAGTAATTCTCACAATAAGCGTTTTATGAATAGAGATGTCAATATAATGTAAACGTACTCGTAATAAGCCTAATATGAACACTATAGTTTTCGTATTTTGAGTAGCGTTGTGTTTAGTAAAATGCTTGATTTTAGTCTTGCTAACATTGATTTTCATCTTTCGTTCTTTGAATGGTCGGCCCCACTCTAGGACTTCATTTTGTAGGCTGTTACTATATTTTGCTATGAGAACAATATCATCAGCATATACTAATGTCCATACAGGTTTCAGATTATAATTTCCAATTTTACATTTTCTTGTTCTTCTTTTGCATTGTTTTACAATTTGATCCATGAATAGTATGAAAAGAGGAGGACTAAGTTCATCATCTTGTTTTACACCTTTTCCCATATTAAATTCCTTGGAGGATTGTCCATTTATTCTAACAGTCCCTTTAACGTTCTTGTATAGACTTTGAATTATTTTGACATTACTTGGAACTGATCAAGGGCCTTCCATATTTGTCCTCTTGGTTGTTATGCTCTATTTCTCTTCTAGAGAGAGTAACCTGCCTTGGCTCGACCTGTTACTTGTCTTCGTTACTTCCCCAGGCAAAATAATTAGCATAACACTTCAATAACTAACAAAAAACGGTTCAATCGAATATAAAGACATAGAATAACTACCATATTCATTACCGTGGATATTAGGGAAAACTCAGTTCTGTGATTTCAATGATACCCAGACGTTCAGTTTAAAAATATATAAAAATACAATTTATTTCGTTGATTAAATATGTACAAAGAATTACATAAGCAATAACCCCCACATAAAAAAATGACATGATCTTCTTTAATTGAAACGCTGTAATATATATAAATATAGGAGAGGTTTGTACGCTGGCCTAGATCAGCAGTACTAGATCAAAAATGTATCTAGCTTGTCACTAGCATACATGACATGTTTCTCTAATTCCCTCCCCTTCTTGTATATAATGAAAATTGCCTCTTTAATTGAAACACTGAAATATATATATATAAGAGGTTCGTACGTAGAGTCCAATTACATTCGGAACATCTCCAGCAGACTAAGCGAGTTTGTCTAGCGAGCCTAGTGGGTATGCAGAGCCTGAGCAAAGGGCTTAGCGATAGGTTCTGGGTTGATATGACGTCAGCGGCTCGCATGGTTGATTGGCTGCTTCGAGAGTTGTGACTCGTTCCGAAGCTTCAATTGCATAACAGCCAAAGACGTTGCGGAAATAATCTCCCCAGTTCAAAAATGTATCTAGCTTGTCACTAACGGTGGCCGCGGTGGCTCAGTCGGTAACGCGTCTGACTACCATGCTAAAGGTCCCGGGTTCGATCCCCGGCCGGTTCAAATGCGGGAACTTTTCTAACGATGGAAGCGGCCCCGGCGCCCACCCAGCGTCGAATAACATGGGTACCTGGGGGAAACCCTGGAGAGTAAAGGCGGTCAGGGGCGTGATGCTGACCACATCAGCCCCACTCACGACCGGATCAAGAAAGTGTGGGGCGTTACCCCCACACCCCCTATACGCCTTCATGGCGTGGTGCTATGCACAGGGGAGCACTTTACTTTTTTTTACTTTACTTTTTTGTCACTAGCATACATAACAAGTTTCTCTAATTCCCTCCCTTTCTTGTTTAAAAGAAAAATTGCCACGCAAAAATAGACTAATTTATGCATTTATGCATTTTTTTTCTTGAAATTATATAGAAATAAAACTGTTATGATTCTTTTTCCACCCTGTCACAGTCCCTTTAATCCTAGATTAAATAAAAACCGGACACCTGGACAGCGTCGAATCTACAATTTAAAACTAATAATTTCGCGCAACAAGGTACTTGGCTTTTCGGAAACGCATAGACAAATACTGTACTTGAAATTAAACGTCTCTCTTAATTCCCTCGGATACGACATTCCTCTAAGAATAATAACAAATGTTCAACGAAAACGCGTTGGCTTGTCACCAAACGAATCAGGGGAGAATGCGTGGGCTTATCTATGTATTTCGATGAAAACAAATGGTTGATCCGGGACCTCTAGCCATTTGACTAGCCCCGCCACTCTACCGGCATCGAAGAACCTTCCAAAGGTCTCCTCCTCCTGCCCAAAAAAACGTAAAAATGCCATCCCCCGTTACTCAATCGGTTCTCTTATATAGGCGATTCGAAAAAACAGTAAACGGAACTTTTTTCAACCCCCCTCACGTTGAAAGGACAAGACTTTAAAACTACCCGCCTTCTGCAAACTGGCTTTCACCGTCACGTAGACCATCCCTACAGCAAATTATATTGGAAACTGCATGAACAAGAAGTATAGCTGTCACTAAAAAAAAATAACATTCAACATACATAAAAACTAATAATAAAAAGGATCTTGTAGTGATTCTATCATTACATGTTACTCTGTCGAAGTCAGACTATAGGTCAATAGAAACTGTAAACAGTTCCCCTCCTCTGCTTAGTATATCTCTATTGCGTTCCTGTAGGAGAAGATTAGATCTTGAGTTTGGCGATGAGGCCTGAAACCTGCTTGCTCTTCTTCATGCATGCATTTTACTAAACAAGAACCAGCGAAGAAGCGTATTCATTGGAATAATAAGACCTTAGAACAAGTAGAACAGTTCGAATATTAAGGAACCATACTAACTGCGGACGGGAAAATGGAATCTGAAATTAACCACAGAATCCAGAAAGCAAATAATTTGTACTACAGTGCGTTTCTAAAGTCCCCGAACTCTGACTTTAAAAATTCATTGTTGAGCAACAATGCATTTTTTTTAAACTGTTGCTTGTGATCGTTTGTTTGTGTTGTTGGAATATACAAATCAACACTAGACGACAATGAACAACAATGCATGCGCAGTAGGCAGCAAGAATGAAAGCCAGTTGAAAACGCGCACGAATTCATCGTCAGCGGACGACCATCAATTTTCACAGAATACTTTCTTGTGGATGCATAAGGATTTTCTGTAGCCCATATCCAGTGATGTGCCGTAGACTGTACGTTTACGTTTACGATAAGATGATCCTAAGATGCAGCAACATCCCGGTTAGTCCGGATGAATTACACGACTTACTAAAACAAACGTTTCACCGAAGGGACCTAAAGCTAGACTTAGAAGAGGTCTACAAAGATTTCGCAAGGGGATATGGAAGAGTTGTCCAGGATGCCACCAAGCCTTGGCCGTCGTGGAGCTCTGTAATAAGACATTAACGAGAAACAAGTTAGGCATACTGCAGGTAAATCTGAATGGAGCGAAACTGGCCACGGAGGAGATTTTCATCTTAGCTAGAACAAACAACGTCGACTTGCTGTTGTTACAAGAACCTTACATTCTAAACCGAAAGTTGATACAGGCTCCGTTGGACGCTATACTAGCCTATAACCAAAACCAGAATGCCAAAACTGCAATAGTAGCACTAAATAAAAACATAAATATGCTCAAAATAGAACAGTTATCTGATTCACACACAAACTGCGTAGAAATAGGATACAATAAACAAAATTTTACAATCATAAACACCTATTGTCAATATAGTCACAGCATCGACAAATCTATAGACCACATCAGAAAAGCCTGCAGGGCCTATTCATACAACAAGATTCTGGTGACTCTAGACAGCAACTCTTCCTCACCCCTCTGGTTTGGCAGGAATATGGATTCCAATGGCGAAAAAATGATGAACCTTCTAGCTGAATTAAACTTAAATGTAGAAAATCAACCGGGTAACCCACCAACTTACCGGGGTAGAGCGGGGGCGAGCAGTAATATTGATCTAACTCTATCCAACAACCGCATGAGCCCTCTTATAGAGGGATGGAAAGTCCTGGACATGGTAACAACCAGTGACCACAACGTCATTGAGTTTTATGTCAACCTGGAAGGTGCTCCAAAAACCCATACGATGAGACCACCTACCTACAACTGGGCAAAAACGGACAAGACTGCTCTGCTAAACAACATCGATCTGCCAGTATGCTCTAGATCTGCAAATAACGCTAATGATTTGGCAGAATTGCTTACGAAACAGCTTCAAGCAGCCATAGAGGCATCCACGCCTAGGCACGATATGGACAGACCTCCTAAACCATGGTCAAACAAATTGACAAGGCTTAGGAACAACATGCGCAGATCTCGAAAACTATACCAAAAACCAAACATTCCTGACATAAGAGCAACTTATCTAGAAGACTATAGAAGAGCAAAGTCTAAATATGCAGAAGAGTTGAAAAGCTTCAAATTGAAAAGGTGGCATAATTTCGTAAATAGATATCTTAATAAGGATAAATGGAGTCTGCCGTATAAAATTATCACGAGCAAAACTAAACAGAGAGAGGTGACAACAACCCTAAAAAGATCTGATGGAACCCTAACCAATAACGCAAGGGAAAGCGCGGAACTGATGCTGCATGGACTCCTCCCAGATGATGAAGAACAAACGGACAACCAGGAAAATGCCGCGATAAGGAGGGAACGTGGACGCTATCCTAACAACACTCCCATAGCCCCATTCACATCTGAAGAAATTGTCCGAGAGCTGACATCAATGAAAAGTAACAAGGCGCCAGGCCCAGACGGCATACCAGCTGGAGTAATCAAGCAAACGCTTCCAAAAACACTACCTTTCATTACAGCCCTCTTCAACCAATGTATTATAGGAAAGGAATTCCCCAGGGCATGGAAGGAGGGACGCCTAGTAGTAATCAGGAAGGAAGGAAAAGAAGATGCTGCGAGCTTAAAATCGTACAGACCCATCTGCCTGCTAAATACTATGGGGAAGCTTTTTGAAAAACTTATAAACAAGCGTCTGCAGGAATTCCTCGCCATGGTAGGAAAAAATGACAACCAGTATGGCTTTACAAAGGGTCGTTCTACGGAGGACGCTATAAATAAGCTAAAACAGGTTGTGGCAAAATCAGAAACGAAGCTCGTCGTAATCGTTTTCGCGGACATTAGCGGGGCTTTCGACAATTTGTGGTGGCCCCACCTCTTCTACACCCTCAGGAAAATAAACTGCCCGGTTACACTTCTCAGATTGTTGGAAAATTACTTCAAAGACAGACGAGTTCACCTCGACTTAAATGGAGTAAAGGTATTAAAAATAACTACAAAGGGCTGTCCACAGGGCTCGGTATTGGTCCCGCATCTATGGAATGTAAACCTTGAACCCTGTCTTCGAGCGCTAGAAAATGACGAAAACATTGACCAAGTTATTGCTTATGCCGATGATGTAGCGGTGGTGTGTTCGGGCAACTCGAGAGCTCAAATCGAGAATAAAGCAAATCAAGCATTGAGAACGTTGGCAGAGTGGTGCAGAGGCGCAAAATTAGAACTTTCGTCATCTAAGACGAAATACCTTATTACCAAAGGACATCTAAGTCATAAGAGGAATCCTAGCATTAAAATATCTGGCTCAACAGTGAAAAGGACAAAAGAATTTGAATACTTGGGTGTGACACTGGAGGAAGGGATGAGATTTGGGGCTCACATTCGCAAAATTACCCAAAAAGGCGAAAATACCATGAGCAAGTTAACGAGACTGGCAGCCCAAAACTATAATCTGCCACCAGGCATCATGGATACATACATAAAGTCCATATATGAACAGATTACCACATATGCGTCCTCGGTCTGGGTGGGTGGACTCAAAAATAAGAAGAATGTTAGGGTACTTCGATCCTCACAAAGGAGAATACTCCTGAGAGTGACGGGAGCATTTGGCACGACCTCCACGGAGGCGCTCCTTGCCGTAACTGGTAACATACCACTAGATAAGGAAGTGAGATGGCGAGCAGCCAAATACCAGTTCAGGAAAGGAGATGAACAGGAATTGACGAAATGTGTTGGAATCTTCCTCCCTACCCTACACGATATAAGAGCAAGATTGACAAATGAATGGCAAATGGAGTGGGAAACTGCTGAGAATGGAAGAAGAGTATATAGCTTTGTGCAAAACATCAGATACAATAAACTAGCCAGCAATCAATATTCAAGAGGACTTGTACATCTTCTGACAGGCCATGGCCCATATGGTACGCATCTCTGCCGAATAGGCAGCAGACCCACACCTGCGTGCAGCGCATGTGGTGTGATAAGAGATACGCCAGAACACAAAGTCTTCTTCTGCCAGGCAGCTGGTGAAGAGATCAAACGACTAAGACGGGAACTACCAACCACTGACATCAAAACACTCTTATGTCCTCAGCAGTTGGACAAGCTTAGAGCCCTGGCGAACGCAGTATCATTAGATGAACAAAGAAAATTTAATACTCGGCTCCAAAATCCCCAACCGGAAGCGCCCATCCCGGCAAGACACAATGAAGAAGTAAGGAATATCAGGTTTCAACCGGCAAGGAATTCACACACCAGGAATGTGCCTCCCGCACCGGCTCGGCTGGATGAACAGGAGGCAGAAGGAGACGAAGTGTAAGAAGTGGAGGAAGCTCCGGAAAATGCTTCTAGAAGAAGATTCTTCGCTGTCTTACTGGGAAGGCAGGAAGCTGAGGAGCGTAGGAGAATTCGTCCAATCAGAATGCCTGGTGAGAAACATAAAGACTACCTTATAAGGGTGGCTGCATCCAGAACATCAAACATCTAAATTAATCCTCTAACTCATATAAATATCCTCATCAGACGCAAACAAAACACATATCTTTAAATTGCCATGCTAAAGTGCATTTTACACATTTTATCCCTGCACTGGTACTCCAGTGTTTTATATATCAGTTTCATATTTATCACCATATATCTACACTTTCAGTACCATGTTTTCACTACGCTGGAACTCCAGTGTTTAAAATATTTTTTCTTCTTCTTCTTTTTATTATGTTTCTTTTACATTTTTATATCTATTATTATCTCATATATAATTTTTATCTCAAAGCATTAAGAAACCACACATACCCGTCCTAAGGAAACTCGCGCGCGCTATAATCACTCTTTACGAACTCCAAATCCCAAACTCTTGTACAGACGGGGGCTGGACACCGACAGCGGAACACCTAGCCTCTGGGGTGGAGCATTCTTTGACAACAATAATTGCAAAACGTAAAAATAAATGGTCTTAAACCAAGAGCTCACCCGCTTTCGGTTGCCGGCTCCTGATGCAAGATGCATCAATAAACAATATTATGTAATGTATAGGGCGTGCGAGCTCCAAAAACTTCTCATTCATAGATCCTGGAGCCCGGGATCCGGTACATGCTAGATCACCACACATTACAGCATATCACCTAAAACTGTAATACAAACAATATGTAACGGAAGATACGTATTCACGTGGAAAAATGTATAGCATTGTACTGTCTACAAATGTAATGTAATGTAACTCAATTTATTAACTATGTTATTTAATCTTGTATTGTTTTCTTTTTATTTTCAGTCTTATGTATCTGCAATTATCAATAAAATAGTAGTGCACAACGATAACGGGGGAACCGTAATTCGAGCAAAAGACGTCTCAGTTTATTGTAGAGGCACTGGGACAAGCGTATGCCCTCGAATGCATACGGGTGGAGGTTTGGTTGTATTCGGGGGTTCCCCCCTTATTGTACGTTTACGTCTACATGCGTTGTCTACGCGTAATCTACGCGTAAATTACATTGGGTTGTAGTTTACATAGATTACGTAGACAATCTAAAGTGCATTAAAAGTAATTTTGAAGGGTTTCATGAAAGGAAAGTGACATTTTCAACTATATTGGTTCCTAACGAAATGAAAAGAATCCTATTTACAACAAAATTTCTCTTCTCTTCTATAGTCAACTATGGAAGAAGATAAAAGATGGCCGCCACCTGTAGAAAGCTGTCGGATCGCGCTCCGCATAAGATTGGATTTTCTGTGTTCTCAGTTTATTTCTTCATTGTGGTACTTTGCACGGGTGTTAAGCTATTGCTATTGAACAGTGCCGACGATAAAAACATTAACCCAAGTGAGTGGAAATGCAGTGAGAGGTGTTTTATTGTTCCAGCGGCAGGCGTCCTCCCGACGCTTTTCTCTGCTTCGCCGAGGGAGACACGTGCAACGGACAGCGGCCAAGGTAAGCCCAGGCCTCACCGGCTCTTGAACTTTCTTTTCCTTGTGCTGCTGTGTGGAGACATTAAGTTAAATCCAGGCCCCAGGCCAATGGAAAACAAATTCAGTGCATACTATCATAATGCCCAGAGCATAAAGAATAAACTTTCTGACTGCACTTCGGAATTGGGAGAATTTATGGAGCAGGACTGTATTGCAATAACCGAAACGTGGCTCAATGACAATGTACTGGATTCCGAACTGCCTTTTTCAAAACATTTCACTATGTACAGGAAAGACCGAGGCTCAAGGGGTGGGGGAGTGATGCTTTGCATAAATAACAAATGGAAAAGTGTGGTGCGAAGTGACCTGGATCGCGACTGTGAAATTCTGTGGGTTGAGGTGCTTCTCGGCAAGAAAAACAAACTTTTCATCGGTTGTTTTTACAGGCCACACAAAACTTGCCCCGTAGCAGTTCTGGAGGCTTGCTACGATTCTGTGCTGTCGGCATCCTCTATGGGCGACGTAATTCTTTTCGGAGACTTCAATCTGTCAATTACATGGACAGACTCCAGGCATGGCCTTACAAACGACAAGAACGACACGTACTTCATGGATCACTTCATACATGGCCTCAGACTTCAACAGCACAATATGTTCAATACACGAAAAGACAATAACCTGGACTACATTCTCTCATCACTCCCTTCAGCGCACATTACCCCTTCGAGAAATCTCATCCCTTCGGACCACGAATCGCTGGACGCTGTATTCTGGCTCCCGGACCACCTGAAAAGTCAACGACCTTCCACCCCTCCACGCCAATACCTTGTTTGGCGCAAAGCACCCTGGGGTGACATCCGTTCGGCGCTGGATTCCATTCCCTGGACAATCCTGGAGAGTGAAAGTGTCGACGAAGCGTGTGACGTGTTTACTGATGTGATTCATGCAGTGATAAAGGATTATGTGCCACTCAAAAAAACGAAATCAAGCAAATACCCTTCATGGTTCGACTCTGAGCTCTTGCTTGCCCTTTTAAACCGAAAAAAGGCCTGGGATCTCTGGAAACATTTTCCTAATGAATACACACGGAAAACTTTCACCGACTTACGACGTCACTCTAAACAATTGCAGAAGACCAAATACAGGGAATACATCGGTGCCATCACAAACAATATCAAATCAAATCCAAAACGTTTTTGGTCACTAATCAACTCAAGGAGGCAAAATTCCCGAATACCTTTGAAAGTAACACATGACTCAGTATGCGCAGAGGGCCCTGACAAAGCTAATCTTTTTAACTCTTTTTTCTCCATAAATACAACCTCGAATACACCGGCTTCATCCCTTCCCAACCTCCGTCGAGTTTGCTGTCACTCTCTAACTTCTCTCTCCACGTCTCCAGAAGAAGTGCAACACATCCTATCTTCAATGCCTCAAAATCGCGCCAATGGTCCTGATGAAATCCCTTCTATTTTCCTAAAAAACGCTGCTTCCTCTCTCGCTATTCCCTTCTCTATTTTATTAAACAGATGCTTCAATGAGGGTACATTTCCTGATTCATGGAAAAATGCTAACGTGGTACCATTATATAAATCTGGAGACAAGTGTGCTGTTTCTTCTTATAGACCTATTTCCCTTCTTTCACCACTTTCTATCGCCTGTGAAAAGATAATAAAGGACCGACTCTACAAATTTACCTCTCCATATATAAATACAGCACAGCACGGCTTTTTACCAGGAAGCTCCTGCTTAACCAACTTAAGCATTTTATTATCTGACGCTATCAACTCTATATCTGAAAATTCTCAACTGGATGTAATATATCTGGATTTTTCGAAAGCTTTTGACTCTATAAACCACAATTTCCTGCTTCATAAATTATCCCACCGTTTCAATATTCATGGAAACTTTCTCTCTCTGCTCAAGCACTACCTCCAAAACAGACAACAAAAAGTTGTTCTTTCCGGAATGTCTTCCTCTTATCAAGCTGTATCTTCTGGTGTACCTCAAGGCAGTGTTCTTGGACCTCTTCTCTTCATCCTGTACCTTGATGATCTCCCAGAATATCTTTCCGAGTCATGCAAGAACCTTCTCTTGTTCGCTGACGATTGCAAAATATATAGTAAAATCTCCAATTTCAGTGACATGACACTTCTGCAAAAGAATTTAGATTCTCTAATAAAGTGGTGTGAATTATGGAACTTAAAACTCAACCCTCAAAAATGTACCATGATGACCTTCTCCTTAAAGAAAAACACATTTAATACTAAATATTTCATAAGAAATAATTGTGTTCAAAGAGTTGCCGCACAAAAGGACCTGGGCATCATATTTGACGAGAAACTTTCCTTTTCTGAGGACATCTCTACAGTCACAAGGGGTTCAATGCGTATGCTGGGTCTTCTCTATCGTTTCACGGAAATAAACAACTTGACTGCCCTCGGCACCTTTTACAAATCTTTTGTGTCACCTAAAATTGAATACTGTTCTCCGATCTGGTCTATGGCATGCCCCTCAAATTCAGATAGACTTAATTCCGTCCTAAATTTCTTCCTGGCCATTGTTCGACACCGAATTCCGTCCACAAAACACTTGCAAAAGTCCATCCTCCTGCAAATGTTAAATATCCAAACTCCACAAGAGAGACATAGACTGGCTGACCATATATTTCTACATAAAATAGTGAATGGCAACATCAGAAGTGACCGCCTTCTTCAGGAAATTCACTTTCGTGTGCCTGCCCGTTCAACAAGAAGCACTCAACTTTTTGCCTCTCAGAAGCCGAGATTGTGCCTCATCCAGCGCTCTCTGTTCCATAGACTGCCCAGTGAATATAATAATCTAGGAAGCCAAATAGACATTTTTGAAAATCTGGACAGTTTTAGAAGAAAGTTAGCAAAAAATATGTAAGTCTTTTAACCACATGTATTTTTTTTTATGTTATTATTTTTTATGTATTATGTTATTATTTTTTGTCCTTATGTTCTATAAAAACGTTCCAATGTAAAATGGCTAACGCTGTATTTGGAATCTTCTATTAAATAAATAAATAAATAAATAAATAAATAGTATGCAAAAAACAACAACAGATGGCAGTCGTGAGGCAAGAGTTGTCTTTTTCCCATAAAACACTAGAATATATCCTATATTAGGTTTCTTTCTAGGTGAGAAATTGTTCGAATTTGGAAGGAAGAGTATGAAAGGTTCTTCTCACACATTAGCAACTGATACGCAGTATAATTTTCTTTTAATTCCACGGCGCCCTTTGCTAAGTTATCACCTTTCGCCATGTTGTTTACATAAATTACGTAATCTACGTGTATAAAATAGTCTACGTGTAGAATGTAGACTATCGTTGTTTACGCGTAGACGCACATCACTGCCCATATCTGAGTATTCTGACTTTTCACGTATCCACACAAGTGGAACCAGGCCTCATCACTGAAAAATGTTTTGTTCACTTTGTTGACCACATTGTTCCGCGTAAATCTGTTGAACCACTAACAATAATTTCTGCGTTTCTCGAAATCCAACGGGCGTAGCTCTTGAACTACTCGCACCTTGTCTGCTTGGAATTTCAGACGTTTTGCAGCCCTTCCTAGGGGAGTTCTGCAATTTTTCACCAACATCCACAAGAAAGTCTTCTGTGAAAATTGATGATCGTTCGCTCCTTGGCTTAACTGCAACGTTCCCTGTTTCGCGAAACCTTTTTATTAAATCACACACTGTTGTTTTTTCAGGTGAAGGAACGTTGGGATATCTCCTATGAAAGATCTCTATACAGTGTTCGTATGATTTAACTTGAAAGTAAGCTTCCAAAATAGCAACCCTCTGCTCTCTTGTAAGACTCATGGTGAACTGAATTCGTGCGCGTTTTCAAGTGGACATCTGGCTTTCATTCTTGCTGCCTACTGCGCATGCATCGTTGTTCATTGTTGTCTAGTGTTGATTTGTATGTTCCAACAACACCAACAAACAATCACAAGCAACAGTTTCTAAAAAAATTGCTTTGTTGCCAACAATGAATTTTTAAAGTCAGAGTTCGGGGACTTTAGAAACGCACTGTATAATATTAGTAATACCATTATAGGTAAAAAGGAGATTAGTAAAGATATGAAAATATATAGAACAGTCTATCTCCCCACGCTAGTATATGGATCAGAAAGTTGGATAATGCAAACTAAATCGGAGAGCAGATCTACTGCTACAGAAGTGAAATTGTTAAGAAAAACAGTATGGAAGACAAGGTGAGATATGGTACGAAACACAACAATAAGAAGAGAATGCCTGAATCAGGAACCGCTGATTGAATCCATCGAGAAGAGGGAATTAGGCTGGCTGGGACATCTCATTAGGAGGAAGGAAGAGAGAAAACCAAAACAAATATTTGAGGCCCGACCAGAAGGAAGGAGAGAAAGGGTTGAACTGGAACCAGTACAGGCCATTCGGTTTAGCTTAAGGTGTTTTATTCAACGGAAGCTGAGCTGAAAACTGGAATGAATATTGGAGAAAGCAAAGTGAGTCACAGTAAGAGTAGAGAAATTGTCTTAACGTGCATAAGTTTATGAAGAAAGAAGCTGACAGTAGTCTTGCGTTGAACGTGAAACAAGTACAAAACCGTGTTTCCGCAGCTACTGATATGTCAGTAAGTACTTTGAAACGAGAATGATCGCTAAAAAGTAACTAGGAAGGGATTAGTAACGCCTAACGAACCACGCAGATGACAGAAATTTAAAAGTGATGTGGACCAATTTGACAAGTGTGTTATTCCTAGAACAATTGACGAATTTCACTATCATGAAGGACAGCGTTCTACTTTAGATTCGTAAGTAATTTTTTTATGACACAACAGCGTATAGCCTTTGCCAGTTTCATGTCTAGTAGAATTGTAATTTCCGCGTATTGCAACACTGCTCCTATGAGTCACGTGACGTCTTCTGCAGACAACAAACATGGACTGGCACAGAAGAGAGGTAAGACACAGGACGAAGTGAAAAGACTGGCACAGGATAGAACTTCTTTCAGGAAGTGATTGAAAGAACCCGATGCCTAAATGGTCATAAGGGAGAAGAAGAAGAAGTAGTGTTGTGAAGATTATTTAGTTTATGGCCGCGTACACCAACGCCGATTATTTCGAAGTTCAGATGAACGAGATCAATTTTAATCCACTCTAAATGAACTTAGCTTAAAGATTTGCATTGCACCAACGAAAAACGACGTTCAAAAGATTCCAATCAACTGATCCGAGATTAATTTGTAAGGCTATAACAGATTGGTTGGCTAAAACAAATGACTATCAAGAACCCCATAGAGTAATGTGATGTGTTAAAGTATCAACATGTAGGAGAAGAAAATAATTCGGGCTGCAAACTTCTCTGAATTTGAGAGATGTACTAATCAACCTTGTCAATATGTACAAGGATGTAGTGGAGTGTAAATAAATAATAATATTACAAAAGAACTGACGACACAACACAAAAGGAGAAGGAGAAAGCATGGAACCTTCTTCTACGGGACTTTAATGCCTTACGAAATGCATTCGATTTGTCGTGTAAATAGCCAGTAACATGTATTTTCCTAAATTTATACAATCATATTTCCAACACCATGTAGCAATATCGTAAACATTGCTGTGTTCTAATTTACCTTGCACGTAATATATGAAATTTATATATGTTTTGTGTTCTGGGATAGAAAGTACAGTATATATAAACATTACGACTTTGCACCACAGAACCACAAAGTATTATTATTACTTTGGCAGTTTCTAGTTCTCGAATTATCAGCATTGTACATGCATCATCTCTAGCTTTTGCACGCCCTCGATATCACTTTCCGCTCTTTTTATATTAAAAAACAACTGCTTGCAGTCGAATCATCAGTATCGTGAACCAGGATCAGACACCAAAACGATCGCGAATGGCCAATCAGAAGATAAACTCGTTTTGATGTTCCTAGATCGCGATCAAGTGTTGAACCGTCTTCGTGCAATGGAATTTTCCAGTGATCCTTTCCCGATCCGAGTTTAAAATTTGATCTTCGTTCGTGCACACGGCCATTATTCAGGGCCGTATTCATAGTTAAATCTCAAGACACTGTGTAAGAGATTCTTAGCCAAGACGATCTTGGGAAGGTAATCTCGTCTTGAGACAGTGTCGTTTCATAGTCGTATCTTGAGAAACTCTTGGCTAAGAGCCTCTCTTCCCAAGGAAAGAAACTTTCTCTTCGCCAAGACGACGATCCTGAGATACGATTGCCTGAAGTGATACCAACTTAAAAGAACTGCAAGAGAAATTGTCAAAAGAAACAACAAAACACATTTTGAAATACATTAATAAATTACGTGAAGTTATGAACAGAGTCGTAAAAGTACATTTATTTCGATAAGTGATGATTTTGTTACAGAAGATGAATTACTTTCCTGGCTTTGTATGTTTTTTCTTGGGTTAGCGATAGGGTTGTATGTTGGTAGTAAAACAAAAGAAAATCACGCAGCGGTGTGCAGTCAAGACGTAAATTCACAGCAGGCGCTGTGCTGTAGCTTCGTTTTGTTGTTCATATACGTTGATGAAAGAGAAACAAGAACAACAAAATAATTATCTACTCACGGATTAAAACTTATAGATACTCGAGTTTGGATTCAAATTAAAAATCAACCAGTAATTAGTCTACATAGAAACGAGTTACATCAAAACTCAGTATACTCAATTCTGCGTTAATCTATGCTACGCAATTTTTTTTGTCTTGAGAAAAAAGTGTCCCTCCCCTTTTTTTGCATACGATCGCTCTCTTTGAAATTCTATAAAAAAGAAATGGGTGGTCCGATTCTAATGAAATTTTATTACGGTGCAACCAGGAAGGTTTTAAACAATTCTTAATTTTCAGATTTTTAAAATTTGTCAAAAAACTATTCTTATCAATTTTTGCGAAACTACTTCTCTTATAGTATTGTAGTCCTACAAATACAATTTTGGTCTTGCTTTGAAGGTCTTTGCATCTGTTTTTCAAATCCATTATCATTGTCAATTCACGTTGCAAAATAGATTTTTAATCAACGGAGTACAGGGTGTCTACCAAAATAACAAATCCAAAATTCTTGATCTTTCTTCCCTTTTTCTTAACCTTATTTAATCGTTCACTACTTAGGCATAGTTGCAAATTTAGATATTTTTATTCAATGAAAAACCCTTACCAGAAGGCCAGTGAAGATGAAAACTGAAGCTGTGCTTGACTTGCTTTAATTATTAATGCATGTAAAAATTAATGCTCCAGATATCATCTTAGAAGGGGAATGGCCACATTACGTTATGTAATATTTTTACAAAACTTTATGCATACAAAAATGTAATTCTTAAGAACCAAAGTAAACAAATTTTAAACACAACTCAATATAATTTAAATTTTCAAATATTCAATATTATTAAATCCCAGGACAGGTATATAACAATTTAACTCTCTACACTGTAAAAAAAAAAAAAAAAATAGCAAACATTCTTGACCACAAGCATGATTTCTTGACTATCTTGACTGGTAGACAGCCTGGAGTAAATATGTACATGGAACGTGTCCAACACTGTTAGCACTAAGAGCCTGCAGTTTCTATGGTTCAACGGACATCGCTGCATTGATATGTGCGAGAACCATTTCAATTCAACTTTTTTGGGACACAAATTTGATACATTATATATTAGAAAAATCAATTCATTTGTGAATATATATCCATAAGCATAAGATAAAAAAAAAAAGTTTTAGTTGAGCAAAATGGGCATTTACAGCTGCAGGCATGCATTTGAGGAATCTTATGAACTTGAAGGTTACCAACCTTACCACTCTTTCACTGTAGCATCAATCTGTTTGAACATAATTTCCTTACATCAGTCTAATACTGGGATGCTTCTCCATTTTCTACCCAAGTATCAATTTGCAACAAATGAGAAAGGGCTATCTAGTCCAAACTTACCTGCACATTGTCATGTTCTTTTCAGAAAACCATAGAACAGATGTTGTTCACTTTGTTAATAATTACAATTTTTTTCCTGAAATCTACTTGATGTCCTCTTTCCACATACATAAAATAGAAGAAATCAGGAAAGAAACTAAAAACCAGTAAATATCTGATATTCCCCGGACACCTATAACTTCTTCGTTTTGTCAATTTTTGACATTTGTATTTACCTATCTGCTTCGCGGAACATTCTTTAATTCATTCACGTTTTTTTGATCAAAGTAATTGTAATTTTTTTTTAATAAAAGTGTTTTTGTAACTGAAGAACGTACGTTTCCGCAAATGGTTTGTGGGGCTATGTGTCGATGGTTCGTGGGGCTATGCGAGAATGGTGTGTGGGGCTACGCATATTTCTTTCGAAACCAATTTTTAACTATTGTAACCTAAACGTGACCCTACCTAACCTAACCTTACCGGGAATCGTTCATGGGGCTATGTGTCAATGGTTGAATTTCCGCTATGAAACATTCCCACATCACACAAAACACCTTCCAGATGTTAAACAATGCTACAGGAACTTATTACTGTTAAGTAGTTTCTTCTGTAAAAATGAAAAAATCTGTCCGGGGAATATCAGATTAGTACCAAAACTACTTCTATGGATTCGAAATCCCAAGCGGAATACTAATAATGAATTTCCACAATGTGCATAGAAATTGTTCACTCCTATTCTCAAGAGTATAAGCGAAATGCAATGACATAATTCGACACAAGTACAAGTAAAATTCATCAACGAAGAAAGCGTAACATCTAGAAGTTGGCATTTCAAATGGGTGGTTACAATACACGTGAACAAGATATGCGGAGCGATTATAGCCTGGCATTTATGCACAAAATGAGTGTATAGCAAAGGACATCAAATATTCAGAATATGTTAAGAGCTAAACCTTTGACAGAAGACAAAATAAATCTACTGTCATTTAATGAATATCTGAGATGTATCAAAGTTTAATGCAAAAGAGTATAACAATACACTGGGTGTGTTTTTTATTCCATCATAAAACAGAAGGTACAAGATTATGGGATTCTCACATATGAGGAGATGCACAAACATTACCAAACTAATTTATCCCACTCCCTAATCACAGCCTCTCTGCCTTTGCTCATTTACGATGTACCATAGGCTATAGAAACAAAGTGAGAGTCCATGGTCACAATAAAATGTTCCAGCGAGCTATGATCAATTGAAGGGCATGGGTGGAAAACATGGTAAGTGACATTTTGGTATTTTTGAGTTACAAAGTAAAATGTGCCATCCTTCAATTTTAGAGTGAAATTGCCATGTCATACAATTTGCATTGGACTCGGTGAAGCCTTCTGAAATTGGTAAACACAACACAAAAACAATTTATCTACAGTATAGCTTCTAATAATATTTTTTCATAATGAACTCGGAAATGACCAAGGTGTCACTTAGCATGTTTTACACACAGAGACCTTCAATTGCTTCCTATGAACATTTCTCTTGCATAAGTTACTCATTATTTTTCAAATCGTATAAGGAGTATATATTTTTTTACCCAGTCAATTAGAGTAACATTAGATTGATGGTACACTATCATCAGGCCTTTTCCCATTAATGAATGATATCAAGAAAATTTGATGCACTTACTTACCTCAGTAACTCTCAACTGTACCAGGCTATACTGAATAGTTGAAAGCATATAATTCCTGTTGTAAATAATTTTTGGTGTGATACCACAGATTTTTATGTTACTTTTTTATCGATTGTCTGTGCATGTGTGCACATGGTGCATACATACTCCCTCCCATGGCTTCCAAGAATATCCACATGATACAAATTCATAAAATTGATTGATTGATTTAGTTTACTTTACTTCGCGTTTTGTGCCTCATGGCTAATTTGTGAAGATGGGGATGAGTGATGAAATTGATGAATGGACATTCACAAACAACCGAGCCCAAGCGGGATTCGAACCCGGGACCCTTGGCGTCGCAGTGCAATGTGCTAACCACTCAGCCACAGGGTCCGGCACAAATTCATAAAAGAACCAAAGGAATTAAGATAGTTAATTTTCCTAGACACATGGACATCACTGAGAAGTTAATTTTACTAGACACATGGACATCACTGAGAAACATTAAACTGTGTAATAAATCAAAATCAAAACTAATTTACAGGTAAAGCACTAATTTATTTTGAGAATAATCTTGTTCACTGGTCATACATAAAGGAAGGTCACATTTCATTATTTTCTTTGACTCTAAAAAAAAGGGGAAAGAACATAAGTTAAATGAAATTATGTTGTCCACGTATACAAAATACACATGTTTTTGGTGACATTAAAACCATGTAGTAAAATGCATGGTTTTAAGGAAAATACAGTTTTGCAGGATAACTTTTTGATATTCTTAGTATCAATGCACACAGCACTTGGATGAATACGAATTTAACGTCATGGAAAATGCTAAAACAGCGTTCACAATAAAAATCAAACGAAGAGATACCCAGGTGGCATCTCATAAAACTAGGATTCCTACCACTATAATTCACTGTCACACACACATGCTGATGCAGAAAATTGTGTGCGAGAGAAACATTGAAAACTGAGTGAATAGTCTTTGACAAAGTATAAGCTGACCACATTGTTATATTCATATGAACAGTCTATTCACAAGAAGCTCCTTTGCAGCTCACCATTGTTACGATGCACACGTGTAGGCTCTATTTCTACAGACATGATATCTGAGGTTCCTTGAAAATTTCAACATCGCCACTGTATATGATACCCATATTGTGGAAAACTGCACACGCGATAACAATGTCTCGAACTGTTTCCAAGTCTTCTGGACAAACGTGGAAAACGTCGCTTCCATATCCCAAAGGTACTCTCCACAACATTCCTCTGCTAAGCATGGGCATAGTTGTACCTCTTTCAGGATCAGTTGGTGGGTCTTGGAATGGACTGTAGAGGTATGGTCGAGCTGAGCTGAATATCCCTTGCCATGAAGAATTGCATCTTGTCCTTTGGAATATCGAATTATCATAAATACTTCCTGCCCATCTAGCCACGAAGTCAAGAACTCATTTTTTGGACCTGCACTACCTGAAAAAATAACAACAAAATATCCTTAAGACTGATCTCACAATTTAAAATAAGAACATGGAAAGTTGTAAAGAAAATTCATTCCACATAAATTAATGCCTAACCACAAATTAACCCAATACACAAACCTGATTATTAAAATGTCCATATCTTGTGCATTTTGAAATGCAGAAAATACTCATTTCTGAAGTTAATAACATGAAAATAACTGTGTTTGTAAAAGTTTTTCAGTATTATTCAAATCTAAACAATTGCTACATACCTGCCTAAACTACTTGAATAAGTGCACACGAGCAGGATGGTAAAATTATTCTCATCAGAAAACCTGTTCAGTATTTGCTTATAGGCACATGTAGAATATGATTTATGTAAATGCATGTGTGTACTATGAGAAAATCGAAATTACAAAAGCAGAGTTTGGACCTATATTAATTTATGTCAAATAAAAATTATCTGTGTACACCTTTGGAATGGAAAATAGAAGAGAAATATTTATGATTTCACAATTATGCTTGTTCAAATATGTTCATGTTAAATCATATATTTTTGTGTAATCATATATACTGTAGTAATAAAATAAAATCAGCGACTACCTTCATTCACCAGGTGATGAACCAAGCTTTGGGGCTATTTTCACCAGGTCTCGTGATTTGTCACTGTGGAAATTTATTTTTAAGACACAAATATTTTCTTGTATTCTATCTTTTGCACTGCATGTTAGGGAGGGCAGTTAGGTATTCCATTTGTGTGTCTAAAAATAATCAGAAACTTCTATAGTGCACAGGTTAGGTAGTTTGATTAACTGTTATTGTCTTGTTTATTTTCCCAAGTAAGTGTGAGTAATTTGACATACATACATTGAAAATGTGTGAAAGATATATCTGGTCTCACCACATTGTGCCAGTAGTTGCCCAAAATAGAAATACTAGGTACCCTTAACAATCTGTACTCCCTCAAGAAAGTAAATACCTTGCATGGTTTATGTTAAATGTTGAGGTTTTTCACTATTTTTAGCTCGCACAGATGTGTCATTGTGAAATAAAATACGTCTGTTACCTTACTGTGAAACAGCCTGAGGGCTTCGTGCAAGTGAATATAGCACCCAGCACGACATTCCACAACAGGAGCTACAATTTTTCGTCGTTAAGTTAGGAGTGTTAGGTTTGGAGTTGACGTGTTCTTTCGCTCTTTTTGTGTGCACATAAACGGTTTTTTATTAATAAAAGGCGGCGAAAGTAACCGTAGATGGAAGGTTTTAACTTACGCCGGTCATACTTTGGAATCAAATACATCCGTTATTTGTGTTTTCCGCGAGTTGGAACCAATTTAATATTACGTAAAACATCGAAATCTGTCCATTAAAAAGAAAACAAAACAATTCTCGAGGGAGTACATTGGGTTAACGGCACCGTAATCCTATTGTATTCCATTATTTTGCTACACAACTGAGTAACAAATCGATGCACTACTTCAGAATCAAATAATGTTCATGCAGAAGCAATATTATTATAATACAGGATTACACTTTTCTTTATGAATCAATAAACCGAAGAAAGAGAGGCAGTACAACCAATTAACAAGGTTTATGTTTCCTCCAACTAAGATAATTACGTAGAGAGTAGTTCAATTTACATACCTGATGCAAAACTGAGGCATAAAAACTGGACAAAACAGCTGTTGCAATGAGAAAATCTTCAAAATATCCATCATCTTTATCATAGTTTCTAACTGCAACGTCCATTTTTATTTTCTCAAGAGAACATTCGGTATCTCAAGAGACCTGTTTCGTTCTCTTGGCGAATACAGGATCTTAAGAGACCGAATATCGCTCTTACGCTGCCAAGAAGTGTCTATGAAACAGCGAATCTTAAGATGGATCTTGAGAGAGAACTATGAAACGCCAAAAGTGTCTCTTGGCACAGACTGTTCTTATCCAAGATGGTGAAGTAAACCGTCTCTTGGCTAGTATCTTGAGATACGTTTATGAAACAGCATGGCGTCTTAAGAGAGGTCTCAAGACGCTTTCCTTTCTTGAGAAACGACTATGAATACGGGCCTCAGCTACTTCGTTTCGGAGAACAAGGTTCAAAACCGTACGGAGAAGGAACTCATCGTAATATGGATAATGTAGTAGCCTAACTATCTAGCCGTGTGTCAGTAAAATGGTACCATATTAACATAATTATTATTAATAAAATTTTTTATACGGGATATCCATATTCACTCCTATGAGCTACAACATACCTTTTCTTCAACAATCCTTATAGCATCTAAACTTGTGAAGTGCTATATCATGTTTTCGCAGTCGCCAGTTTTAAGGCTGCGATTTTAAAGAACGTTTGAGACCTCCCTGCTTCCTTCCTGAAATGAATGCAAAGAATGTATGGAAGATTCAAGCAGATATTCCATCTTCAATATTAAGAACCGAGGGAAGCACAGCGTGAGACTGGCTTTTGAGAGGAGGCTGAATAGAAGTGTACTTGGCAACAATGCCTATCTCACAAGGATCGTGGATGACAGGTTTGTTTTTTCTCAGCCGATTAAGCATCTTATCGTTCATTCTTCAGTGATGATTGCCCATCCGGCTGTGTATCTACGCCGGCTGCACAGAACAGGAAGTTATGGTGATGGAAGAAGGCATCGAACGGCCTTGACTGAGGCGTCGAAAACATGGAAGGGGGAACAAGGTGGGCACTGCCTTGATCCACCACAGCATTTGAAACCCTGGCATGGGAGCAGTGGCGCTAGTGTCGCTAGGCTAAGTTTTCGAAACCTACCTAACCTATCGACGTAGGGATATACTAGCATAAATTAGCATGTAAATATTTTTGGCAAGATTTGGTGCTGTTAGCATGTATTTCCCAGTTGCTAAGGCCGTCCCTAGTCGCTTGCACGGTCAACGAAGTTAGTAATAAGTTGTGTTGTAAACAGCATATATTGATACACATATTGAATTGTATCTTCTGCAAATATACTATATAAAGAAACAAACTGCCGGAGTACTAAGTGAGGTGATAGTACAGTGGGATCCATTAGTATTGCTCGGCAAATTGTCCATGACTATTTTCATTAATTTTTCTCTTGCATCCTATGTGTTTTTAAGCGATGGATTTTTACGTATGCTGGTGCAGAAGTTCTCAACAGCTTGTTTTTGAGTTTTCTTTTAATTCTTGAAGCTCTTATTGGGTCAAATAAAGTGCACGAACATGGTGATGGACAATTTGCACGGTAATACTCATGGAGCCCACTGTACCTGTACAGAGAAGCCTGTAGTTCGCATATTTTCCGAGGTTTCAGAAAGCTTGGCGCCACTATACCAGGGTGAGTAAGTGCAATGCCATAAGTGCATGGGCGTCCGGAAGGGGGGGCAAGGGGTCCGTGGCCCCTCCCTGGAAAACGGAAATCAACTTAAAATTACATATTTCACACATATAATTTAATTTCAGCCACAATAATGTGTGTTAATTATTGCACGAACATGATAAATTTAAATTTATTCAATGTTTATTGAGGGATGAACACTATTATTGGGGAAAATATGCCATGTTGCCCCCCTGAAAAAAATACCTTCCTTGCACCTCCCTGGAAAAAATCCTGCGGACGTCCATGCATAAGTGGAAGACAAAACTGCAAATGCTGCAATACTTTCGATGATTTGAGGTGGACGGTCACGTGGTAATCAACCGAAAGCTGCTTGCCTTGCACCCAACCAAACTGGCAACAATTTGAAAGACCGAAAGAAAAATTCTCACCTAATCCTTTAGCACCGGTCATTCTTTCATCACGACAATGTACGAACCCAAACAGCTCTCCCATGCACTAGGCATCGTAGTGAAGCAATAACTATCTCACCCTCAGACCCTCACTGAAATATTACCACCTTCTTCGATCTATGCAGCCACTGAAGATACTGAAATTACATTACAGGAGCTTTTTTAGCTTTGAAACGAAATAATTTTATATCAGGAAAATCAAAGTACTGCCAGACATAAATGGTAAGAAGTCACAGAGGAAATGACAATTATGTGGAAGAGTGAGAATGAATCTGTTACTTATTCAAAAACATTTTTTTCACTCCGCACATACTCAATAATTATGATTTTTGGCGAGAGTACATGTACTACATACTTATGTCTGGAGGGCCTCACCGGTGGTGGAGGCACAGCTTGGGATCCTAATTTTAACTGTAGGACGAGTCCCGATTAGCCTATCTAAGAATAACGTGAACTTAAAATATTATTTTGTTACATTTTTCCTCTGTCTCGTTTTCTTCTTTCCTACTTAACTTTATCTTTTTCATTTCTTTCTTTTCTATTTTTCCCGTTCTCCCTATCTCGACCTTCTAATGTTTCTTTACCCCCCCTCTCTCTCTCTCTGAGATACTCTTTTCTTCCTATTTTCCCCTCTCTGACTCCATCTTTGTCTCTCTTTTTCTTACTCATCGTGTTCATTTATTTCTCCGCCGTTGAATCATTTCTCTTTACGTAAAAATAACGTCATGTATCCTTCGTCAAAAGAAAGCTTTTCGATTTTCACCGTCTTCCAATTTTCTGCAGGTGCTTGTGTGTGTGTGGGTGTGTGTGTGTGTGTGTGTGTGTGTGTGTGTGTGTGTGTGTGTGTGTGTGTGTGTATTTGTGTGTACGGACGTCCGCAGGATTTTTTTCCCTTGGAGGAGCAAGCAAGATAATTTTTCCAGGGCGGGGGACAAACGAGGCATATTCCCCCCATTAATAGGTTGGCCCCTCAATAAACACTCCTTCTGTTTGAAGTTATCGTCTATCTGCAAATCGCTTCCAATAATATATAATGTTATAGCAACATTCATTTTTCAGGGAGCATGGCCGTTCCGCACGTCCATGTGTGTGTCGTGTCCAGGAACTTATTGATACCGCCGCTTTTCCAGAATGTGATGTGATGTGTTCACTGACTAAACACGTGGCACCGGAGACTTTCCAAAGCAACATGTGACTTAAGGCTGGTTTACATTGGTCGAGTAAACGGGAGACTTACTGGGACGAGTTACTGGCCTGTCTGCTCGACTCGACCCTTCCATGGCGAAGTAGCTGTTCACACACTATCTACTAGACTCCAGCAAAGTGGGATAGTTGTTTAGTGCTCCTTGGACAGAATGAACCCATCGACGTCGTTGGCGATTAAGAAAAGAGCTGAAACGGTTTTCACACTCTTTTGTTTGTTTGTTTTTTTACGATAAATGAATACAATAATGCACGAGGACATGTCTAGAAAGAAAACTTATTTCCTTGATTTTTTTTATTTTCAATTGATCTTGGTTATACGTAGAACGTAAATTCTTCATTTTCAATTTTACTTCTCCAAAATACAGCAAGTTCCATCTATCTCTTGCAATTATAGCCTCATATGCCCGTAGTTTCTTTTGTTTGTTCCTAAGATCGACAGAAATTCCATGGTCACTCATATTCACGGTTCAGCTCTAGGAGCTATGCACGTTAAACTTGCTTGTTTAATGCATACGAACCTTGAAGTAAGCGCGCAGTGGAAGATTTCCACCTTAAAGGTCTACTTATTAGCTATGGGGCAGCTATGCTTATTCGAATGTACAGATAAACACTGTTCCATTATGAGAGTTTGGGCCTCCCCGATGGCGCAGTGGTAGCGTCATTGCCTTGTAATCAAAAGGTCCCGGGTTCGAACCCGGTGGAGGCACATAGTGGTTTGGATCCCACTTTAAACTGTAGGTCCAGTCTCGATTAGCTTTACTGTGCAAAAAGTGGACTTAAAACACCAAATCAATCAATCATTATGTGAGTTTATTGACATAATGTGCAACCACAATTAGACTACATAAAGAAAGATTGTTCGATGATAAACTCGCTGAAATAAACATTGTCTTATCACTTGGGCAGTTTGATGGATATTAGTTTAACTAATTAATAATAATGAACTAAACCTCTTCACGTAATATAGAAGAGAAAGATGATGAACAAAATATAATTGAGTGAGTGAGTGCAAGATCGGAACTTGAAACATTACGGAAAGTACTTATCCTTCTCCTCCATATCGTGGTTCCTCGGAAGCACTATATCTGAACTTTTGCCTAGGTTGAGAGGCGCAAAATTCTTTTCGACGATTGACCTAACTTGTGGATATTTTCTAATACGACTGACACCTAGATCTTATAAGTTCACAGCTTTCTCATATCGTGGTATTTTAATGGAATTTCATTTTTTGCCTTTTGGTATTAAGAGTGCTGTTAGTGTTTTTGTCGACAGAATGCATAAAGTGTTTGGCAATCATACTAGTTCATTTCTTATAGTGTATGTGGATGATATTCTTATATTTTCATCATCACTGCAAAGACATTTAAAACATTTGGACTATGTGTTGAAAACTTTGAAAGAAGTAAATATGTCCATCAAATTATCGAAGTGCACATTTTGTAAAACTGAAGTGAAGTTTCTTGGTCACATAGTATCAGGTGAAACCATCGCTGTAGATCCAGAAAGAAATCTAGCAATAACTGAATATCCTACTCCAACAAATAGAAAGGCGTTAAGGAAATTTTTAGGAATGGTAAATTGGAGGAGAATATTTGTGGATAAGTTTGCAATGATTGCTGCTCCTTTCTACGATTTACTTAGAACGAATAAGAAATGGGAATGGAATGAAGCACATCTCCAGGCATTTAAACGTCTGAAGGAATTGGCTTTGTCTCCGGAGATGTTAGCTCAACCTAACTTGAACAACACCTTCCATGTAAATACTGATGGCAGTAAAATAGGAATCGGTGGAGTATTATGGCAATATTCTGACGATGGTGAAACTTTTATTATCCAGTATGCGAGCAGAGGTTTGCGAGGATCAGAATTAACATATTCTGTGCATGAAATAGAATGTCTTGCCATCCTTTTTTCCGTGGAAAAATTTTCAATATATCTATTGGGCAGACCATTTGTAATACACTGTGACCATCAATCACTTTCTTGGTTAAATTCAGCAAGATCGTTAAATCCAAGGCTTAATAGATGGGCTTTGAAATTGCAAAATTATGATTATACAATTCAGCATGTTAGTGGTTCTGCAAATACAGCCGCGGACGCGTTAATTAGATATCCAATTAAGTCACAAAACAATTGGTTTCCTTCCACTTTAAATGTAAACTGCACAGATATTGATTTACTTGTAAAAGAAAACTTTTTGTATTGGATGAAAGTACAACAAAACGATGTATTATGCCAACGTATAATTTCTATGTTAAACAAGGGTGATGATCATTTCAAGATTAAGGGAATATTTAAACTACATAAAAATATATTGTTTTATAGATCTGCCAACTCGAATCATTGGAGAGTTTTTGTACCTGAAGCAGCTGTCAAGAAAGTTTTGTATGAACAACATGATTTAGCTGGACATTTTGTGTTTTCTAAGCTTTATAAGAAGTGTTCTACATTATATTTCTGGCCTAAAATGAGAGGAAGTGAAAAGTCATATTTAAGTGATTGTGTGGATGTGCAAGGACGAAACAAAAAACACAACAAATTACCAAAGAAATGCTTCACGTGTACCTTCAAATTACATCAGTTCTTATCTTTAGACTTGATTGGTCCATTGCCATTATCTCAAGGATATCAACATATTCTGACTATGTTATGGCTTATCCTCTCAGGAAGGCAACAACTCGAGGAATTATCAACAGAATTAACTTAAGTTATTTCCATCATTATCCTATGTGTACAGTTATGTTAACGGATAACGGGTCACAATTTAAATCCAATGAATGGGAAAATTTTTTGAAGTCAATTGGTGTAAATCATATTCTCACTTCACCATATTCGCCTCATGCGAATCCAATTGAAAGATATAATAAAGAGATCACTCGTTTGCTTAGACTCTTTTGTAAAGTCAACCACATATCTTGGTCCAAAGTTTTAACAAATGTAATAAATTACTAAATCACTCATATAACGAGGTTGTTGGTTTCACTCCGGCTGAAAATTTTCAACACGAGGAAGTTCAGGATAAAATAACTTCTGTTATTGACTGGCCAGAAGAGATGAAAGAATTGTCTTGGACAGCTAAATATATTCAGTTAATTGAAACAACTAAACGTTCAAAATCCAGAAAGAAGACTCATTCAAACGCAGAAACCCCTACAATTCTTCAAGGTGATTTGGTTATGGTTAGGAATCATGCAAGAAGTTCTGCCTTGAACAAAACTATCCATAAATTTTATGACTTATATGTGGGGCCATTTTTGGTGGAGGAAGTGAAAAACAATTTTAGAAACTTGGTGTCTTCAGATGAACAGCAGATAAAGTGTAGACACAAATTACAAAATATCAAACCCTTCCACTGTTCATTGGAGAAGAAACAAGAGTTGTTCTTGAATGTTAACAAATAGGTGCAAGAGTAAAAACGTAGTTTAGAATTGATTTTGAAAGATTTTTATACAGTATTAAAAGTTGATTTGAATGTCGAATATTTGAATGTTATGTTACTGTTCGAAGTGTATAATTAAGATCTTGTATCTATGAAGTTAAGCCACCAAAGTATGATGTCTATATTTCCTTCACCCCAGGAGGGGAGGTTATTGTGACTGTCATCTTTTTATAACATTCACAATTAAGTTGTATTAATGATAAAAATCTTTGATAAGAAGAAATACATTTTATTATCACTATTACTGTTCTAATTATGTATTATGGGATATAGTGTAACATACCAATTCGTAAGTAGATTTCTGTATTTTATTTAAACAAATAATATATTTGTATTAGTTGCTAATTCAAAACCTACCAGCAACAACTGGCATAGTGTGTGTCAGCCTGGGGTTGGGGAGGAGGGCAGAAAGTGCACCGCCCCCCCCAGAAAGGTCGACGCCTATGACTTACCCCAACCAAATTCAACATTCTAAACAAATCATTGGTGCGCACTACTTGATCACACCTCGTATAAAATATCTAGGGTGTTCGGGAAAAGGCACATAAGTCACAAACTGCAATTTTCTGCTGCTTTTAGTCATACGGACTCATTAAAGAGTATTAGCATATTTTTGTATTGGGCATGTTTAAAGATTACTGTTTAGTAATGACCCAACATGTATATAATGTCTGTAATGTAATAACTGTCTGCTATAAAATTGCACTTTTGGACATAAGTAGTTTCTTCCCGAACACCTTAGATATTTTCAACATTTCGTTAACAGTTCAGTGTTTCATGACGTTCACCCTGCAAGAAAACTGTATGTAATACACTGAACTGTTTTGGTGTCATAAAGATGGCGTTTTCCGTCGATTTTTTTTAATGCATTATTGTGTTGTACATTTCCGGTTTCCTGTGAATGTCTAGAAATAGCATCGTAACCACAGGGCACGAAACTTTTGAAGAAGGTTTTCCCTCCTCTTCAATCGAACCTTTCTATCGCTACCTTTGGAGCGTTGCAGTCGCTCGGCTCTTTTCGTCTCCACAGCAACTCTCTATGGCAACGATGACATGCAGGGATGGAAACTCTTCACTTCTAAATTGTCGCTGCATATTGTCTGGATTTTGAGAAGGGACGTTCAGAAAGGTTTGCACGATTAAGATTGAAGTAATGCCAACCAAGGAAATCCCAGTAACCTAGGACCTGTCACATATTGCTCTGTAGTCTGTAACTTTCTCTGTTTTATATATATCATTATGTGTCACTATACTGAACGCAACTACAACTGGGAAACAGCGAATCAGTTGAATTTTCTTCGACTTAGAATGGGCATTTTCAAGTCACAAGGCGCCGAACGCTGCTCGCGGGACGAAACAAATGAGCGTTGGTTCCACCACATGTTGCCAAACGTACTGTAAAGCGCGCGAGTCTTCTCGGGCAACGATATTGCCAGCACCAGAAATCAAGGGGTGTTAATGGTACAATTGCACACGTGATCCTACATGAGGGAGTTTCACAAGCAAAAACACTACAAAGACTACAACTGGCAAAAACAGAAGTACGCTTGGCAACATTTCTTCGGGAGAGCGATGTGACCCCTTCAGCTTTTACTTCACAACCAAGTTTGTTGTCGCCCATCGAGCCACACCCCTCGAAGACTATTGGGGGACAGTAAGGGCCAGAAATAGCCGTCACTGTCAGTCGCTAGTTGAAGTGGCGTTCAGTATAGTACTTAAAAATTGCTGACCTCCGTGGCAGAGTAGCACAGCGCGCTGCGACGCGAAGGGTCTCGGGTTCAACTCCCTCCCTTCTTTGTGAATGCCCCTTCATCAATTTCATCATATCATCATTAGCCAAAAATGGTAGAAAAGCTAAGTAAAATTATCCAAATCAATCAACCAATAGTCCTCAGAAATATCCATGCATTGTGTTGTTCAGCTGCGTCGCCAGAGGCGGGTAAGTTTGGCTCTAGCATTACGTAAAGTGACCTTATAGGCCACCATTTTTGTCCACGCTATTACTCAGTGTCATAACTCTTCAAATAACATCAATAGGCATGTTTTATGCTGTCATTAATCTATATTAGTCGAGGTATTCACGTATTTACCTTATCGTACCCAAGGTATTGGGTGAGAAGTATAAAGTCTTAGCGGTTATGGTATGTTAATTCATAATTTTGGGACTATATTTTGTAATAAAAAATCTCCCCATAGAAAGGATCGATATGGAATAAAACTTTAATATCTTTCACCTTTAAGTGAAAATCAAAAGATTTTCTATAGGGGGTAGAGGAGCGTATCGTACCCAAGATATTGGGTAAGAAGTATAAAGTCTTAGCATAGCAGGAAGCAGAGAAAGGAATGCGGAATAAGAAATTAGGCAAACGTTAGGTGAGTGACTTGGGAGACGTCTAGGGAATGAGCGTTGGAATCGTGAGGGAGCGTGATCAGTTGGCGAGAATACGAGAGAGAGTAAGGTCTGCGGATTGTGAGAGAGAAGCAAATTGGAGAACGATTATTGGACGATGGGGTGTGATTGAATCGATGTCTGGCAGGGAGGTCAGACAAGTGACATTTGAGAGAACAAGTCTAGGAATAATCTTCATCTATTTGTAAGGCAAGTAATATCCTTTTCTTAACCAATCCATATCGGTTCAGTCATGGAGAGTATAAAACCCATATCTAACCTAAGTTAATTTATATCGCCATTCCTTTAAATGTAACCTCTTGTATTTATCACATTTAGGCCAAGCGAGTGATAACCATCTGAGAGATGAATGAGAAATAACTACATCACCCAATTCAATGTAAAGGTTCTTGGTTCGATCCCAACGCAGTTTTAGAGTTGCGTTACGTGATGTAGGTGCGTTACGTTACTCTCTCTCATACACACACATACACACAGAGAAACTGAACTTCATAAAGCAACAGCTCTTTGAGGGCCAACAAAGCCTCTTGTGAGTAAAACTGAACATCTACTAAATTCTCACTTTGTTTTACCAACTGCTACTGCACTTTCTTTCAATGAAAAAGTTGAGAAACTACTCACTTTTCATGTGAAGGAGGGAAAGAGTAAGTTAGCAGATATGAAGCAGGTGCTGCTGACACACAAATATATATGCTGGAACATGTATGTATTTCACCAGATAATTGAAAAAAATGATCTATTTAAGTCGTTAAAGTTGTAACCTATGCAAGGGGGAAGATTTTATTCACGTCCGAATGGAGCAAATGCTCACATCTTTAGCAGCTCCTCCTCTGACGTTTGAGTATAAACTCTTGAGCACCTGCTAATCTTTATTACTGCAACACATTTTGCTCATGTTCCAATCATACTATTTCGATGAAGTTAAACAGGGTGCGGCAAAGAAAACTTAACTGAAGCTGAACTCATTTATTTCTGAGAAGTACGCAACTGCATGATATAGTACACACTTCATATCAAACAATTACATGTTCAACATGTCTGCTACCATTATTGACAACGTATTCCATTCGTCTCATCATATCTTGGACCATGTTGGAACACTGATTTCATGCAGAATCTGCACGAGCGTGCACCAATTTCCTTTGCTATTCGACGAACACTTGTTTCTTCAATTTGAAGTTCAAGGGACATATGCTGCATCCTTTTTTTGGCGTGAAGGTCGGCTGTGGATTTATATGAAAATAAAGTTGCAAAACGTTGTCTAATACACCACCGACATTATCATTTGTTCTTTGTGAGTGTCCCTTCACGCAGGCGCTCGGTGAAGAACCATAATGACTAGTTGTTTGGTGTAACTTGAGGCAAACACTACTCACTGATTGCATTAAAAAAACAGTCAACAATGTCTTCTTTCTTCGACCTTAGTTGTCCTGTAACCCAACTTAGTAACGTATTGTTTGGAGGGGAAACAAGCTTTCAGGTAAGTTCAGTTCTAATTTTTTTTGTTGCCGCACCCTAGCCTCGTCAATCCTTGACAAATCCTTAGATTTATCCTATTGTTATCCTTGACGTTTTCCATGCGTATCGCAGGTTTACGGAAATAAATATTATTATTATTATTTACCTATGCATTGTCCTATCTTACCTCACAAAACTAGCATAATTATTTAATTATGTATATCGATTTCAGTATCCTTGTGTGAATCTCCTGCTTATAAATGTCTAGTATGAATGCATATATGCAGAAGCGCCAACCTGAGATAAATATGGGGGGCAAGGTTGGTATTAAGAATTTTTTGCATGTGTAAATATATATAAAATCTCTCCCTCTACGTGAATTGGGGACAGTAGAAAGTGCCTTGCCCCCAAAGTTGGCGACTATGCATGTATGTATGTATGTATGTAGGTGTGTGTGTGTGTGTGTGTGTATTTCTGTGTCTTCTTCATTTTTTATTTTGACTTTGTTCTTTTCTTTGTACCTCTTTTATTTTATGTGGTTTATGTACACGAGTTACATATACATATATGTATAAACTGGATTACGTGGAAGAACAGCCACAGGCTAAACTTCGCTCTTCAATAAAAAAAATGAATTTCATTTCATTTAATTTCTTTATTAGTCCATCACAGGACCGAAGTCCCATTTAAGCTGAACATAATGTACACAAGGATAATGTTAATAATATACACAAATACTAACAATAATGTTAGTGATAATATAAGGTATGCCCAAATGAAAAGGAGACCATTGCTGTAGCGGCGTTGTAGCTAATCGAAAA
Source organism: Lepisma saccharinum (assembly GCF_977018435.1). Taxonomy (NCBI): domain Eukaryota; kingdom Metazoa; phylum Arthropoda; class Insecta; order Zygentoma; family Lepismatidae; genus Lepisma; species Lepisma saccharinum. Next base: position 17,882,322 of record NC_139257.1, read on the forward strand.
AGGTAAATATGTTTGCCGAGAGATGGTGCAGTGTTTGTCCCAGTTTGCAGGTGTAGCGAACGGCTTTGCCTGCTTTTTCCTCAGTTGGCAAGAGTTGTTTTACTCGGACGGGTGCATTATGGATTCCTCCAGATCAGGGCAGAGAGCTGTAATCCAATTTCTTCACGCAGAAGGCGAGCATGCTGCACAAATTTATCGCAGGATGAAGGACGTTTACGGAGAGTAGTGTCTCGCACGTTGCACCATATTCCGTTGGTGTCAGCGTTATGCGAAAGCACCAAGGCAAAGTGCACGTTATCATCAACCCTGCCACGATTGCTGCTGTGGATAATCTCATTCGTCAGAATCGTCGGATCACCACACGTGAAATTGCTGCTGAACTGTCGATAAGCAAGGGAACTGTGCAACACATAATCCACAAGAAGCTGAGTTATGGCAAAGTTTGTGCACAATGGGTGCCAAGCATCTGTCAGAGACGCAGAAAGTGGAGAGTTCCAGGAAAACGCTAGGCCACATGTGGCCAAGAAGACCCTCGACCTACTGGGAACATTTCAATGGGAAGTCATCACACATCCTCCGTACAGCCCCGATATTTCCCCATGTGACTCTTGTATCTTCGGCCCCTTAAAACAATCACTGAAAGGTCAACGGTTCACCTGTGACAAGGAAGTGCAGAACATCGTGGAAAACTGGATCCGTAAGCAAGCCAGGAGTTTCTACACTGAAGCCATCCACTCCTTTTCTACGCGCTGGGATCAGTGCATTAATATCAATGGCAGTTATGTGTAGGTATCATGTTACACATTAACTGTAATCTACATATTATGTAATGTAAATATTCTGTAATATAATATTCTTTAGATATAACCGTAGCCTCCTTTTCATTTGGGCATACCTATTACATAAAATAATGTTAACATTTTTGATAGTGTGACAACATATAAATACAGTTAAAACTCCTTTACGGACAAATTCGATAAAATATAATGTTTTACAGAATGTTGCGCCTAATAACATTACATGAATCGAAAAATATGTCCAAATCATGCACTAAGAATAACTCATTAAACAATTCCTGAACTCTTACTATTGGAGAGTCAAACCTTGAGAATGGCGTGTAGAGAGGTGTTCTGTTCCTCACTGTAATAGGTGTTAAGTTTTTTCTCTCTAACAGCTCAAAACATAGCCAATCTTGTCTTACTAATCTACATAAAAACATAAGATCATTAAAAACTCTTCTGTCTTTCAAGGTATTGAGACCAAAATTGCTACATAAGGTTACATAATTTCAATTTGAACCTCCGCAATGTTAGTGCAGAATATTGTCTTAACTCAGTCAGTGGATTTTTCCCGAGAGTACATTTTCAATTTTTTAAAAAAGCTTATGGTAAATAACACAAAATTTTCAACCCTGCTCGATCGAACGAGATCTCCAACAAGCACCTAAATCTGTTTCCGTTGAACGAGAAGCTCAGAAACTGCCTTTGAAAGAGAATAAAACCCTTCCGGCGAAAACCTCCTTCAACTTACTGAAAATTAGCCAACAGATATGTTTGATTGCTGTGCACGTTCGCCCTTTTAATCCGAGAAAATGTCGCAGCGTGAAGATCAAGTGTGTTTCTCGGGAAATTTCCAGGAAACGTGCTTTTGCAAAAACTGCCTTCGAAATATTTCTGTAACAACGTGACAGGAAAACAGGCCCCGTTAGTAAAGCACACTCCAGTCAACAGTACTCCAAAGCAGAATACGATCGATTGTTTTCGAACGCACAGAGTGCCTATTGAACCCAGTATTAGCGATCATACAGCTTATAGCCAAGATAAGAATTCGCCCGGCGAAGTAAAGTACACAGTCATTTGTTTTTTTTTTCTCTCTTGCTTCCCCTTCTCTCGTGCCTGTGAGTGCTGCGACTACAGCGCCACAGTGATACTCTTAACTTGGTCAATCTATAACAGGAGATTAGGACCTCCCCACCGGTGACGTAGTGATAACGTTGTCGCCTTGTAATCAAGGAGTCTTGGATTGGATACCCGGTGAAGGTGCATAGTGGTTCGGATCCCACTTTAAAACTAGTGTTGCCCACGGGACGAGACGGGACAGGCTTTTAAAAATTCGAGACGAGACGAGATTGACCATGTGTCATAAGACAAACGAATATTTTCGAGACGAGACAGCATTTCCACGAGACTCCACGAGACGAGACAGGCCAAAGTCTCGTCTCGTGGGCAACACTATTTAAAACGTAGGTCCAGTCCCGATGATTCTGTGCATAAAGTGGACTTTAAACTAGGGGTGAGCGGGACAGGATTTTTTGGTCGGGACGGGAAATTTTTTGAATCCCGACATTCAGGATGGAAGAAATTCGCAATTTCCCGACAAAGTCTGGAAATTTTTGGGACGGAATTTTTTTTCGAAATTTCCCGAAGCTCTGGAAATCTCGAATTCTACAAGTCATTTTCATCTTCAGTAGTTGTTTTTGCATTTCTGGAATAAAAAGTAACAATTTTCGATAAATTCCAGACACTTACAATGCACCAAACGTTAAGACTTAATGACTTTTTAAAATGACCATTCGGTATTTCCCGACTGCTAGGGATCTCGAAAAGTAGGGAAGTCATTTTCCAAAGTCGGGATCCCGCACTACTACCGAGACTAGACTTGTCATAGTTTCTCGAAATTAAAAACCTACGTTAAAATTATTAAACAGCATACGTAACATATATACGTATATACAAGTCATCACTGCCTCCGCATGCCTGAATGTTAATGGTAATATTAACTTTTATGTTTCACACACTAGCATTGTAATCTACCACCTCAACCAAGATGCGAGAAACCCCAGCAAACTCACGGACAGGCATTTGTTTACCCTTCCGCTCTCCCCTGTGTTCCCTTCCCTTGCCTCGTTGGCCAAAAATTCAAATTCAACGTTTTAATACTACATCGCTGATTTCGTTGTGTCAGCGGCGCGATTCACGAACTGTTAGTAGTCCGATATGTAGTCTAATATGTAGCCACGTCAGGCTTGTGGTCAAATTTGTAGTCATTTCCTGAATTTGCGATTCTTGAAACTGTCTACAGCGGTCTACAGGCTACAGTCGACTACATATCGGACCACAGTTGTAGACAGTTCTTGTAGGACCCTTTTTAACCCTCCTAGAGTGGGCTACAGCGAACTACATTCGTCATATTCTGTGTTTGTGTATGACATTCAACTTCAAAGAAGAAAATAGAGCTACCAAAATGGCCCATAATCTGTGTTTTCACGTTTTCGAAAAGCAGAAGAAAAAAGACAGTGGGCATTTGCGTGTACTTAAAACACATCTTAGAGATATCGGAAATCCTTTTTGTTTCGAAAATATCTTCATAGTAATTTGTCACTGAACAGGAGGTGCCGGATTGATCAAAATTGTGGAACCTCATTTTCCCAACAAAAGGACTGTTTCTCTCAACCTCCTGTAATCCAAGTTAGTAATAATAATAATTACCCATATCTTGCACTAATTTATATGAAAATACACTTCCACGAGCAGATTAAGTTTGGTAGGCATAATTTGTTAGCACCTCTTTGCAGGCATTCCTGCTCGTGCACAATACATTTTAAAACATAATTTATCTTGTAATTAATACTTTGTGCAACTTTTAACTGTGCTAATTGGTTTCTCCAAGTTTCTAACTTCCTCCCACAATCATTTCCAGTTTTGTAAACACTTCCTAATACTCCTATAAAATTTGTGAAAAATCATGAAACATTCGGAACTGTTATCTAGGATTTCCTGCGATTTAAAAACAGCAATTTCATCTTCTACAGACCATAAATAATAACCACTCATTTTGAATCTTATGCATCCCATAAGCCATGCCAAAATCGTAATTATACGGAAGTCAAGCCCCAACAGTACGCAGTTTGGTTTTGTATTAACGTGCTTGCAGGCAGACGGATGAGAAGAAGCAGCACAAACTTAAGTGGGAAAAAATGTGCATAGGTTATCGATGGCTGTAACAGGACAAAAGTAAACGGAACAGTACAAATAGTGAAAACATTTCTGAAAAGAAATTAAAATTCTTGATAGGCTACTTAAGGTTGCTAAATCATACAAATGCATGCATCGAAAATGTTCACAGTACACACACCACTTATCATAGCAGCCTATATTTTTGCTAGTTATGTACAATCGTTGTGATGATGTTTTTATTATTGTTATTTATCCATGCCATTCCATTCACCTTCTCAATTGCCAGCGATGTGGTTAGCACATCGTGCTATGATGCTAGGGGTCCCGGGTTCGAATCCTGGCCTGGGCATGGCTGTTTCTGAGTGTCCATTCATCAATTTCATCATATCATCCCTCATTCCCATCTTCGCAAATTAGCCGAAAGTGGCTCAAAAGCAAAGTAAAATAAAGCAAATCAAATAAAATCAACCTAACCATCTCAATTGTTAACATGGGCTTCAATGAAGTCCCATGAGAGCTATTTTTCTTCTTTGTGCAGTGCTCAAGATTTGTGTGAAATATAGTTTTACATAAATTTATTAAGCATTTACTTAATTTATAAATCAAATTCACAGCACAATAATTATGCATTTATTATGAAATAATTTTTGTAATGATCATTCATTAATACTAATTGTTGAAACGTATGTCATTTAAAAATTAGATGTGGATAAAAATTGTACTTTACAGCAGGTTTTATTTACACATTGTATACTTAGGACATAGTGTAGATAGAGCATGTTGTATACTTAGGGCATAGTGTAGATAGAGCACGTATTATCTGCTAGAACAAAACAGTACACTGTACTGACACAAACACATGTAAACATTTAGAGTTTGTTGTGACGATTATGTGTTCATTACCATGTGCAAACTATATATTGTAGCGTGACGTCGGGTAAGGTACGGGATCGAGTCACGCCGGACGTAGCTCAGATAATTACAATAGGGCTTAAGTTTGACTTGGCTAACCACCTCTACCCTTAAGGAGGCTGATGAAGGATTGTTGGGAGCCTGTGTTGTTGAACGCTACTCACCCCTTGCTGTTGGTCTGGCCCTCGGCTTCTAGCGTCGGCGATGGTGACAGGTGTCCGCTGGAGAGATCGAAGATGACGACAAGAGACGGCAGGCAATTCGGCGACTTGTTTTATTCTTGCAGATTCTTCGGTTGGCTTAATCCGGACTGCTATGAACTTCTCGCTTGTTGCCGCCTCGTAGTGTCGTGATCTCTCAGCAGGCCGTCGTCCTCTTCTCGTCTTGGTGGTGATATTGGAGCGAAGTGAGAGATCGATTTACTGTCTCCAGCGGTTTTATACATTGGATTTGAGTCATAGGTTGGTGGACTTTGCACCTCCACTGTGCACCTGGGGTATCCCTGGATGCAGATGGAAATTTACAGTGGAGGTGCACTCACCGCTGGCGAGGGCCGTTGCCTTGCTGACTGTGCAGAGCCGAGTGGAAAATTCTTGTTGCTCGGCTCTGCATCCGGTGGAATGTGGGGTGAATGAGCGTTCAACTTGCGAGCTTCTGAGCGATGTTTGAGGCAAATTAATGTTTCGACTTTTATGCTCCCAATTCCTTCATCATTCCCCTGGCCAAGATGTATCCACTGTGAGTGGTTACGAAGCAGAGGAGAGATGGTTATGGAGAGTATATTTGAAATAATAATTGAAGGTACATTGAGTAAAGAAAAATAAAAACCCTGTATATAATAATGTGTAAAAATAAAATAAAAAAAAAAAGTTGGAGCTGTCGGTATAGCTGGTACTGCACGGGTCTGGCTGCATGTTCAGCTGGAATGCTGACCGCTGGTGGTATGCTGAGCTGCAGGCTGCCTGTGGTCTGCTGGCTACATGTTTATGTGCTTGCTGCAGTATGGCGGCATGGTGTCTGGCTGGCTGCATGATGTCTGCATGGTGTGCTGCAATAAGATATCTGCTGGCTGGCCGGCTGCATGATGTCTGCTGCAATAGGAAGGCTCCTGGCTGGCTGGCTGCATGATGTCTGCATCATGATGTCTGCTGCAATAGAATATGTGCTGGCTGGCAGGCTGTATGATGTCTGCTGCAATGGGAAGGCTCCTGGCTGGCTGGCTGCATGATGTCTGCATGGTGTCTGGCTGGCTGGCTGCATGATGAGCCGCATGAAGACTGCATGATGTCTGCAATAAGATGTCAGCTGGTTGGCTGGCTGCATGGTGTCTGCATGATGTCCACTGGCCGACTGGCGGGCTGCATGATGAGCTGAAATAAGATATCTGCTTGCTGCATGATGTCTGCAATAGATGAGCCGCATGAAGACTGCATGATGTCTGCAATAAGATGTCAGCTGGTTGGCTGGCTGCATGGTGTGTGCTGCAATAGGAGGTCTCCTGGCTGGCTGGCGGCATGATGTCTGGAATAGATGGCTGCTGGCTGGCTGGCTGCTTGTACAGCTGCTCCAGGATGACTGCTGCGCCATGATGATTCCTCGCTGACCGACTGCTGGGTGTCTGGCTGTATGCGGAACTGCCGAAGAGATGCTTGAGAACGCCGTGAGTGTAGTATGGCCAGATGGTGACGTTGTGCAAGGGGGAGCCGACAAGCGTAGGGAAGGGGAAGTTATAATAAAAGGTGTTCGCCTAAGTGCGGAAGAGTAAAGGTTGGAGGCGAAGGTGACATAAGTGAAATGACAGGGGTGGGTAGACAGTAGCCATCATCGAAGGTGATACGTGTGGGAAGAGGAGGAGCTAAGCGAGTGGGAGTTGTAAGTTGACGAAGAGTGGGAGGGGGTGGTGGGGAATGTGCGGGACGTTGAGATATAGCAGCTACGGAAATAGGAGGACTAATAATAGGGACGGAACATGTCTTAGGAGGAGATGGGGTTCGCCGGTGACAACATGAACAGCAAGAAGTGTGACATTTTAGACGTAAGTACATGTATGTAATGCAAATACAAAGAAGCAGGAGAGCTATGAAAATTAAGAAGAGATAGGAGGTTGTATGTGCAGGAGATTTTACAAGGTCATGAGGGGTAAGTGCACGAGCCTTAGAAGTAAAACATAAGAAAAGGGGAATGTGGAGAAGTTTAAATTGGTATATGACACCTAGAGTGAGACATGTGAGCCAGACAAAAATTATAATGATAGGAAAATCCGCATGTCTGTAAAGTGGAGTTATAGGAGGGATGTCAAGAACTTTATATTGGGAGAGGTTAAGGTGAGGGATATGAAATGTCCATTGTTTATGATAAAGAGCCGTTGCATTCACAAGGGGGGAAATTTTGTAATGGGTGTCGAGTAGAAAATTGGGATTGTTGGTCCAGGCAGCAGGAAGGATATGAATTGTTCGGTGGATTGTTGAATGATCGAAACCACAAGGAAAGATAGCATGAATTTTGATATCGGGGGTGATAAGTACATCTGTACGGAAAGCCACGTGTAACAATACTGCACCGGGTTCGTGAAAAGTGGTAAGATTATAAAATAAAGTGGAGCCATTAGCGTAAAAAAAGGTGATGGTAGGAGGAGGATTAATTATTGCATATACATTTAAATCTAATTTGACCACATCAGTGAGGTGGGATTCGTGACATGTGTAGGTACACCCATTCATTGTATCAGCCACGGTTGTTGCTTGAATCAATTTGGAAAAACAGAAATTGAGCCCATCATGTCTTCCTGTGTGAGAAGGCAGAAGGCACAATTTCTGTGTATGGACCTGACAATTTTCAAGGTCTGTACCACTAATGGTGACAACATTATGAGTATCATCGATGGCGATATACGATGGATTATGCGACACTACGCATGTTAAATTTTGATATGAAAAGGGGACAGGGATTGCTAAATGAAGTTTATATGTCTTCTGAGTGGATGTGATAGGCACTTTCAACTCAATATTCACAGCATCAGCAGATATTCTGCATTGGGACAGAGGTATCTGATAATACATGTCAATAAGGGTGAGAGGAATTGCTATATCAAATCCAGTAGGAAGAATATTTTTTTGAATCTTTTTCAAGTCTCGGTGCAGTGTTGTTTTAGATACAACATGTTCAGAGAGAAAATGATGTTTACAATTGGTAATGGTATTCTCATATTCAAAAAGGGTGAAAAATTGGCTAAGCTGCAAGGTTAGGGTCATAAATTCGATGAGATATGCCTGTGCTTGATGCGCATCTTTGATTGTTAAATTTTTGAGTTTATTAATTAATGCTTCCTGATTTCTAGCCAAACTATCAGAGTGGTTAGCATATTCAGTAAAAACATCCTCAATCTGATGTTGGAAAGAGTGAATTTCACCAGTTAAATTTTGATAGAAAATATGATTAGCTTGCAGTTGTAGTTTAATGTTAGATATCGTTTGTTTTACTTCATGAGCATTTTGGAATAGGGGTTCTAGTTGCTTAGTAGTGGCAAAATCACAGCAATAGTTAGCAATGCTACTGATAAAGCCAAGGAGTGCACGCTTTTGTCGAACTACGGAAGTGTTGGGGGTGGGTCGTGTGAAGAGGGAAAGGTGTGAAAAAAGGTGTGAATGAAAATTTTGGAGTTGGACCGCAAGTTTACATTGGTTGGAATCTTCTTCACCTTTATTGCACATGGCATTATGTAGTGTTGATGGGAAGTGTTGGGGTTTAGGCATTTGTAATTTCACATTATAGTAGATGGGGATGGTATAATGATAAGGGATGGTTCCTGGTAGTTCTTTCAGATAAATTCCCGAGATGATTTTCACATGTTCAGTCGCCGTGGTGACCGAAAAAATGAAGGAAAAAAGGGAAAGTAGTAACATTACTGCCATTGTCGGTAGTGAACCCTGAAAGGGACAAAGATACAATTTTAAAACTGAGTTTGCATGTATTAAGCATGAGATTTGTGATGAAAAAAAAAATGTTTTCCGAGTTAGCTACTCAAATAAAAGGTAAAGGAGCACTAATGATAAATTAGAAAAGAGAAGGAATAACAAGTTGTAATGCAAGAGATTCTCGAGACTGAATAGTTTATAATATAAACTTCTGCATTTTTTATTTGTTTGTATTTTATTACCATTTGTTTACGTTTTGCGCTCCGCGATGTATTTGCTCGAGCCGAAGCGATTACTAAATCGTCAGCTGTGCGAGATTCGTCTACAGGTAGGTCGCGCATGCGCATATACTTGTGCGAGTTTTTTTTTTTTTACAATCTGCTTGCTGCAGACAGAAAAAATCGCGTTGTTGCTAGCGAGTGGAAAATTCACGTACTCAACCAGTAGTCAGTTGAGAGACTACGTTCCTGATTGGCCGTTTTTACTTTCTACTTCTTTATTATTATTACTTTGTGGAATATTAAAAGTTTATTTTAGTCTTCGAACTTGCTTTTAAAGTTAATTCCCGACTCTTTTATGTGTACAGTATTGAGGAGGAGGGAACAGGAAGAAGAGGGTACTATGTGAATCAAAATGTCGGAACTTCCGTTTTTACATGTGCTCGTTCTTGTGTGCGGCTTCGTGAAAAAATCACGTTGCGAAAACAAAAATTGCGAAAATACAAGTATTATATTGACATGTGGGTGCGAAAAGATTATTTATAAGGTGTGAATGGACTGTGCAACGGTGAAAAATAGAAAAATTGAATATTTAAGTGACAGACTCGTCCGAGTCAAGGTGTCTTGGTTTCAAACGGTGAATCGTGATAGCATCGGTTTTCAGTTTGCCACGACCATCGGTGTATTCCACCAAATAGGAATTGGCGTCGTTTTGTGAAATTATTTTCCCTTGAAATTTGTAGGAGGAGGAAAATGCCTTGGGTACGTGGGGATGAGGGGTAGTGTCCAAAATATACACTAATTGTCCAGGGGAGTAGGTTGTTTGTTGTGTCTTTTTGTCGGCACATTGTTTTTGCTGCTCAAATCGCTTTGCTAAATGTTTGTGTGCTAGTTCTCGAGCGGCTTGGAGTTGTTCTATTCTGTGTTCATTAGAGTGGATAGTGGTGTTGGGATTAGTAGGGAGAACAGCATCTGCAATTAACCTAGGGTGTTGTCCAAATAGCAAAAAATAGGGGGAGTTGTTCATGCCAAGGTGTGTACTTACATTGTGGGCATGGGTCGCGCTAGCCAAAAGTTCATGCCATTTACCTTGTTTTTGTACCACATAAGTTTTCATGATGGATTTCAAGTAGTGAAAAGATGATTCGACTACACCATTTCTGAAGTGTGCAGCAGTATCAATAAATTTTAATGTGACACCAGTAATTTTGGATAATTCCTGTATTAATTTGCTACAGTTGGGGGAGCTCCTGTCAAGCATAATCGTCTCTGGAAGACCAAAAATGAGAAAAACATGGGAGACAAGAGCATTAGCTATCGAGTTGGCAACATGGTTGGGGAGGGTTGTAGTTATGGCAAATCTGGTACAATTGTCAACAACGGATAGAAAATATTTGTGTCCTGTGTCAGAGGTTGAAGTCAGTGGTCCACACACGTCAATATGTATTTGGCTAAAGGGATGACTAGCGGGTGGGCTCGTTTGCAGTGTATGTTGTACAGCTCCGTGAGCTCTTTTTGCTACTTGACATTCAGTGCATTTGCGTACTGCAGCGTACACATATTTCTTTAGATTAGGCCAATAGTAGCGTAAAGAGAGATGGGAGTATGTTTTAGCAGCACCTTGATGTGCGGCCATCATTTTGTTACAGTGAATTAATTGAAACACTTCTTTTCTTAGTTTTTGGGGAATACATAACTGTCTTCTATAGCCTGGTGAAAATTTAGTGTTCCTATAAAGGATTCCATTGTCAAGAACAAATGAGTAGGCTGTTTTCTCTAATTTGTGATCAGCATCTGGGTGGTTTTCATGAATTTTGATTAATGCTTGTAAGTATGGGTCCTCTCTTTGTGCCGTACCTATGTCAAAGTCATCGGATTGTAACACGAAGACTTGATTTAGTATGTCCTCCTCGTCTGTGTCAAGGGAAGTGTCTTGTGCTGTGTTGTTGGGCAAGGAAGGGGCTGGGTCTACAGGATTCCTCGATAATGCATCAGCAATACCATTCTGTGATGATGGGATATGGTGGATTTGAAAGTCGAACTCTTGGAAGAAGAGTGATCTTCGAGCAAGGACCCCGGACAACTGTTTTGTTGTTCTAAGGTAAGACAATGCATGGTTATCTGTGAAAACTATAAAAGGTGTGTTGATTAAGAAGAATTTGAATGATTTTAGGACATAAAAGGCAGCTGCAATTTCAAGAGAAAAGACATCTGCTTTTTTCTCAGTGTCTGTAAGGTGTCTGCTGCAGAAGGCTATCGGATGTAGTACTCCATCAGTATCCCTCTGCATAAGACAACCTCCCATACCCTGGTAGGATGCATCGATGTATACGCATGAAGTTTGCTTTGGGTCATAAGGTCTAAGAATGGGTGCGGAAATAATTTTGTCTTTTAATGCCTCAAAGCTTTTCTGATGCTCTTCATGCCAATGAAAGTTTACTTTCTTTTTGAGTAATTTGAACAAACATTCTGCGGGTTCCGCAAACCCTTGTACATAGCGTCTGATGAAATTGCATATGCCTAGGAAGGATTTCAAATTCTTCTTAGATTTAGGTGGAGGGAATTCTTTGATTGCACGGAGGATGTGATCAGAAATTTTAAATCCCTTTTGCGACACAAGATGGCCTAAGACTGGAATTTCCTCAAAGCAAAATTTACATTTATTTGGCCCTAGTTTCAAATTAGCTGCACGTAATTTAGCAAAGACTTTATGTAAAACTTGTAGCATTGCATCAACTGAGTTTGTGTAGCAAATTATGTCATCCGTATATGCAGATATCTCGGAACTATCTATGCCAGATAGAGCCATAGACATTACATTGTTCATGACCTGACTACTTGTCTTCAATCCCATGGGCAGTACTTCATACTCATAATTTCCACAATTACTAATTGCAAATGAGGTCATTTTCTTTGACCTTTCTGTTAATTTTACCTGAAAAAATGCCGATTTAAGGTCAAGGGTTGTGTAATATTTCTTGCCTGCCATGTCTGCTAAAATGTTGTCAATGTTAGGTGTTGGGAGAGAAGAGGGCTGAATAATTTTATTCAGTGCCCGAAGGTCAGACACCACGCGGAACGAATTGTCTCGCTTGCGCACTAAGAGAACTGGGTGTCGGAATGGACTACCTTCTGGCCTGCGAATGATGCCATCTTGTAAGAGCTTGTTAAGCTCAATTTTCATTTGCTCTCTAAGATTCAAAGGGATGGGGTATTGTCTCATATAGGGAGGCTGATTGTCGCCAATGTCAATGTCGTACTCATAAATTGGGGTTGTGGTGAGTTTATCGCCTTTCCAAGCTAAAACATCAGCGTAATCAAATACTAACTGTATGATTTTTTGTTTGTCTGCCTCTGATAAGTCAGGGTTAATACTGATGCAAGATGGGTCAAATTTTTTCTGACTTTCCTTCAGTCTTGTGTTTTCTGTATTGTCTTCCGTGCATGCGTATGTGGTGGTAGTCATATCAGTGTTGGATGCATCTGTCATGTCTACTATTATGTCACAGGGGGTTGCTTGGCCAAGTGGGGTGTTGGATTTGAGAGTGACTGGTTTCTCTGAGGGGTTATGAATTAGTAACAGGGGGGAAGAAGTGTTAAGGAGAGCATGGGGTATGAGGATATTGTATGTAAGGAGTGTTTCCTGAGAGGGAGTGAGTAGGATATTGTGGGGGAGGGGGTTAGTGATGGAAACTGGAACATATGTTCGGGTTCTAGGTTTTAGGGTTACATTTTCTGGGATTGTTACTAAACTGTGTTGGTTGCTAGTAGGGTGTAGTTTAGAAAAAATTACATCAGGGATGGTGTAGGTGTGTGATTTTGTGGGAAGGTTATAGTTCGGAATATGGCCTAAGCGTCTAAGAGTTAACAGGTTAGTACTAAGTGAAATGTCACAATTTTGTGTCTTCAAGAAGTCATTGCCAAGGAGAGGAGGTAATTCTTTGGATTGCACAACTCTAAAAGGGTGGGAGTACCTATATCTTCCTATGTGAAGGGAGAGTATTACAATTTCTGAGATAGGAAGTCTGTTACCAGTGACGCCTTTAATAATGCTGTGCATTTGAATTTTCTTTGCATTGGGTGGAATTAAATGCTGAGGACAAATACTAATCTGGCTTGCGTTGTCAATCATAATTTCTAGGGGGGTATTATTTACATGAGCTTGAATGAAGAATAGGTTGTTTTTTTCAAGGATAGGAACTGTGTCAAATTTTGTCTTGCGTGTGGATCCGTCCCATCGATTCACACGGTTTTTCAGTTTAAATCGCCCTTGTTTTCATTGTTTGGATTATAAAAACAGTCCCTGGTAGAGTGATTTGAACGGAAACAAATCTGGCATTGCGAAAACTGTGAATTTTGTCGCCCCCCGGCTGAATTATTATTTCCACCTCGAGATCTGAAATTACGGCGCATGCCGCGAGTAGAACCTCTGCGATTGCCATTCCCCTGGCCGTAAAAAGTAGGCCGGGTCTGAAATTGATTACTGTTATTTGATTGTATTTGATCCGCCAGGTTCTGGACAGTGTGACACAACGCTTCAACTTTATTTTCTAATGTTAAGGTTTGCAATTGGTTCGTGACTGAATCTAATTGGTTCGCTGTTGAACCGCCAGATGGCAGAATTGCGTTGCAAGACTGGGAAACGGCCGCGCTGGGAGAACTAGCAGACTGCGTGTTTGGAGTTTGACTGGAGGGGAGGGAAGGAGAGGCTGTGGGCGTGGTTTGGACCTGCCACGAGTTGGTCGGGAGAGCTGGTGTTGCTTGATAAGACTGTTGCGGAAGAAAGTTGTATGGAGCTTGAGAGATCTGCGGGAGGGGGGTAGGGGGGGAATACGTCACAAATGACGAAGCAGGCTGAGGTGTGGGGAAAGGATGGGTGTTGCTGACCTGAGGTTGCGTACAGCTGGGAAACTGAGGGGAGGCTGTTGCGTAAATGGAGTGCATGTACTTAGCGGCATCTATCAGTTTCATCGCTTCACTTTGTTCCTCATTGCGTCTAGCTTGAATCAGCATGTCTTGCCTTTCTTGATTCTGCAGATGTGCAATAAGAGAACTTGTGTCGGTGAACTCTTTGTCTGCTATTGCAGCGATGTGTTTAGATCGAAGTCCCGACACAACATAGGAAAGGATTTGAGGGTTCGTCGCTTGCGGGAAGAATTGAAGGACGAGATTTTTCTTACGAATAACATAATCATGAAGGGCTGGTTAATTTCCTGCTTTGTCTCTAATAAAATTTGGATGGGCATGCTGACTAAGTGACTGCCTTTAAATAATGAAATTAATTCTTTCTTGATTTGCGGAAAGGTGAGGGTGTTGAAGTTTGGCTGCTTCTTGAGATCGTTCAAAAATGTGAGCGCTATGTCTGCGAGGAACAATGGCAACATTTCGCGTTTTTTATTTTCCTCCCACGCCAAAGCGCCCGCAATGCTATCGAACTTTTCAAAAAACTGCTCAACTTCTTGAGGGTTTTTTCCTGTGAAGGGGGCGGGGTATAAACCATGGGGTATATTTACGGACATTCTTGACGGGGATGGATTGATGGTGGTAGGGGTGTTAGTTTTAGGTGTACTGGTTTGGGGTTCTGGGTGTTTCTTTTTTCGTTTGGGTGTTTCTAGACCACCTAGAAACTGAGGATAATCGGGATGTTGAGCCTTGGATCTGGTTATTCGGGGGGAAGGAGCGGGGGAATTAATAGCGGAGGCTAAGGAGAGAATCTGGTCAAGAGAACGGTCTAGCTCTTCGTGAAGAATAATTTGGGATTCGTTCATGCGAATTTAGGGAGGGGGAATTTTTATGCACTTATTCACAAGAAATGAAGGATAGTGAGCGGGAAAGAAAATTTTACGAGGGGGAGGGGCTTATAATACGAAGTGTATTATCGAAAAAGAAGAATTTCTAACGTTGCTGCTGTGTGCGGCGGGGATTGTAAATTATGGGGTTTTGAGTGACGTAAAAAAAAATTAAAATTTTATGGAAATCCACGGAGTGGAGCCGGCTATCTCCACCATGTAGCGTGACGTCGGGTAAGGTACGGGATCGAGTCACGCCGGACGTAGCTCAGATAATTACAATAGGGCTTAAGTTTGACTTGGCTAACCACCTCTACCCTTAAGGAGGCTGATGAAGGATTGTTGGGAGCCTGTGTTGTTGAACGCTACTCACCCCTTGCTGTTGGTCTGGCCCTCGGCTTCTAGCGTCGGCGATGGTGACAGGTGTCCGCTGGAGAGATCGAAGATGACGACAAGAGACGGCAGGCAATTCGGCGACTTGTTTTATTCTTGCAGATTCTTCGGTTGGCTTAATCCGGACTGCTATGAACTTCTCGCTTGTTGCCGCCTCGTAGTGTCGTGATCTCTCAGCAGGCCGTCGTCCTCTTCTCGTCGATCAGTTTGGTGGTGATATTGGAGCGAAGTGAGAGATCGATTTACTGTCTCCAGCGGTTTTATACATTGGATTTGAGTCATAGGTTGGTGGACTTTGCACCTCCACTGTGCACCTGGGGTATCCCTGGATGCAGATGGAAATTTACAGTGGAGGTGCACTCACCGCTGGCGAGGGCCGTTGCCTTGCTGACTGTGCAGAGCCGAGTGGAAAATTCTTGTTGCTCGGCTCTGCATCCGGTGGAATGTGGGGTGAATGAGCGTTCAACTTGCGAGCTTCTGAGCGATGTTTGAGGCAAATTAATGTTTCGACTTTTATGCTCCCAATTCCTTCATCAATATATATATTTTATTTTTCTCAGGTTCCAAGTTCATTCTGGCTTCCCTGGGATCCAGACTTAGGAGCATTAATGCAAGGCACGGTATGGGATTTGTGCTTGGGAAGTGTATTGTACATAAAACTTCTCAGTTCAAATCCTGTATCAGCCAGCATAAAACATCTTTCGATGCATATAAAATATTAGGGATATCACTATTATAAACAAGAAGCACTATATTTCCTCTATTGGCAACCCCTCAGCACATTCATGTTTAATTATGTAACACTACTTATTTTTTAACGGTTAAAAAATTGTGGTAGCAATTATTGTAAAACAAAATAACTTTCAAAATAGTTAATACATGAGAGGAAATTGCATTAGAACATGATTTTTTTTAAATTAATTTGTTGCACCAAAGCATTCTAGTGTAAATAGGTAAAGAGGTTAGGGTAACAGTTCGTTATATCAGAGACACATTAAAATTGGATATTTTGTGTTTCGCATGGTTCGTACTTACCAATTGTGTATTGTGAAACATAGTTCAAGGTGCCATTATGCTTTTTACACAAAAACAAACACAATTTTTCACATAGAGAGTAGTTTTTGTTATTCCTTTTTTCGCTTCTGTAACACACAATATGGTGGGCAGAAGTTGACTACTGTTGTAGGTATGCAGTGTTTCCAACCTTCTTTACCGAAAAATACCTACTATCGTGTTCGTCACGTGTGCAAATTGTACATTATGCACGGGTAGCTGACGGATAGCCCCACGAACCATTTCTGATAAGGTTAGGTTAGGTTAGGCAAGCATAGTTAAAAAAAGGGGGGTTGGAAACTGACAGGGGGTTACGTCATCAAACGTATGTAGCATCCAGTTCACTTGTGCGTCGGTGAGATGTTTCTCTTGAAAAATACATGATTTCCCGGTCAAATAGATTCCAGGATGAAAGAAAATACCTCGACGAACGTTGTAAGTAGTTTCTTCTGTAAAAATGAAGAAATGTGTCTCCGATATAACGAACTGTTATCGAAGCTAGCAAAGTTTGCTATGATGCCAGGAGTTAAGGGTTCAAATCCTTCCCAGGACATGGATGTTATTGTGAGTGTCCTTTCGTCAATTTAAACATGTCATTCCTCATCCCCATCTTCATGATTAGCCAAAAGTAGCAGAAGACCAATGCAATAAATAAATCAATAAATAGGTTTAAAAAATATATGAACAGAGCATTTTTATTTTAAATCTATAATCCCATATGGTTGGTTCTTTCATTATTGTGTGATTTTGGGTATGACTTGAGATGACCGGACCCCTCTCCGATTTTCTTCATATTTGACACACTCACTAATTGAGGCCTCCTAATCACGAATCTGAAGTTAAAATTTGTCGGTCACGTCTAGAAATTGCGAACCATTGACACTAGCCTCACGAACCATTGGCACGTGGTTAGGTTAGTTTCGGTACATAGTTAAAATTTGGTGTCGTGGTAGTATCAGGATCTAGAAATTGGAAATAATTGCGAACCATTGGCACGTGGTTAGGTTAGGCAAACATAGTTAAAATTTGGTGTCGTGGTAGTATCAGGAATATATATATTTGTTTGTGAAACAAAAAAATTCTCGAAAATCGACAGTTTCCATTCCGAAAACTAATGCCTTGTTTTTGCTTATTTTGCAATTTCTAGACGTTTCCGACAAATTTTAACTTCAGATTTGTGATTAGGAGGCCTCAATTAGTGAGTATGCCAAATGTGAAGAAAATCGGAGAGGGGTCCGGTCATCTCAAGTCGTTCCGTGATTTCTAATCCAAATTGTTACAAATGTCAACATTTCTTTTTGTTATCAACAGGAATGCAAGGTATATTCTGGAGTGTATCAAATTGTGATGTGTGTAACTTTTAAGAATTTCTTGACATTCTCATTGAATGAAATTTCTGTAAATTGGAGGTGTAAGCAAATGTGATGTGAGTGGTTGTCTTATACATAGATATTACATGAGCAGCTAACAGCAGCTTGGTGTTACATGCTAAAAACACCAAACCTACTAGCATATGCATCTGATAGCAAAAACAAACATCTGAAAAGGTTAGGCTGGTTAAGTTTGATTTATTTCTGATCTCAGATGCAGGTGTGAGTAGGGTAGGTTAGTTACGTCAGGGTTTGGTGCTTTTACCATACTCCAAGTTGCTGTCACTAGCTGCTTATAGATAATGCAAATGTATGTTGTTTTTTTGCCAGGTGGTGGCAGTACTAGTCCATCTTCTTGGCAACAAACAACGAATGTCTGCTGAGAATTCCATACAGTATAACATGGGACATGAAAATCGTCCTTAAAGAAAAAAGAAGTAACATGTAGCCCTATCTTTTATGTTTCCGTAGTATGTGCATTCAGTCAGAAATCAAATTCATATCGTCGGTCCAATGACATAACGACGTATCTCATTTTTTTGCGAAATTGAGTTATTAACATCGTTGTGATCATACCGGTGCCCTGCATCACCTGGCAAATCGGCGTAACTCAAATCCAATTAATAAGGAAGTTATGAATATTTTTTTATTTTGCGTATCTCAATTTGTTAAAAAATTTGGTATGACATAGCGGCAAACATAACTTCCGTCGTTATGTCAGATAAAGTAAATCCTAAACTGTTTCGCAAGTTGGCGTATCTCTTTTTGCTTACAGCAGAAAAATGCAACAATCGGGGCCAATAGACTCACAAAGAAGAAAATAAAGCAATGCAGAAATGTATATTTCAGTATTTACAAATCAGCCGTCACAATCTTAACAATAGCGAAACGGTCTAACAGAGGATAGTTCAACTACAGGGAAGGTTGTTAGGAAAAGAAGATTGCTGAAACCCCCCTGCACAGGCTGCACCCACAAAGGAAGAAAATGTTATGTACGGAAGAACAATGAGAAATCACGAATAATAATTTTAAATTGATTTTTCCATCTTGGAAACTTCCAACGTCAGAGGAAGTACGTAGCACGACACATTCATGTAGAAGATACGAGACAAAAAACCACAAAACAAGCATCGAGACGTACAAAAACACAATTTTGCTATTTTTCCCTGGATGGAAGAAGGCTGAAGGTATGCAAGAAGATGTTTTTGAATACTCTTGGAATTAGCGAACGATTTATACGTACGACAGTGAACAACATTCAAGAAACAGGCATATTACTAACTGAAAAACGAGGTGGAAGATACAAACATTTGAAAGGAAATGAGAGGAAACGGAGTATAGTAGATCACATAAATCGCTTTCCACGAATGGAGTCTCACTATTGTAGAAAATATTCAACAAAGGAGTATCTGCATTCTGATTTAACTGTAAAGAAGATATATGAGATGTACAAGGAAGAGATCGACACAACATGTCAAGCATCTTTGCAAACATACACAAATGTTTTCAAGGGTATGAATCTTGCATTTCACCAACCCAAAAAAGATCAGTGTGGATTATGCATTACGTACAATGCGGGATCTGATGAAGATAAAATGAAGCTAGAAGATAAATTTAAGCAGCACGTTGTAGAGAAAAGTAAAGTGAGAGAATTGAAAGCAATAAGTAAGACTACAGCGACCTGTTCTGCTGTTTTTGATCTGCAACAAGTTATTCACTTGCCTATGTCGAACCACTCATCCGTGTTCTACAACAGACGTCTGGCTAACTACAACTTCACTGTCCATGAACTGAACACGAACAATTGTCATTGTTTCTTGTGGCATGAAGTAATCAGCAAGCGTGGATCATGTGAAATAGCAACATGTCTTTACCAGTATCTAATGAAAGTGGACCAAGAAAAGAAGAATACAGTCCACTTATATGCTGACAGTTGTGTTGGCCAAAACAAGAATAGGATTGTGGTGGCTGCGCTTATGCATGTAATGCTAAAAGCATAGAATATAAAGTAAATTGTGCTCAGATTTTTTGAGCCTCATCAGGTGGAAAACGAGGGAGACTCTGCGCACAGTGCAATCTCCAGATCGTTACGTAAAGTTGGATAGATATTTGTCCCCTCTCAGCTTGTACCCATCATAAAACTAGCCCGAAGAAACCATCCTTACATCGTGCACACAATGCAGATGGAAGATTTTGTGAATTATAAGGCAATTGCTGAAGATCTGAGGCTTTTCCAGCTTAAGAAGACCGATGATGGTATTAAGTTCAGTTGGAATGATATTCGTGGTACTACGATTGCAGAGCAACAAGCCAGATACTATCTACATAAAAACAAGTTCACTACAAGAGAATCCCGCAAAAATCGTAGTAAAGAGATGTAATACTAAAGATATAGCTGCGAGAATGAAATTCATTGAACAAAGAATCTGTGAAAATAGCGCAAGAGAAATATGCAGATTTACTGCCAATGTGTGAAGGTCCTTTTCCCGTTGTTCTAGACAGTGATTTCAAAAACTTTTACGCAAATTTCAATTACTGAATCTGTTCTCCACTCTATTCCACAGAAATGTTTTATTGATGTTTATGTAATGTAGCCAAATTATAGCTACATATACGCATGTATAGCTTTTTAATTATACTTGTAGTGAAGAGTTTTGTAATTTGTACACGTACTTAAATATAGCATGTAAATCTAAAGAACTTCAAAATAAAAATAACCATTTACTTTGAACAAAAAAAAGCGTCATGAACAATAACATCATAAATATTATATAGTTTTGCTCACATTTTGACTAAAAAAGAAGATTTCTCAAATCATGAAGCTGTAACTTGATACTCATTTGCATGACGTATCTCAAAGATATTTCTGTGCGAGTAATTATTTTGATCTGACATACCGACGTATGTCAAGAAATTATGAAATTTCAAGCACGTAACGCAACACATGTAACATTCAACCACACTATTTTACAGCAGAAACATAATACAATTTAATGACAAAACAAAATTTGTTATGGGGTAAATAGTTTTCTCACAAACATCTACGAAAGTGTGTGCGAAAACGTTTTTTGCTTCTCCTGAAAAGTTGGAAAAAATGAGATAGGTCGTTATGTCATTGGACCGACGATATGTACAAATGTAGCACGTAACATGACAATATTTTATTCATCAATTAAAAGTTTGGCCAAGTTCAAGGCATGAACAATTTTTGAGCACAAAAACATTCAAAAGTGTGTTCTAATAATTACTGACATTTGTAATCCGTGAACCTTGAACTTAATTTTCGCTAGTGATTCCAATTGTTCAGATTCTACTTTACTAGGTTCGATACTCAGTGGAGGTACATAGTGGCCCGATTAGCTGGGAATTTCTATTTACAACTGTTATCAATTGTACTCTACTGTTTTGTTGGAAATCTACTGAAACTGAATGGTTTTCTACCAAACACCTACAGTAGATCTAATGTACAGCCAAGAGAAAAAAATAATAGTAGGCAAATAGTTCATTGATCTTTTCATTCCACATCATATGTTGCTTCAAAGAATGGAATTCTGTTGAAGTGAAGCACATATTGTCCTCCACTTTTTTTACATTTTCATTTAAATTTCACATTGTGTAGAACAGACCAAATGAAAACTGTTATGGACAACTCGCCTACCATTTCTTTAACATATTGGCTGTAAATATAAATTGTCTTTCCTCATGATAAACGATTTGTTTTCATATCTGCTTGAAAATCTAAACACAGTAGATGTTTCAAAACACCTGTTGATGTACTGAAAACAGTACAGAAGAGACACTAAAAGTGTAAATCATTTCTTTAGGATTATTTTTAATGTGTATGTAATGTGCTTAGCATAAGATGATGGCTGCTCAGCAGGGCTATTTGTGCATAAAGTTGAGTCAAGAGAAACAGTTCGTACGACACTAGCAACGTTAATCTTAATGGGTTTGAACAGGTTAAGAAAACGTAGACGTTCCTGTTACGAACGACTAACTTAAGAAAATGTAATGCCAAACAACTAAAAATTTGACATTTGTAAAAAGAAGAAAATTGAGTTTTCACGAGATATTCAATGGGTGGATAATTTAATGGTTTCTTACTCCCTGCATTATAGATAATAATGGCAAAGCATGAAAAATCAGCTGCCTTTACATTTTGCATCATTCAATTGCAACATAAGAAAAATAGTATTCCTTAGTTCTGCCGCATATGTTTCAACAGTGACATACAGTAGAAGGTAAGGTAAAACATAGCATCTGTTATTAAATTTCGTGTATTTACACACAATTGCTTTAATTCAACGAGTATTTTCACTTTATACAAATTACTTTACGATTACTTCGCAGTTTTAACAAACTAAAGTAGTTTTCTATGCATTCTGCGTAAACAAACAACTCTCGGAATCTCGAAGTACGACATGCATCGATAATGTCAAGGAAATAGCACAACAATCGATAAAAATATCGATTATTTCCATAGATATTGCTTAGTTTCGCCAAGTTCACCACTTTCCTTGTAGCCGTGCGCTGTAGACAATTAAAGATATAGTCGATTCTTAGTAGATGGTTTCGTGAATCGCACTTTACTACATCTTTTACTACTAAAAACTACTACTTCGTTGTAGACTCGATTTTGTAGTCATTTTCGTGAATCGCCCTGCAGGTTTCGCTCCTCAAGATGATATTTAACACTGAGTAAAGATGGCCACGATATGTTCAAGAACGACGTAAACTTGAGCAACATAAGTATTGCATGGTAAACAGCAGTGGCGTCTCGTGTCCTCAAATTTGGCCGGGGCTTATTTTTTAAAGAATTTTAAATATAATGACAATTCACATGAATTACAAAAAAAGGTATTTTTTCTTCTAGACTATAAAACTGGACTTACTTTTTTGAAATCATTTAAAATGTAATGACAAATTACATGAATTACAAAAAAACGGGTATTTATCTTCTAAACTACAAAACTGGACTTATTTTTTTAAAGAATTTAAAATATAATGACAATTCACATGATTACAAAAGAAACAGGTATTGTTGTGAAACATACCTTTCTACGAACGTTGACTCCTGCTCTTCTGCTCAGCAAATTGTGTTATTACTTTTTCGTTGAAGCCCTCTATGTTTGAAATGTATTCTATCTCTATTGTAAGCAAGTGCCAAGGCATTTGGTCTGTCTTGTCTCATTGCATTTCTTAAGCAGGTTTTAATACGCTTCAATGTGCTGAAACATCGTTCAGATTCAGCTGTTGCCACTGGAGTTATTAAAACTATATTTGTTATTTTTATTGTTTTTGAAAAGGTACCCTCTGAATAATTTTAAATAAAAAATGAATGCAATCTACTGATAGAGTTTATGTTTTTTCAACTCTTCACTACAATAAAGAACACGAAGTTACCTCTTCTATGAAGGGATAATACATCTGGGAAGATGCCTCTGTTTAAAGATTGTTCTCTTTCATTATGTCGTCATAGAGCAAGTTCATGTCGACCACAGAATTTTAAGCAATCGATAATTCTATTTAATATATGCCTATTTTTCCGGACAAATTCATTGTGTCTTGTAATTGACAGCCTATGTCCTTCATCAATTTGTGTTCGAACATCAACCCTGCCAAACTCACTCAAACATAGCGAATGAAAGTCACCAAAACACTACAGTACAACACGCGAGATCGAACGCGACGCAACGGAACTAGCCCCGAATCAACACTCAAATCCATTGCACTCTCCCCTCCTTTCTCTGCGATAATTGACATCAATGCCGCTAGGAGCGCTGTCGTATCCATTGCAACAGACGATGAATTTACGTGGGTAAAAATCGTCTTTTAAAAGACTGTGTGATAGTTATGCGTTATGGTGACTGATAATTTCGTGAATACGTCCGTTTTTCTTTAGGGGCTAAGCCCCGGAAGCCCCAAGGGACGAGACGCCACTGGTAAACAGCTATTGCATTCTCTACATTCCTTCTGTTCGCTTACTCTTGAAAATTAGATAAAAGCACCAACAGGGGTACGGTTTCTCTTCTCAACCCAAGCATCATCCCTACCCTTTATCTTTGGAAACATACAGTGGGATCCATGAGTATTACCTATTACCGTGCAAATTGTCCATCACCATGTTCGTGTACTTTATTTAACCCAATAAGAGCTTCAAGAATTAAAAGAAAACTCAAAAGAAGCTGTTGACAACTTCTGCACCAGAATACATAAAAATCCATCGCTTAAATTTCCACGGTAATACGCATGGATCCCACTGTACGAAGTTCGCAGAAACGTTGTTACGATCAACTCTTTGCTGCTCATTCAAAATCAGCCACGAAATTTGCTGTCAAAACTCCCCATCAGATGGTATAGCTCGACCACAAGGAAAAAAACCTTCCGTCAAAAGCGTTCGCGCATCTTCCCTGCCGTTACCGGTGCTCGGGGCAGTGTTGCCAGGTCAGACTTGAAAAAATCGGGAGATTGTTCCTTGGGAAACAGAAGATCTGCTACAAAATCCGATGATCTAATAGTAGCGGATGAACGACGTTATCGGGGGCGGCATAGGCGTGCGCATTGGGGGGCTTGGGGACGTCCACAGATTTTTTCCAGTGAGGGGGAAACAATGTATTTTTATCAGGCGGGTAAACGAGGCATATTACCCCGTTATAATGTTGCCCTCTCAGAAAACACCACTTGAGTTTGAAATTATCACGTTCCTACATCTCTATTATAATAATGGATGTAAATTACTGTGACTGAAATCAACTCATACATCTGAAATAATAGGTACTTTTATGTCAACATTCATTTTTCACAATCTTTCAAGTCGAATGCTAACAATAACAAATTATTTTGCATTCTGCTGGTGTTCGGTGTACAGCTATCGTTAGGGGTGGGCACGCGTCCTGCACCATAATGAGAAAATGCATCACCTATCTTCCCCATCTGCTATAAATACACACACACACACACAACACACACACACACACAACACACACACACACACACACACACACACACACACACACACACACCCCACACACACACACACACACACACATACATGTATAAAATAATTTGCCCACGCTACGAAGTCAGTGGTTCTACCTCGTAAGGCAAGGACGTTTCACTGTGTTTGTGTCACTTCATCCATTTCATCACTTTTTCATTCATCCATATTGTCGTACTTACTCGTAGAGGCACAAAAGCGACGTAAAATAACTAAAATAGAAATAGATTTTTGGGTGAGATAAAATACAACCATCTAAAAATAGTAATGTAGTAATAGTAATAAAATAATAATAATGTCCTAGCACAATTAAGTATCGTTTGGCATAATTTCACAGTTTAAACAGCACTTTTCATGGCTGAGTGGAGTTCCACTCTATCTCTCCCCTCCATGTTCAAGTAAGATGAGCAGGAAACGTGTTTTTGAGCAGGCCGTTGGAGGTTCCATAGCAATAGTTTATTAAGGAATTCTCCCGAGAAATCAATAGGTCTGGCAACACTGACGTGAGCCGCGTTCAAGGCTCCTTCCCCCTGTCCTTTCCCCCACCCTCCAGCGCGGTGAGGTTCTGCGCAGGTTTCTTTCCTTGTGGTTCCACTATAGGTCAGTTGAAACAAATCATGATCATTACTGAGCATTAATATTCAGTGCTATGTTGGTACGTAATAGAAATTTATTGTAACTTTTTCTTCTGTGCTAAATATCATAGTTACAAACTAAATATTTGTTTGTTTGATGGATTAAGTTAAACTAAACGTGATTGGTTTGTAGGTTCCTATATGAATCGTATAGAAAGTGGTTTGGAACGATTCGGTAGATGGCTCTAGTCAACGTCTCATGCGGAATCGTATTTTGTAAACTGTGTTCCCTTCAATGTCAGAATTAGCAGTGCAACACCAAAACATGTGTATCGAATGCTAACATCAGAAGTTGAGAAATCAATGTGCAGTGTTACACGTGTGCTGTGAAATAAATGTTAACATTTCCCGAAGCGTTAATACATCTTAATTAAGTTTACAGGACACTTTCCGCTTGCTCGAGCGACATTATTGCGGTTGGGTTGACTTCCCTTAATGACTCTTACAATGTTCGAACAGAATGGCTGTCTGTGAAAATGAAAATCACGTTTCCATAGCAACGCCATTTTAATTGCTGGAACCAGGCGACTGAATTTGCAAGTCAAGATTCTATGCATTAATTGCTCATTGAAGCATATAGCTGAAAATCCTTTTTGCATTAGTCTCGTAATGGCAAAAAGGAAGCAAGACGATTTCCCAGACGACTTTGAGGATCACAAGTCTCCCGAGAAGAAGATAAAGGCTGATGAGGATGATGATGAAACACCTGGCAATTCGGTCGCAGCTCTATTAGGCAAGTGTAGTGCATAAATTCTTATTCAGGAAGACTTTTACGATAACCCATTAACCAGTGTAGTATTTCGAAATCAGATTTTTTTTATATATATATTCCACTCTGCAGTATTAAAGTGATGAAAATAGACTTATTTTGCCACGAAACTATAGGGTGTCCCCAAAAGAAGTATGCACTTTAAAAGGAAATGTCAAAATCAAGCGTCCGTTACATCATGAAGCACTGGCATTGGAAGATCAGGCCAATACACAGAGGAGGAACCATGACCAGGCCCTCTAACTATAAAATTTTAATGTGAACCCATAAAAACCTACGAAAATAACATTGACGACATTTTTTTAGATTTTGCAAGAATTTTGATTTCGTCCTTACATAAACGAATGGGTTTGCTGTAGAGAGAAATAGGCTCGAAATTCGGAGTCTGCAATACTGAGTAATCATAGTTTTATTAATCATTTATGCAATGCTTCTTCTCCTAGACTTCAAGATTTAGTCGGGACAGTCCATTCTTTTAAATCCATGTTCCGACTTTTTCGAACTGCAGTCATCATGCAAAAATTTCTCGTTTTTTTTGTTTTTTTGTTAACTTACATTTAGACATGTTCTTTATTTTAATAATCATTGCTATTACACAGCATTTAATTTATAAATATATTATTTTTAAAACATGGAATTATCGAGACTGCTCAATAGTCCTGGTATAAGAGAATTAAGGAAAATTTCAAAGCATTGTTAATCTACAGAACAGAGTGATATTCGAATACTTTTGAGAATTGAATGTAAACTTAAATAATAAGCACCAAGCTGTACGTCATGTGACAATCTTTGACTGTAAGCGGCTGTGGTCGGGAAGGAGGGGTCTGTAGGTTAGTTGAATTTTAACTATTGCTTTGGACCATAATGTTGCCACTATACCATTGCACGTTTAACTCTAGCTGCTATTCTACCATGTTATGTGGTGGTCACATAACAGCATTTCGTCGACTACCGTGTCAGACTGGTTATCGCAGCGCACTACAGTCCCGGGTTCGAATCCCGTCATGGGTATTCTTTGCGAGTGCCCCTTCATAAATTTAATCATATCATCACATATCATCATCGTCGCGATTAGCCAAAAGTGGAAGAAATGCGACGTAACCTAATCCAATCAACCCAACACCATTTCGGATCTTCTCTTTGTTCCGCATTTTCGGATCTGGAAGCATGTAGGAAATTAACGTATAAAGTTTAAAAAATATATAGAAAGATGTTTGCGAGTAATATTGATGGGATCGTGGCGAATTTACCGGGCATGAGTTCACGAAGGTTGAGAACCACTGCAAGGATTGGTTTCCTCCGATTCCCTTTCATTTTGTCAGAGGAACTTGGGAGAGTGATTCAAATATTTACACCAAAAATTTTACACATTATATCTTATTAGCACATGCCTTAAAGCAGGCCCGTAGCTAGAATTGATCTCCAGGGGGGGGCTCACGGGTTATCAGGGGGGCTTTGTAAACCAAGTCCATTTTTTTAAAAAAATATTAAATGAAGGTAAATTATGTGTGAGGGGGTCGCTTATTCATTTATAAATATCATATACGTACTACACAAATACTACATTTTTCTACAATTTTAAAACATCTCTTGAAGTGTTAATTGACTGATACTGAAATTATCCCTTACACACCCCATACTATTTTAGATGATACAGATATGTATATCACACACAAGAAACGCACAATATTTAATCACAGTGCCTACAGTATATTCCACCCCCGGCCGAAGCAATTAAACTCCCCTTCCTTCCAAAAACTTGGGAGCTGTTGACCTTTGACGTAGATGATAAGGGAATTTGCATGATGACATCAAAATCACAGATTTCTGTCTAAACGGGAGGTTGCAACAGGGACAGTGAAGGTACAGATAAAGAAGCTCCCCTGTGAAAGAACTTTCTGAAGTCTAGAGAATATTCTAAATACTTGCAGCTACTTCTGCTCATAAACAAAATGAGCGAAAGTAATAGATACTGTTCATATTCTGTGGATTTATCCTTAAAATTGTGAATTGTCTACATTTTCACTCTTCACTGCAAACAAATTATGCAAAATAGTTTACCTAATGTAAAGGGGGGCTGACGGCAGTTCCAGGGGGGCTGAGCCCCCCCACCTGCCCCCTGCCTGGCTACGGGCCTGCCTTAAAGTCTTATTATTTATGAAATGTGAAAGTAAGTATTTTGTGTGCGAACGAATTACTGGAAGTAGTTTCTTTTTCTCTATAATGAATGTAATTATAATAACTTAAATACAGAAAAAACTCTCTCTTATTCGTTTTAATATTATCTTAAAATACACTTATCTCCTGCTCGCAAGTACGTTGTTAAGCATAACAATCTGAAATATATATGGGTGGTGGTGGGGAGAAAGGTGCACTGTACTTTATCTGTAGTGAAATAATGTTCATCGAAAATCTGTAGGGGTAAATTACACAGACTATTTTTACCAGTTTTCTCACTGTGATAATTTACATTCTTGCCATTTCACATCACTTTCCTGGTGTTCGAGCAATAACACTGTGCTTGGAAATTGAACGCAAAAGCTTTCTTGAACGTGCTTATTGTTTTCAAACAGCGCTTCCTAAAAATTCATTGCTTAGAGTGGCGGCGATCAGCGGGGAGTGGGTGCCAGTTTCCCCCTACTTTTTGCCACATTTGCCCCTGTCCTATGCTAAACTTTATCTATAAGGGAAAGTAAACTGTGCTCCCCTAAGTTTGGCACCTTCCCCCCCCCCCCCTACGTTTTGGAACCCAATCGCCACTACTGATACATTGTATTGTATGTTTGTGTGTGCTTATGTGCATAGGCCTAACCAGAAAGTTTTTAACGGAGGTCAAGCTTCTGAAAAGGTAGTTTGAATATCAATATTGGTAGGAAAATGGGGCATTATAATAATAATGACATTTTTTTTAAAAAAAGAAAATCAATTCCAAAGGGAGTTATGACCATTCGAGTGTTCTATTTAATTGCGACGGTGAAGACTGGTCTACAATAATGTTAGATGCAAATCGTGTTAAATTTTTTAAGTGAAACCACGTAGAGGATTCAGGTATTTTCAAATGAGAACATAGATAAATAAAATTCAGGTTTCGTGCTAAATGATCACTTACATTGAAATAGTTTAATTATTTCGTCCGTATTGAAACAACACTGCAATCGTGTGTCTGGGGGGGGGGGGGTCACGATGCATTAAAAATTACCCGTAATCAGTTGATACCCCAAGTGCAGAGGTCACTGCATACCACTGTTGCGTACGCTAGTGAGCTGAATGAAATTGGTAGGGGGCGTGGACCTATATGATGTTACGATAACATTGATTAATTGGTGTTTTAAGTCCACTTTATGCACAGTATGGCCAGGGGCGCCGACTTGTCAAGATTATTGGGGGGGGGCTCTGATCACTGAAATAAATGAATGGATTACTCACTCCCTCCGTTTTTTAAGTTTTGGCCTCAGTGTTCGGAATCTCGTAAAAGACAATGAATTCCTCAAAAATATCAAAATTTTCATTCACAGTTCGAATGCAGAATGTCAATTGTTCACGGATGGATATGTCAAGAGTTTCGTCAACCATAATAGCAAAATATTCCCAACTTTTAATATCTGCTACCACGGAGCGCAAAACAGATCTCCCCAATATATCAACGATCTCGTTCTGAATGTCATGTGAGGAGCCATTTGTACCCACTCCCCTAGTACATGCACATCGTCTTTTGAAACTCTTTTTAGTAAAAATGTTAACAATATTCATAATTATATACTTAGTATATAGTAATAAGTCATGTGTTTTGCTGTCTCTGGTCATAACCCCCCCCCCAAGTTGATGGTTTAGTGGTCTCAACCCCCCAAAGTTGATGATTTAGAACATTTCAAATGTGTATTTAAAGTTAAGTTCATGTAGCACAATTCAGAGTAAACTTTACAAGAGAAGCAAAATAATACGTTAGTTCCTCTCAAGCAAAATTATTTGAGAGCTCTGCCCCCACATCGTTAACATTGGGGGGGGGGGCTCGAGCCCCCCCATGCTCCACGGAGTCGGCGCCTATGAGTATGGCTAATTGGGACTGGACCTAAAGTGGGATCCGATGCCTCCACCGGGTACATGGGCGGAGTTGGAGCTTTTGCTTTGGGTGGTGGGGGCAGACTCTGGGAGAAGCATATGATGTACCTGAGGGTTGTTGAATATCCCCTAACATATAAGGGGCCCGGAGACCTTCCCCCGGAAATGAAAAAAACAATAACTTAAAAACACTGAGTACTAGGCCTTTTAGATTTGAAAATGTTAAATTTCCTCGCTTAAGTAAACAAATATTAATTAGTATATTGGTTGTCAGTTTTAAAAGAAGCAAAACAGTACGATTATTGCATTTTGCATTTCATTATTTTTTTATTGATACAATACTCGTATTACTTTTTAAAAAAGTTACGGAACAATAGTAAGCTTCAGAAATTTTAGAAAAATTAAATTGAAAAGTTCTTGTGATGCCGCAGCAGTAACTGTTGACTCAACACAAAGTCATTTTACGTTTTTCTTTCTTCAAACTGTACACATCAATCAAATCGTCTAAGACCCGCTAGACACATACCATAATGCCAAACGTAAAGATTTGCGGTATGGTTTCATAACAAAAATGTAGTAACTGAACTTAATTATGTGTTATTTTTTAGTCTTTTTCAAGTTGAGGGGGTCAGGGGGGCCCCTCCAGCACTCCGCCTATGACCGGGTATCGAACCTGGGATCCCTTGATTACAAGGCGACGACGCTACCACTGCGCTCAGGGGAGGCCTACCACGATAACGTTATCGGTTCCTCTTCAATGATTATCTTTGTATTTTACTGGAATAAAAACCGTCATTACCAAGAAATTTCATGCAGAATCCATTGAGAATTAACCACTTTCAAATATGATCATTTGGATGTTTCCGACTCTTCGGGATCCAGAAAAGTAGGTAAATAATTTCCCTAAATATGGGTGGGACATGGGAATGGAAATAATTTTCGGACTCCAATACAATATCATTTAAATAATCAAAGATGGTAGCTCCTAAAGTGGAGAAAGGGTATCTATTTCCAACAAACCAGAGAACACTTCTTTATCCCTGTTTGCCAGCAGCGTTATTATTTGTTCTATTTTTAAGATTTTTATTTTGAGCCTTCAACTCAATGGTTGAGGGTTCAACCATACATGTTGCGAATAAAGCTCTTCATTTGTTCATAAGGAAAGCGGTAACGTCATCTTGTAGCGAGTAGAGATGGAAAGTTCCGTTCATTTTTGGGATTCGTTCTTTGTGAACTAGTTCAGCACTGGGATTCGTTCAAAAGATTCGTTCGCGAACGAATTCACTGATCCGGTTCAGAAAAGACTGACAAGCTGGATGTTCTGTTTCCTCGAATCCGTTCGCGAACGAATTCACTGATCCGGATCAGCTTGGCTCGGCCCGGTCAGAAACGAGCGGCCGACTAGAACATATGTTTGCTTTTCTGGAATGCAGGAGGCCTGCCTACGAGATCCAATCAGATCAGAGAAGAATCTTTCGGAAAAGTCAATAACCTTTGATGTGGATGTTACAAGAGGGTTGTCTTGTGCTTGTCACTCGCCACCCGCAGCAGCTAAAACGGGAATGTAACGGGACTTGACTTTGCAAAATGAAAAGGAAGGAAGGGGGACTTGCTTTGGTTGCAGAACCAGCTACCGTCTTTCTGTGTAATGCAATCTGTGTGTATGGGAATTGTTCTAGACATGCCGCGGCATGTGGAAGCCATAACCGTTGCATGGAAATTACCTTTACAGCCATGAGTTAGTTCCCTTGAATAAGGTTTTGACTGATTTTAGGAATTTATAATGCTTCCTTCTTTCAGGAAAAAAAGCCTAACAATTTTAACAATGGAGAAAGAGTTATGTTAGTAGGTAATCGTGTGGTTGTTTACTTATTACTCCATATTAACAAGAAACAATTATAATCAAAAACATCCCCCCATGAAAATTCAGCAACTTCATTCCAGTGTCCAGCCTTAGTGCTTGAAACCACACACCGTTTAGTACAAACACACATAAATAGTGGCATTCTTCCTCATCGATTGCATATTATTTAGGTTTCCAAATGCTATTTTAACATTCTGTTTGTTTAGTTTGGTTTCTTCTTCAACGTTCATTTAAAACATTAAAAAATAGGTCGATTTTCTATCTCTTCAGACGTGTCGTGGCGATGAGGATAAGTGATGAAAAATGTTCAAGCAATACTCGAACCTTGAACCTTCGGAAGCGAGATCATAATTAAACCATTGAATGTGCTCGATTACTGAGGCACCCTGTGCAGGCTGTAAAGACATTTAGAAGTTACGTATATTCAGCTTTATATATTCTATATTATATTTCTATATTCTAATTATTATAAGTAACTGACATGTTTAAAAAGCAACATTTTAACAATGTGTCAATAACTGCGAATTCTTCATGGAAAGAACTTGCACAAAATATTATAATTTTAAATTTTATAATATTTTCCGGATATGAAAAATATAGGTTAATTTGTTCATCTAGTAGAACTTACGGTAAATATCCCTGCAAGTGACCATTACCATGAGCTTGCAGTACAACGAACTTTTAAATAATGGCAACTTCTGTCCGAAAAAGAAACTGTAACATTGAAAATGCACTTTCCTCCTCCTATGACATGAGAACAATGCCTCAGAAATGTTTACCAGCTGTCACATATTTCAGGATGTGTGAAATAGTAGTGGATATAAACCACTAAAAATAAACTTATTTTCTCTGCAAAGATTTGTTTTACTCCTTCCTGTTTATTTTATAGTTATTTTTCATAACATTCTTATTTGTCCTTCTTGGAATTCATCTGTTGCATGTGGCGTAAGCGGTGAGCCTTCCACGTAGTACATTCAATTTCCAACTTCACTTCCACGTAGTACAACCTGGACTGTATTTTGCAGGCTAACGAGGCTCTGGCGTCGGGACCTACGGCCAGTATAATCTTCGTAGTGTGTGTGTTGTCCTGTGTTTCGCCCTTCTTTCTGCTGATTGATCTTCTACAGCCTCAGCTTTTAACTGAAGCCAGAATATCTTAAGATTTTAGTTATACGGCATTACAGTTGTATTATTACTTATTAGTTATGTTGGACCCCGTATCATGTGACGGGTGCAAAATAGACTAAGTGATGACTCCCTTGTAACTGCAACGCTTCTAACTCCCTCCCCTCTGTATGTGGGTGTGTTTTTCCTTCGTGGATAAGTGTATGAAAAAATAAATATGCAGTCGCTAGCAAAGGTAAGTATACATTGATTCTCTTTATCGCCCTGTTGTTTTTCGTAAGATGGTACTTTAGTGATAAGGAAAATGTCATCCTGCGTAGGTAAAGAAGAGATAAGTATCATCGAGACTTGTTAAGACGAGGTCAAGAACGTCGGGGAATGCAAAATCGAGATCGAAACTTAAATATTCGAGAGTCTTAACTTAAAATTATTTTCCCTATTTTGTGTGTCGTTTCTGCTATTTTTTGGCTAATTGCTACGACGAAGGTTTGAGTTTGGTTTGAGTTGGTGTTTTAAGTCCACTTTATGCACAGTATGGCTAATCGGGACTGGACCTACAGTTTAAAGTGGGATCCGAACCACTTGTGCCTCCACCGGGTATCGAACCCGAGACCCCTTGATTACAAGGCAATGACGCTATCTACGACGAAGGTGAATGATGATTACTGTATATGATGAAGAGACTCTCATAAGGTATGCAATAACGATGCGCATGTAAGTTTTCGAACCCAGACCTTCAGTGGTACAGTCAACAGCAAAGATAATGGTAGGCAAATTGTCCACCGCTATTTTAATTACTTTTTTATTCTACATCCTGCGTTGTTTTAAGAAATGAAACTATGTTGGTTCGAAGCAGGCATTGTTCTCTGCTTATTGACGTCATTATTTCAATCCATTGTCATCACAATGTGTAATACAGACCGAATTAAAATGGTGGTGGACAATTTGCATACTGTTTCTTTCGCCGTTGGGTGTATGTCGACGATTTCGGCGAAATCGAAGTTGCTTTACTGTAAGACGTATTAGAATATAACAAAGAATCTATGCTCTTTAATGTACAAACTTATGTCTTCATGGAGGTTTTCTTGTTTTAAATGTTTGTATTTCGAGATCTTTCCTTATCAAAAAAATTCTCAAAGTTTGTGAGTCCGGATGTACAGTTTAAAGCGATATCCGAACCAACATGTGGCCTCCCCGATGGCACAGTGGTAGCGTCGTCGCCTTACTAACATAAGGGCCCCCGGGTTCGATACCCGGTGGATGCACATAGTGGTTCGGATCCCACTTTAAACTGTAGGTCCAGTCCCGATTAGCCTTACTGTGCATAAAGTGGACGTAAAAACACCAACTCAATCAATCAATCGGGACATCCCTAGATCGAAATACCTTTCGCATTTTCCTTTCTTTCGGATGAACGACAAATTTGCCAAATAATTCTAACCATGCGCGTGTCGAGACTTTTTATCCCCAGAGGGGGATAAATCAAAACTATTTTCCAGGGGGACAAAGAATATGTACCCGTACTTATGGCGATGCTTTATTTTGAATTAATTAGTAAGGGAATAAATAACATTTATATTTATTTTACTTTCCAAGGTAAAAAGAACAGTGTACCAAATGAACAGCACTATCTTTTTCCAAGGGGGGTGACAAGTGCCCGTCTTGTCCCTCCCTGGTTCTAGCCACTTCCGCTTTTTTCTTCTCTGAAGAGGAAATTTCCTTTGAAGACCACATTAGTGGAAACTCGTCCTATTTCCCTGGGTGCCGGTGAAGCGGAGGAGGGAGGGGGTTGGTTCGGGTATCACGTGACTTGCTGGAATTTTGTTTTCAATCGCAGGCGCGGAGTGTGAACAAAGGGACCAACTGTTTCCCCCGAGCGCTCGAGGCGTCTTTCAGTCTTTCCTATGCGAGCGCGGAGCGGTTTCGGTATTCGTTCGCGACTGAGCCGTTTCGAAGCGAATCAGTGAACCGGATCAGTCGTTCGTTGAAAAGATTCGTTCAAAAAGATTCGTTCGTTCGCGAACGACTCATCTCTAGTAGCGAGTATAGCAATCTAGCATGATGTTGTGTAACGAGGAATAAATTTCAAGTGTAATTGCTACAAAACTTTGTGTTTCGGCTTTATATTTCAAAATTACACAGTACATCGAATCTTCAGGTTATTTGGTTTGTTGTTAAAAAAGACTAAGCACAATGAAGGTTACTGTAACGACATTAGCGGATGAAATTTTTACGTTGGACGTGAGTGAAGACTTGGAGCTGGAAAATTTTAAAGCATTTTGTGAAGTTGAATCCGGATTTCCTGGACCGGAAATTGTTATTGTTTTTAATGGAAGGCCTCTTATGGATGATAAAAAGTCTTTAAAAGACTTAGGCATAAAGGACGGAGATATAGTCATTATGCAGCACATGTTGTCTGGTGCTCAAAGCCAACAAAGTTTGCCAGGTTTGTATTTTTTTGTCATTTCATACCGTTATAACCATGAATTTAACCTCTTGGAACGGACTAATCTAACTTGTGGGAAGATCTCATGTATTTATTAATAACAACTAATAGGAATAAAGCACACTTTATCTGAATAGATTTGTTCAAGCAAAAAACACTTCTCTATTATATAATTTGGACCCTACATTAAATGTTAGATCATACCATAATCTACAGATATTCTGCTCCCATTGAAAGTCCAGTTTTTCTCGGCTCTTGTATGTTATATGATATAGAGTAGACTTCACTGGGTGAAAGGCTAATTTTACTTTTTCCACTTCGTTCTCCTTTGTATGTTTACATATTTATTTAACACAGAATAAAACTCCCAACAGCTGCTAGCTGTGGTACATGCAGTACACTTACCAGGACCAGTTACTAACTGTACACCCTCGAAAATTAGCATATTCTTTAATAGATTGATATTTTATATGCAAATTTTGGTAAATATTTACTATCCTTCGGACACCTCTAATTTTTTCATTTCGTCAATTTTTGACATTCGTACTTACGTATCTGCTTCGTGGAACATTCCTGAAGGTGTATCAACGTTGTTTTGATGAAATTAATTGCAATTTTTCACATTACCAGTACGTCTTTCTGATAGGCCTTTTTGCTTGCCTGAGACGAACTAACCTAACAACGCGCCAATGGTTTGTGGGGCTAGCGCCAATGGTTCGCAATTATTTCCAATTTCTGGAACCTGATAATAACACGACACCAAATTTTAACTATGTTTCCTAACCTAACAGAACTAACCTATCCACGTGCCAATGGTTCGTGGGGCCAGCTATTCTCCGTCAGAGAATTAATTTTCAACGAACAACATGAATTTCAGCTTTGAAACATTCCCACATCCCACAAAACACCTTCTCCATGTTCGACAATGCTACAGGAACTTATTACAGTAAGTAGTTTCTTCTGTAAAAATAAATAAATGTGTCCGAAGGATAGTAAACAAGTACCGCATGAATAACGATTTGATTGGACAGCGGTTCACTTCTTCAGAAGATATCGAAAAATGGGTCTCTGACTGAATCACTTCAAAGGATGAGGACTTCTTTCGCCACGGAATCCGTAACTTGCCTGACAGATGGGCGAAAGTGGTGGCTCGCGATGGACAATATTTTTCTTAAGGTATTTATGTATTTTGTGTTTGAACTACAGCTTCAATGTGTGCGTAACAACCACACGAATTAATTCCTAGACCAAATATTTTTCGACATTAATGTATCTCCGATGCACGATAGCTCTTGCCACCATTACCGGCGACTACGTGAATCAAATGTTCCGTGCGTTCGATTATGTAACCTCCTGTTAGTGTAGCAACCACGCGGTAGTTTTTACAAGATGACGTGTGAGCGTTTTTTTTTTTTTAAATTTAATTTTCTATGTTTGCCTAAACTAACTGAACCTAACCTAACCTTCCGTGAATGGTTTGTGGATCAATTTTCGCTTAAAAACCTTCTGTGAATAGTTTGTGCAGCATTTTTCGGTTCATAAGTTTGGAAACACTGCATATCCGCTGACGATAGACAACGTAAGTCAAGATTTGCCCGCCATATTGTGTGTAACGAAAGCGAATTAGCAACGAACAATTAATACTTGTAATGTGAAAAATTATGCTTTTTTCAGTGAAAAAAGCATAATCCCACATTCAAAAATATTCCGCTATGCATAAGAGGTAAACAATTAGGAAATAAACGAGTGAAATGCATTTTCACTACCGGTATACCATACTGTTACCGCCATTTGTTTACTGTTGACTTGGATATGGAACTCTGCTACCATCTACTTCACATGCATTGGGTGCAAAGGGGTATTTTGCTGCCAAATGCTTTTGTTAGGTTAGGCAGGTTTAGTGCTCTCAGCATTAAAATAACTTCGTTAAATGCTTTATGCGCCTGATCATATAATATCTGGTCTCTCATGAAAATATGCAAAATCTTGTGTCCGTGTCAACCTGAAACCGAGAAAGCCTGCTTGCACAAATCATAATTTATCCAGTGTTTGAAACTTCCACATTAGTTTCCAGTATTCCAAACACTTCCTAATACCCCTATAAAGCTTGAGAAAAATCATGAAACATTCGGAATCATTACCTAAAATTACTAACAGCACCTAACCTAATCAACTCAGCAATATGACAAGTGCTGTGTATTGAGGAAGCAATGCACAATTTTGCACTAAATGTAAGCACAGAATTCACATGCATGACTGCTAACAAGGTCATTCCATGCCAAATGATCCAATGGTGGTTGCATGACCATTTTTTGTACATGTTTCTAGATAATCAAAACCAATGTTCAAGAAAATGTATTGTCTTTAGTTCTCCTGGGGCAGCCATTTTTCTAACATGGTGCATGGCTTTTTTTGCTCATGTAGCACTTTTCAGAAACCTTAATATCTCAAAAACCATTAGAGTTAGAGACCTGAAACAAAATTCATTTTGTAGCTAATGAAGTATACTTTTTATGATAATCAAGTATGCTTTGCTTAAAATTGCATCGTAAGAATGAAAATTATGGTCGAAATTGGGGTAGCAATAGTTAAAAAATTGTTTTTTTAAGTCCGATTTTTTCAGTGAAGGAGTTTCGTCTAAGGCTTGATTTTCTTTTCATGTGTAGACCTGCCTGCAGGGTGTCTGTATGTGAAATATCAGTGCTTAGAAATGCAACCCTTTTTTACAGCATGGGCTCAAACATGGCCGTTCATTGAATTTTGACAGTTTTTGGGGTTAAATATCTCAGATGAGTCCTCTTGAAGAATTCTGAAATTTGTCAGAGAGGAAGCCCTGCATGAACCTAACTCACAGTAAAAATCTCAACTTTTAGATTCAACTCATTTTGGTCAATATGAGGTAA
The DNA here is from genome assembly GCF_977018435.1 of Lepisma saccharinum. Taxonomy (NCBI): domain Eukaryota; kingdom Metazoa; phylum Arthropoda; class Insecta; order Zygentoma; family Lepismatidae; genus Lepisma; species Lepisma saccharinum. The sequence continues at coordinate 17,920,725 of NC_139257.1, forward strand.
CGTACGTCACCTAATTTCTGACGTTGCGAAGTAAAGTTAAGCTACATCCCATACTTAGAATAACATATATTTTTTCTTGACCAAGTGGTAGCAATCAGACTGATGATTCTGACCTTTGCAACATCTTCTTACAATTTCCATTGTATGATGTACTGGCCACGCAAAGGTTTGTCACACTTGTCTTCTGTTTCTTCAGTTCTAATACTTTGTGAAAAGCAACTTTCCAGTTTCCTTTGCACTCCTTGTAAGATGTGAATAGTTTTTCGAGCAAGAGCACTTTGTTTTTCTGCAATCTGCCTCCTCAGTTTTGAAACAGAGATATATCAAAAACGGAACAGACTTCATCCATTTCCTTTACTATTTTTTTTTTGGGGGGGGGGGGGGTTAAGTGAGTCACTTTATCCAGATATGAAAATTTTACTCCAACATGTCAGGCATATTGATTTAACTGGTATAAGGCTTACTTGACACTTTTTTGCCTTACCATATGATGCAAATTGATTTTAAAAAATTCCCTTAACATTCACAAGTCACTACTCTCAGCAGAGATTGTCCATTCACAGATCAATGCTAAGCTTGCCTCACATCCTATCAAAACATGTCTCTGAATCTTCTGTGCACGAATCACATCTACTTCAACAAATATCTTTTCTTGAAGAAAAGAAAGAAAAAAAATTGTGGAAATTAAAGGAAACAAAAAATAATATATTCTACCAACTTTGACCCTCCAAAATAAATAGCCTACTTTCAGTGGAGTGCCCAAGGAGGGGTTGGTTGGGGTTCATAACCCAATACCTTTAGCCTAGTATTCCATAAACAATTACGTCAAAGGCAGGATAATTAGGCAAGAACAGGGCTTTATTCTTAAAAAGTATATGTAATCTCCTCCCCTCCCTTTCGAAATTCCCTGGCATGCCACTGTCTATCTTAAGCTGCATGTAAAAAATGGGGGGGGGGGCTCAGTTTTGGAGCTGACAACACCAACTGGTCCTGGGTACCTAATAAATCAAACCTTTTCCAATGAAATTTTGCAGATTTTTAATTGTCATACCTTGTAATTTCAATTTCTGGTAAGTAAAGTATTAAAACCTTACGTTACTATATTTTCTGAGGCTAATTTAACCCAAATTTAAAAGAGAAAAAGAAAATACCATTATTCTAAGTATGGAATGTAGTTTAACCTTACTTTGCAATGCCAGAAATTAGGTGACATACGTTACCTCATATTGACCAAAACAAGTTTAACCTAAAAGTTGAGATTTTTACTGAGAGTTAGGTTCATGCAGGGCTTCCTTTCTGCCAAATTTCAGAATTTTTCAAGAGGACTCATCTGAGATATTTAACCCCGAAAACTGTAAACATTCAATGAACGGCCATGTTTGAGCCCATGCTGTAAAAAAGGGTTGCATTTCTAAGCACTGATATTTTACTTACAGACACCCTGCAGGCAGGTCTACACATGAAAAGAAAATCAAGCCTTAGACGAAACCCCTTCATTGAAAAAATCGGACTTAAAAATCCAATTTTTTAACTATTGCTACCCCAATTTCGACCATAATTTTCATACCAACGATGCAATTTTAAGCAAAGCATACTTGATTATCATAGAAAGTATACTTCATTAGCTACAAAATGAATTTTATTTCAGGTCTCTAGAGCTCTAATGGTTTTTGAGATATTAAGGTTTCTGAAAAGTGCTACATGAGCATAAAAAGCCATGCACCATGTTGGAAAAATGGCTGCCCCAGGAGAACTAAAGACAATAAATTTTCTTGAACATTGGTTTTGATATCTAGAAACATGTACAAACGTGTGTACAAAAATGATTTTTTTCTAAAATGGTCACGCAACCAATGATTTTAAATTTGGTTCGTTTGGCATGGAATGACCCAACAGCAACATGTCCGCATGCAATACTCACTATGATATAAACAAAGATAACGTAACCACATGAAACTAGTTTTTCAATACATTTCTTATTCTTCCATATGTTATGACCTGCAAAAGTAGTAACATTTTATAAACACCACACACAGAGGTGTAGAGAAAACTAAAAATAATTCAGGAGACAGCTTGTTTTTATTTTCAAATACAGGCTAAGAAATCCATGAATCCAACTAAGGTAAACACATTTTGAAATGTAGGCCCAAGTTCATTTTGTTTTATGGCCGGAATTCTGTTCTACGTTGTATCAGTGCTCGAGAATTATATGGACTGTTGACATAACAGTATACAAAGTTAGAACAATTTCACCACGAAAGTTCCAGGTGAATAAGTCCCAGCCTGAACAGTCCTGGGAGTCTATCTTCATCAATTTCATCTAATCTTAATTCATCCTCATTGTCACGAGAAAGAAAATCCGTGAAAAATACAAATACTTAAACTAGAAAATAATAGTGTAGATTTAATATATGGTATGTCCAGAAAGTGAGTTCCATTTGCAATAGGGCAAGGCACAGTTGGTCTGTGATCAGATATTTGAATGCAAAGAATATGTCAGCAGCTGAAATGCACCGTCAGATTGGTGAGGTTTATGGGTAATAGATCCAGGGTAGCTACTCACAGGGAATTCCGGGAATTATACATGAATTTTTGGCTCCGGGAATTATGCATGAATCCTGCATGAATTTTTCTTCGTAGACGTGAAAAATTGCAACTTTTATTAATCCCAATCCAATTGAGTTTATTCATATTTATAAATGCTCTGAGGCAGGAATTTCAAATTTTAGCTTCTGTTTTATCAAGGAAGAGAAAGAAAACTACATGGAAAATAACAAAATTCTCTCAATTCGTTTATTTTGTTGGGGTCCTTTGCAGAAGAATCTATTTGGCAGACAGAAGTTTATTGAAACGTAAGATATCTTGAATTTGATTAGGTAAAATTGAGTTTGAAATTCCTATATAATTAACAATTTTTTGTAGATTCGTTTATCCCTTGTAAAATATGTGACTTGTGTTTGTAGATGTATTTGGAGTCTGAGTATGTGAAATGGCAAATGTAAACTTCTCACCTTAAATTAAATATATAATTGAATTGAATCAGAATTTTTGATTGATTGATTTTTGTTTAGTTACTTTGCTTTTGTGCCACTTTTGCCTAATAGCGAATATGAGGGTGAGTGATGGAATTGATGAGGGAGACTGGCAAACACCCATGCCCTGGTTGTGATTCGAACCCGGGACTCCTAATCAGAATTTTTGGGACTTTTGAATCACACAGACCATTTATATTGTTAGTATTTGTGTGTGAGGGGAGGGGGTGGTGAGAGGTGGTAATACACAGGTTGAAATAGGGTCTTCTTGTAGCCTTGAATTTGTGGAAAGTTCGCCTTGAAAACCTGGAATTATACTTGAATTTTATCATTGTCTGAGATCGTGAGTGCTTCAATAATATGATTATGACTGTTTAACGAAGGGTGGAGCAATGTGTAGGATGAGAAATGCAGAATTGGTGTGGGGAATGAATTTTGTATTTTTTTTTAATTGTCAAATGGAACTTACTTTCTGGATTGCCCTTATAATTACAAAATGAAAGACTATGGCTGTCACAATCATTATTTTTGCTTTTACAGGTTCGGGTGTCCCAACTTTGGATTTTAGTGGCATTGAAGTCCCCCAGACGCAACCTGCGCCTGTAGGCTCTCAGAGGGAAGACGACCCGTCCTTTATCAGGGACATGTTCATGGCAAACCCCGACCAGCTTGCTTTGCTGAAACAGAACAACCCTCGCCTGGCAGATGCTTTGCTCAGCGGTGACCTAGGTGTGTATTTGGACATTTCTTTCTTTTATTTATCTGATGCATCATCGATTGCTGGATGATCATCTCTTCGTTTACATGATCCAATTCTACATACGTGTAGGCATACATGATGACAGAGTGGTTAGTCCTGGTTTCGAATCCCAGCCTGAGCATGGGTGTTCTTTGTGAGTGTCCCTTCATTAATTTCATAGCTAATTTGTGAAGATGGGGATGAGTGATGATATGATGAAATAGATGAATGAACACTCACAAATATCTATGCCCAGGCCAGGATTCGAACCTGGGACCCCTAGCATCGTAGCGCGATGTGCTCTCCACTCTGCCACGGGTCCGGCTCTTGAGTAAATAAATAAAAAATGGATGGTCAGATCGTGGATATTTTACTTCAGTGCAGGCAGAAAGGTTTTAAGCACAATTCTTAATTTTCAGATTTTTAAAATTTGTCAAAAAAAAATTCTTATCAATTTTGCGAAACAACTTGTTCTTAGTCCCCTCCCCACCTAGTGGTTGCAGGACCTTGTAGTTGGTGGTGGGGCTTGCGTGCTTCAATGATCCCCCAGGCTATACTGGCGGTAGCAGAGCTACCTACCAGCAGGGTCTCCCATGACGGGCAGGCTGGGGGGGAGGGGAGAAGCCAGACTAAGAAGCAACCGATCCTTCCTCCAGGATTGCTGGGGGAAGACTGTGCTGTCTTGTACAGAGGGGTTTGGTTGGCCAGAGGCTAGGGGAGGGAAACTCTTGATGTGAAACCAAGGGTAGGGTGGACTCTGCAGCTATGAAAAACAACCATCTTAGAGCATGGAAAACTCGAAATCAAAGACTTGGTCCTCCAGATTCGGGATTGGGCATGAGGTTGACAACCCCACCCCATTAAATGCACATGGTTTCGAAACCCCATCAGATGCCTCGGAAAGATGGAAGCAACGGAAGACGAAAAAATGCAGAAAATGTGCTGTAAGTGCTTATCAGAGTTAATTATCAGAATATGTTGTTTTCTTGAGATAGTGTGGACATGCACGTACAGCACCATGAGATATTAATATCACTCAGATACTAGAATATGAATTGCATAACATATCGCATGGCCTTGACGTTGATCGTAGAGAAATATTTGCCATGACGTTTTGCAAGTCTTGCGATGACTACGTAAAAATGTTACACTTCGCTACTGTTCATTGTCCATTTTTCTGCGCTTGTTTCGTCTTCCTTTGCTTCCATCTTTCCGAGGAGTCTGTTGGGGTTTCGAAACAATGTGCATTTTAGGGGGTGGGGTTGTCAACCTCATGCCCAACCCCCAATCTGGAGGACCAGGTCTTTGATTTCGAGGTTTCCGTGCTCTAGGATGGTTGTTTTTCATAGCTGCAGAGTCCACCCTACCCTTGGTTTCACATCAGAGTTTCCCTCTCCTAGCCTCTGGGTAACCAAACCCCTCTGTACAAGGCAGCACAGTCTTCCCCCAGCAATCCTGGAGGACCGATCGGTTGCTTCTTAGTCTGGCTTCTCCCCTTCCCCCCCAGCCTACCTGGCATGGGTGACCCTGCTGGTAGCTAGCAATGCTACCGCCAGTATAGCCTGAGGGATCATTGAAGCACGCAAGCCCCACCACTAGGTGGGGAGGGGACTAAGAACAAGTTGTTTTGCAAAATTTTTTGACAAATCTTAAAAATCTGAAAATTAAGAATTGTGCTTAAAACCTTTCTGCCTGCACTGAAGTAAAATATTATCACGATCTGTCCATCCATTTCTTAGTTATTTACTCAAGAGCCGACCCCGTGGCAGAGTGGTTAGCACATTGCGCTACGATGCTAGGGGTCCTAGGTTCGAATCCTGGCCTGGGCATGGATATTTGTGAGTGTTCATCTATTTCATCATATCATCACTCATCCCCCATCTTCGCAAATTAGCCAAAAGTGGCACAAAAAGCGAAGTAAAATAAAGGAAATCAATCAATTATTTACTCAAGTAGATAATTAAAACACACACAAAAAATGGCGATCACAGCGATAAAAAATAAAAGACATACTTCAAAAGAAATTATTAGCATATATTAATGCAGAATAAGCTAAATTTTGATGTAAATCATTGTAATGTATAACTACTCGAGTATCTATAATTTTTAATCCGAGAGTAGGATTGCTTGCACCAAAGGTGCTAAGCATTTGACAATGTGTAAACTGTATAAATTAAATACATTATGGAAGGTTCATAATCAAATGGTTAGGTTTTCTATTCTCCATGCAAATGCATAGTGGTTCCAGAGGTCCAGTCCAGATTAGCCTCCAAGGATTGGATAAAAAGTAATGGCAACACTGCTGTCCCGTGAAAGGGGTAAGTCAAAGCGTCAAGCGTTTCGAGCTGATAAAGGAATGTCAGACAAGGAAGTATATTGAGTGGGAGCGATTGTATGTTATTCAGTCAAAAACAGCAGTGCTCTGAAGCAGAGGACGAGAGTACAAGCGCCCTAACAATATGTTTAGGCAAGAAGAACAACGTCTCTCAGGCAGACGGTCAACGCAGCCTACTACTGCAACTTCTTGCAACACCACCTTCGTGTCCCATCATCCTGCTTGACAATGCAAGGTGTCACACTGCGAACACTGTGACTGCGCTCCTGCATAACTGGTAGTCGGAGGTACTGGAACATCCACCGTATTCACCGGTATGAGACTGTGATTACGACCTTTTTGCCAAAATGAAGGAACCACTGGGCGGGAGAACTACGACACATGCGAAGCCATGCTATAGGGTGGTCACTGCGGGACATCGACAGAGATGGATGCACTAACGGTGTACGACGCCTTCCATACGTGTGGCAGAAGGTCGTAGAGATGGGGGGCAATTACATTGAAGGAATGTAACACGTGCTCCTCTGCCAATAGAGTCAAGTACCAATTATACCAGTATTCCCATTACTTTTTATCCAACCCTTGTATATCACCATAAAGTGGATTTAATTTAGGTGCAGTATGGTGACGTATGAAAGGTTAAAATTGTTCTGTGGGATCAAATTGTCCCATGTCCAGGTTAATATTCATGTAAGTACTAAAAAAATATCTTTCGTTCTTTCTTCAGAACGGTTTGCATCAGTTTTACGTGAGCAGCAGGAGGCCCGTGCGGATCGAGAAAGGCAGAGGATTCGAATGATGAATGCAGATCCATTTGACACGGAGGCGCAGAGATTGATAGCGGAGGAGATCCGCCAGAAGAACATTGAAGCGAATATGGAGGCAGCCATGGAATACAATCCGGAGACGTTCGGAACTGTGGTTATGCTCTACATCAACTGCAGAGTGAATGGCCATCCTGTCAAGGCTTTCATTGATTCAGGTGATTATAGTCATTATCGCACCCAGCTGTTTCTTTCTTCTCTAACAATTTGGCATGACTAGGGCTTGGAAGTTGAAGACCTATAAATTGCCAAAAAAGGACGTATAAATGTGATCCAAATTAATTAATAACTTCAGTTTTAATTACATGTTTAATGAATATGCTCGGCGCCTTCTTATCTGACTTGAGAACGTTGCCACTTACACCTTCCAGACAAGTTACGGTTAAAGGACCTTGTACCGTACCTGCTTCAGTCGTCCAAAAATGTTTTTCTCTCTTATCAGGAATGGTTCAAATATATTTATTTATTTTATTTCCTTACTACAGAAAGGATGTTTACTCTCTCTTTCTTCCTCCTTTTCTTTCCTCAATTTTCTCTTTCTTTCCTTCTCTTTTCTCTCTCTCTCTCTCTTTCTAGGAGAGAAAAGAGAGAGCTCTCTCTCTCCCTCTCTTAAAAGGGAGAGAAGAAAAGAAGAAAGAGAGAGAGTAAAAGAGAGAAAAGAGAAGAATTAAGAAAGAGAGAGAGAGGGGAGGGAGGGTGGGCTAAGGTGGGGAAGAGAGAGAGAGAGGGAGAGAGAGAGAGAGAGAAATGGGGGAATGGGTTCTTCTCTTCTCCTCTCAGCTCTTTCTCTCATTCTTCTTCTCTCTCTCTCTCTGGTTCTCCTTTCTTGCTCTCCTCATTCCCCCTTTTTTCCCCAGTTGGAAGAGAAGGTAAGAGAGAAAAGAGGGGGGGATTGGTAAGAAAGGAAAGAGAGAGTAGAGGTGATGAACTGATGATGATTCGAATTGAGAATGGGCAGTAACAACGAAGTCGAAAGAAGGTGAAGTTGCAATAAAAAGCTGTAAAGACCTAAAAAAAAAGGACCAATAAGCCAAAAAAGGCAAAAAAGGACAAATAAAACCCACCTTTTCTGGCCTACAATGCCCCAAAATGAACATATATTATGTTGGGCCTCGTCTTCGGACACTAGGAAAAAAAATGATTTTTCCTCAACTTCCGAGCCCTGGTCATGACTCGTCATGACTTGCCCTTTGTGTTCTGTTTCTCTGTTATAATCCGTGAACCAGTTTCCAAGTTAGTTATAATGAGAGACTGGCAAAAAGGCATGCTAAGTGGCACAAAATTAAGGTGAGGAGTGACAGTGTGCATCTATTTCAATATCATCGGAATGGGCAATACTGCTAAAAAAAAAAGGCATATGCAAGAATATGAATTTTTCCCCATGTTGCAAGTGGAGGCGTTTTTTTTACATAGATTATTAAGCTAGACACGATACATGAAAAATATCATGAGTGAGACTTTTCAGAATACCATGTATTTCTTATGGAGAAAAAATACTCAACAACTTCAAGTTGCAGATAATTAAATGGAAGTTTCGACTTTTCCAAAAGCTTCATCAAACTGCCCTCTTTCCGTTGACTTTTTCTATGCCATCGGAAGTTTGATATTCCCAAGAGAACAAATCAAATAATACTCCCATAAGCACAATGCATTTATCCTTAAAAACACTAAGTTGCTGACCAAGGCAGTTTATTAAGATAAAAAACACTTAACGGGTAACGTTTCAACCCTGTATCAGGGTCTTCCTCAGACGAAGAACTACGAAGAGAAAGACCCTGATACAGGGTTGAAATGTTACCCGTTAAGTGTTTTTTATGTTAATAAAACTGTCTTGGTCAGCAACTTAGTGTTTTTAATATGGAAGCAAGGCTTAATTATGTTAAATTTAGGTAAATGAGCGATATCTGCCATTCTGGGCATCTTAAAGTGTGACTTTCTCCTTGGAGGGAATTTATCTGAACTATCACCATCGCGAGGCCTCTTTCTCCGTTCTTGTTGGTCTGTATCTGTTATACAGAATGGGTTTTGCACTGTAGCTGGAAATTCAAATGATTCTGCTTCGGGATTTAAGCTTCTATCTGGAGTCACTATGGGAGAACTTATCCCATGAGCAGGGCTCGAAAAATCCCGGTTGCCAGGTCGCCATGGCGACTAAAAATTTCAGCCTGGCGACTGTGATGTTATGCTGTAATATGTACGAAATTTTGATGATTCTAAGTTCAAATTGCAGTACAGCATAAGTTAGCAAATTATTTTTTTTTTTAAAAAATCAATTGTGAACATTCCAGAGTCAGTAATAATTTCTTACTCTTTGTCCCCCAACACCCCATTTCCTGTTTTCTCGAATGATTTAGCGGTGTTTTGAATACCGTGATGCTCAGCTTCTTATACAGTGTGTTTCAAAAGTTGCACAACCCAAACTTTGAAAATGTATATCATGAAAACAGTAAGACATATTTACACAGAGTTTTCTGCATTATAAAGTCTCATCCATTGAAATATTTTTCAAGCTTAAAATTATCAGTTTTCTCCATACAGAAAATTTAGATAAATTAATAACTGGCGGAAGGCAGCGTTAATTTTTTTTTTTTACAGAAATGCAGGAAATTATTGAAGGGTCATTAGATGTCTGATGACTGATGCCATGTCAATCTGTCATTTGCGACCAATATTGGTCATGTGCAACATTTGATGGATTTTTTATTGGCGATTTTATGGGTTGAGTGAAAAAGTGCCATTTTTGGGACATATATGGCAATGCTAGAAGGTCGAAATATTGTCAACAGACGCACGCCACATGTGCCTAAGTATTGGCTATACATTTACGTGAAAAATCATCATAAACCAAGATTTTGTGCCGAAATTGGACTCTTTGAGAGAATCCTAGTCTGCCTCTGGTTACAGTGAATTCTCTTCGCTCACTTTCGACGCTACTATGCATGTTCTTTTAATTGATTCAGCATGGCGTATTCTTTGGAGCAGCGTGTGTGCATTGCTGAAGAGTATTTTACTACTCATTCTTACACTCATGTGCAAGAGGTTTTCCAAGACAAATCCCCTGCTTCTGCTGTACCTCACAAAGCAACTGTTTTACGACTAGTCAAACACCAACAAATGATCCCACAAATTGTTAAGAGTTGGTATTATTGTTGAAGATTAGGAACACACAGAAGATGTACTACGTAGAAATTTTCAGCGAAAAATGCAGGCTCGACCAGGACTCGAACCTGGGTCTCTGGCATACCGTACGATTTCTCTAACCACTGAGCTGGCCTGGCCTCGCCTGATTTCTCGCTGTTTTACCTGTGTAATTGTCTCTGCCAGTGGTACTGCAATGGAAACTGTTGCCTTTGAAATACAGTCGACTTCGACATTGCCTGGTTCCTCCCAGCGTAGAGATGTTAATGAATTTTTTGCTGAAAATTTCTACGTAGTACATTTCCTGTGTGTGCCTAATCTTCAATAATTAACATCTCTACGCTGGGAGTTACCAGGCAACGTCGAAGTCTACTGTATTTCAAAGGCAACAGATCCCGTTGCGGTAGCACTGGCAGAGAAGATTCCACACAGGTAAAACAGCGACAGCGAAAAATCAGGCGAGGCCAGGCCGGCTCAGTAGTTAGAGCAATCAGAGACCCCATGTTCGAGTCCTGGTCGAACCTGCATTTTTCGCTGAAATTTCTACGTTGGTATATATTGTTGAAAATCAATTCTCAGATGTTTTCAGCAAATTAACAATATTTTTTATAATAATGTAATTGCTTTTATTTGGATACATGCTAACATAAATTTATTAACCTAGTGATACCGTACATGATTAGTTTAGTGCAGAAAACCTGGTGTAAATACCTCTTATGGTTTTCATGATATACATTTTCAAAGTTTGGGTTGTGCGAATTTTGAAACACACTGTAGTATGCACAATTGCTCAATTGCTAGCAGGTAGTTTCCTGGTGCCTAATTTTCAGAGCTGGCGCCTCGCTTTGAAGAAAATTTTTCAAGCACTGCCCATGAGTAAGCTCAGGTTGAATTTTTAAATTTTGGAACTGCACCTAACAAATAGCCCAGTTTGTTCTTGTAATTCTCGCCTTAAGCTTACTTCCAGTTTCCGATTTTGTACTTGAAGATTTTTAATCTTATGTACTGTTGTCCTCTCAACTTCATCCTGAAGAGTGGAAGTGGCAACTTCAATAACTTCATGCTGTTTTTGGAGTTCTCTTTCTATGTCTTCAGTTCTGCCATTTAACACTTGAATAAAAGCTTCAATGGACCTTACTGTGTTTTCAATATTTGTTACCTTCTCCTCATGAAGTTCACTATTCTTTTTTTCTCGGCTAAAGCCTGAGCCAGCTCCAAGTAAGAACCAATTTGTTTATTAATTTCACTTTGCCAAGCTATTAAAGGTTCTATCTTTCTTTGGACAGCTCCACTAACATGCTCATCTAACTTCTCAGTTATTTTGCCAATTTGTTGTAATCTAGAATTCAGAATCTCTAGTTGTCCAGATAGAGACTGTAACTCTTCTCTACGCTTTATATCTTCCTCCTCCTCCTCTTGGTTTTTCTCTTCTTGACTTTCCACCAACCTGCGAATCATTTCCAAGTCGTCTTGTCTTCTAGCTTCTGATTCTTTTTTCTAAATTTCTGTTTTCTCTTCAAATTCGCGCTTCTCAAGTTATCTTTTCTCTGCTTGACTCTGTATTAGAGTTTTAAGCTCTTGCTTTCTTTTCAGCCTTTTCAATTTCACGTTTAGATTAATTTTCAGCAGCTTCTAGCAGTCTTTTCTCCTCCAAATTTCACTTCTCAAGTTCTCTTTTCTCTTCAAGTGATTCAATCAAGCGAGCAACGTCAAGCATATATTTCTTTCTTCCGCTGTTTTTCTTTTCCTCTTTATCCTTCATCAACCACTCTAGTAAGCCTGGAGCTGCTGGAGTTTTAGCAGAGAACCTAGGTTCAGGATCAGAGGCTACGGCAGACATTGACAAACACGTCTTGACACAAAAGTTCACCTTCAGTTATTTTAGTCATCTCTTTACCTTCACATTGCCAATGAAAATTTTTATGACACTGGCTACACTGGAATAAGTCTTTTCGCTCTCCCTTGTTCCTACAGCAAGCAAATTCAGTCTCTACTTCCATTGTCTTCTTAGATCTGCTTCGTAGGGTCTTCTCTGCTTTATCACTTTCCATGCTTTCACGTAAGTTCCTCACTTTAAAAGCGGCAAAATACCTTGAAAGGGTGCTTCCAGCTGTTTAACACCACCACTAGTATTTCCGATAACCGTTCACACTAGTGTTGCACTAGCGAGTAATGTTAACAGTTCGGGAATATTCACTTCGGGCCCCACGGTGTAAGCGCCAATTAACTTTGCAACGTCCATCGGGTGCCTACTACACCTACACGAGTACATCAGCGGAGGTGCAAGTCAACTAGCTTGGCAACGACCAATCAGTAGCACCAAACCCACTGCAAAGTTTTACCCATTATGCTAATTTTTTCTCCAGCGGTGGCATGAGAGACTATTTCACTCAGGGTTCGGGAAAAAGTACACTGTCTAAAGTTAGAGAAAGTTTAATGACTATAGCTGGATACACTGTAAACGATGTAAGTTTAGCACACACCCGCATAGGATATTACATTCACTGGCCTATGTACTGCCACACAATGGGGGAAGAATGGCTTCTGCAACTGCTGTAAACTGAGAACAGGAACACTGCTGCTGCTGCCCTCTGCCATCGAAAAACGTAGTTCCAACTCTCGTTAGGAATGTGCTGTCCTTGTGCCGACTTCTGTAGCTGCAGGCTTTTTGCAGGGAACTGTTGGCTTTTGGGGAACATGGGCCATCTCTTAAGGTCACCCTCACGATAACAGTAGTATTTTATCTGACCTGTAATTTTACCTTCTGGGTGGTTGCCTAGAAACCCAACGCCACACTACCCTGGCAGGGTGCCGCAGGTTGATAGGGGAGGAAACCTCTCGCAGCAAGCGGAGCGGGTCCTCTCACTCTAAAGTGGAGTTTTTCTCTCTCGCCAATAAGCGGAGTGGGGTATCTCTCACTCGAAAGTGGAGTGGGTTCTCTTGCCAAAGGCAGAGTTCAACCTCTCTCGCTGGAAGGCGGAGTGCAGCTTCTCTCGCCCGCAGGTGAAGGACAACTTCTCTAGGGTGCTTGGCCTCTCGCAAGAGCGGAGTGCTCCTTTCTTCCAGTTCAGTTTTGTAAGAGAGATGTTATCGTGAGCCGACCTGAAAGCCAACTGAAGAAAATCTGCTCTGCGGCTGGTTATATAGCCTCGGTTCAAGTAGCGCCTCTAGCGCCGTTCACGCGAACTACGTGGAACCGTGATAGAGCAGACAAGGCCATCTCTACGGCAGGAGATTGAACTACGTACTCAAGGCACCAACGATAAATACATATTATATTTTATACGTGTGCTAAACGTTAATATACATTTATAAGATAAATAATACATATTCTTTGCGACCAGAATAACAGAATAATAATAAACTGATAAACACCATTATCAAAGCAGGTATTAACACATGTAACATTGAACAAGTAAATAACATAACTTTGAACATAAAAACAATGGTTACATATACACCAAGTAAATAAACATTAGCGTTACTAATGAGTATGATCTCAGGATCATTACACCTTTACACATGTAAAATTGTATACATGTTATTACGTACAGGGTCTGTCCAATAAGTATCAAGATTGATTTTGTCCAGCCAATAGGTAGGGGTGGATTGCGGTCTCTGTGGGTGGGATCGGTGTTGCGGGATGTCATATGAGCTAGGAGACCCAGCTCAGTTGCCTCCGAGCCTTTGGAGTGTGTAGGTCGCGCCTGAAGTGAAAGTGTGTTTAGTGCTCGCGTCGAGAGTCAAGATGCAGCGAACCATCGAGCAGCGTTGTGCCATCAAATTTTGTGTTAAACTGAACAAATCTGCTGTGGACACTTTTGATATGATCAGTGAGGCTTACAAGAACAAAGCCATGTCCAGAACGCTTGTTTCTGAGTGGCATAAAAAATTCAAAGATGGCCGGGAAGATGTCGAAGACACACAAGTGCCTTTCCTCGACCAAAAAAGCCCCACATGAGTAAATCAAGAGTGAAATTGATGCTCATCGTCTTTTTTGACGCAAAAGGTGTGGTGCACAAGGAGTTTGTGCCTGCTGGACAAACAGTGACCGGGAAATTTTACGCAGAAGTGCTCGAACGTCTGAGGATTAGGATCCGCTGTGTCCAAAGGGAGATCGCCGATTCCTGGCTGCTGCATCACGACAATGCACCCAGTTACACGTCTCTAATTGTGAGGGAGGCACTGGCCAAACACAATGTGGCGACACTGCCGCAAGCACCCTACAGTCCAGATATGGCTCCCCCGACTTCTTTCTGTTCCCTCGGATCAAAAGGAGCCTGAAAGGACATCGTTTTCGGGATGATTGAGGCGGTCAAAGCGGCTTCGACGGGTGCCTGAACAGCCTTGCGGTTGCCGACTTCCAGGGGGCATATGAAGAGTGGAAAAAGCGCTGGCAGCAGTGTATTAATGCAGGAGGGTCATATTAACACACTGTACATATATCTTCAATAAATTTCATTTTATGACTTCAGTCCCGATACTTATTGGACAAACCCTGTATACAAAAGATGGATTGTACAGAGAAGGTGTGCTATTGATAACAATTAACAAAGATTTCTTTTCTCTTCATCAGGAGCTCAAACAACAATAATGTCCGCTGCATGTGCCGAAAGGTGCCATATCATGAGACTGGTAGACAACAGGTGGGCAGGAATAGCAAAAGGTGTGGGGGTCCAGAAGATCTTGGGAAGAATCCACATGGTCCAGATTCAAATTGAAGATGTTTACCTCACCACCTCATTCTCGGTTCTTGAGGAGCAGCCGATGGACATGTTGCTGGGGCTGGACATGCTTAAAAGGCATCAGGTAAAGGTCGAAGCGTGTTAGGACAATCCTAATAATTATTAGCAACAGGAATTACACACAGATGCTGCGTGAATTAATTCAGTGTGTCTAGCTATCTGGAAATCCTGGAAAAATCAGGGAATTTATTTTTTTCTGGATTTTATGAATTTGAAATGTATTTGCTAGCATAATTTATGTATTAAATTTCCTAACATGGTGTTTTTAGCGGGCCTTCCTGGTAGCGTATTGGTACAGGCACATATTTTTGGTAAAGAAGCAAAATTTTGGTACAAAAACTGAATCAATTTCAGGTTCAAAAGCTTACCGCTGTTATAGCGGTGAAAATGCAGTATATAAAATTACATTGTGGTTTTAAAAAAAATGTGAATATAATCCTAAATTTGATTAAAATCTGAATTTACCACACAAAATAAACATATCACTTCTAATAGCAGAATATTACATTTATTCCTGTATAAAGGGGTCCATTTTTGTTTAAGTATTTACAGCAGAATTAATCAATTTTGATTAATTGCATAACTCACAGGGTAATTCTGTCTTCAGAAAGTGTCACGTCGGTAAATAAACTCTAAATTTCGTGTTTAGAGTCTATTTCGCATTATTTCGTGACAAAACAGGTTAGAAAAATGCAACTCTCACCTTTCACAAACATGAAAAAATTAACATTACAATGTGTTTTCACATTTCGTGTTTTCGTCAAAAATGAAATATGCATGCCTCTACGTATTGGTAGTGTTGTCGCTTTATAATCATGGGGTCCCGGTGTTCCAAGCAATACTGAAATTAATAGAACGAAGAACAAAAACAGTTTCGCGGATAAAGTGAGGACTAGTTTCTCTGTATTTGTTATGTACAGGAAGTTAAGGAACATAAACTTTGCATTTTAATAACTCGACAAGGCATTGAATCCAGACACCTTGGTTGTTAATAGGTCACTGCCATGTTCTCGTCTGTTGAGTGGCCAATCCAATGGAGATAGATCTTAATTCACATAATTTCCTCCATTATGAGTGAGTTTGCACTGTCTTAATGAAATTGTATGACAGTAACAGAGTTTGTTTGAACTAATTCCAGCACACAAAAATGGCCTTCTCCACTGGATTAGCAGCCATTTTGTTTAGTTGATACAGTGGGCACTCATTGCATACCTTATTTGTTTATCGGTTTTGGTTCTATATAACATTGAAAGTGTCTATTTCATATATAATAAAGTTGATAATTGAAAAATAACTTTAAACATTTTACATGATTGCTTCATAGATCATTATTTATCTTGTGAAACTGTTCTGTTGGAACTTCCAGCAAAAGATTCCAGTGTGGAAATGTAATATTTTTGGTCCTGACGTGTAGGGTATTGTGAACTTGCATTTTGAGCAATTTTAATTATTGACAGGGGCAGACAATACACAAGATAAAGCTACACATTTTGAAATGTGATCTTAAAACATTTCATTTATTAATTAATACAAGGTTGGATTAAAAGTAATTAATTCTTGTTCCAGAGTGGCAACTGTTAACAGCATGAATGTCTTGAAGTTTGGCTATAAAGTCTGGAACCATAGGAGAAATGATACGTAGCACATGTTCCTACTAAAGAACGTGCTCCACATGTCCGCCACCATTCTCAACGCACTTCTTAACATACGTGGTTCTAGAGCAGCAATTGCAGTGGTTATTCATTCCCAGAGATGTTCCAGATCCCGAATTTTTTACTGCATACACCTCAGCTTTCACAATCCCCCATATGGCAAAATCCATAGGATTCAGGTCCGGTGACCTTGCTGCCCATTCCACATGGATCCTTCTCCCAATCCAGTGTCCAGGAAACATGTCATCCAACCAGTAGCGTACGAAACCTGCATAATGAGGTGGAGCCCAATCTTGCATAAACCACTCTGGATAGCCACTGATAATATAAAGTTCTGGTACCATTTCATTGCCCAACAATCTTATCGTCCACACCATACCATTACTTTTGGAGAGCCTTGCATTTTACTGTCGGTGAACCAGTTTGGGTTCGCTTGTGACCAGTACCTTAAATTTTGTTTGTTCACCTCCCCAGAAACGTAAAACTTTGCCTCGTCTGAGAACATCACCGTTTCCAAAAAAGATGGATTTACTTTAATTTGGCGAAGGAACAATTCGCACATCTCAATCCTTCGGTCGGGATCGTCCTCTGTTAGAGGATGCAGAAGCTGCAACTTGTACGGATGGAATTTTTCACTTTTTAAAATATTCTGCACTGTGCTCCGGGGAACACCGATCCCGATGCTCGTACGCCACACTGACGTTTTAGGACTAGCGTGAAGCTTTGCAAGCACTGCAGTTCTGGTATCTTCATCTACCGACGGTCTGCCAGAATGGCGTTTATCGTGAGTCGATCCTGTTTCACGAAATTTCTTCAGTCATTTTCCAACTGCACTATGGGATACTTGCTTCTCCGGATGCCTCCTAATTAACTCTGCTGCCATATTCCTCTGTGACCACCCCTCTCGTCCACAAAGAAGAATTATCTCCACTCGGTAGTCTTTCGTCAGTGGCATTATTCACCTGTAAACAAACAAATACAAGAATATAGTCATTTCTCATATGGTTCGAGACTTTATAGCCACCCTGTATATGGCCAACTCTTAACATATTGCTGCAGATTTTAAAATTCGGCCAGCAAGAGTGAAAACATTTGTAATGGCATTTTTATTGTTCTGATTTAATGATACATATGATACAGGAAACGCAAATATTAAAAATCACATATTGTACTACAGGGAGGTTATTTCAGTCGTTCACCGCCAGCGTGTCGGCCGTTCAGCGGACTCTTCATGCAACAGGTCCCGGCAAATTGCGTTCAGGAAGTCCGTAACAGAAACTGCTTGTTTTGTAATGTTTCCACTTTTCACAATTACAGTTACAATTACAATTGAAATAAGCACGTACCTTGTCGCAGGGATGCTGGAAAAGGTGTCCTCCCAAATATAAATATTTCTGGCACCTTATTTCTGACATATAATCTTAGATTAGACATCGCTACTTTATCATCAGTTGACAGAAATGGAAGACAGCATCCCGGCGCATAAAGCAAACCGAAAGCGTAAAATGATATTTAAAAGTAATAATAATGATGATCAGTAACCTCCTATGTTATAAGAGATGTTGAAAATGACCTCCTTCAAGAGCAATACAACACGTTTCTTAGGTTCAAGAGATCCTGTCTCTCGTAATTCCCTGACCACTTTTCTGCAAGAATTCGTTTTCACGTAATTATCGTACATAAAAACTCTCTGTTCAAGACATAAGTAATGAATGAATAACAATTAACACACAATAAAGCACTGGCCATGAGTAGCACAGTACAATAACACAGCATAAACAACACGCGTACTGATAAACGCAAACAGAAGTGAACATGAACGTACACTGACTACGTCTGGTAGCCGGCAGTGTTGCTAACCATTTTTCGGCAATGTCCCTACAGACATATTCAAACTGTGCCTACAACTGACCAAATGTCCCTACTCCAAGTAAAGTGACTAAAAAAACAACACGTTATGAGCATGCAAAACAGAAGATAAAACATACCCATTTACTTACCAAATCTTTCTGCTCGGTGCTTCCACAATTAATGAAGGAGCGAATTTACAATACAGGACCCCTTCCCGTTTTTTGTAATATTTCTCATACTCACTAATTGAGGCCTCCTAATCACGAATTTGAAGTTAACATTTGGGGGGTCACGTGTAGAAATTGCAAAATAAGTGAAATTGAGTGGTCCGCGATCGGCACGATTGCTCATTATTTACCGGAAGATTTTGTGTTTCCAATACTTAAAAAACGAAATATACATTCCTAATATTACTACGACCCCAAATTTTAACTATGTTTGCCTATCCTAACCTAACCTAATCGTACCTGAATGGTTCGTGGGGCTATCCGTCAATGGTTTCTGGGGCTACCCGTGCATGTTTTTTTCGAGCCCAAATTTTAACTATGTTTGCCTTGCCTAACCTAACTTAACCTAACCTTACCGAGAATGGTCAGTGGGGCTATTCCTGAATGGTTTTGCGGTAATTGTGATTACAAACTGATAAAAAATCTTTATTTCGTAGCACCGGCAAACGTTCATCATCGAAGACGCCATTTTCGTATCCTGCAATTTTATGATTGATGTACTGTTGCCAAATTTACCTGTAATCAAATCAGTTCTTCTACATCGTGATTGTCGCTGTCACATGTAAGCACGTTCTTTGGGCAATATACTGAAATCCATAAGTTTATTAATTAGCCCAGAGCCATCCTCCTGCACACTCCACCTAACAATCTGTACAACATTAACAACTTTTTTACTGTTCTCTTCCGCCATTCTTACACAATCCATGCTCTCCAAGTATGAAATCAACAGTGTGGCAATGCTGTAGACAGCGTAACTAATTGTAATTTGCTCATATCAACAAATATGGCTACCATACTTGTATACGGAGAATCGTTGCGAGAATTGAAAAGCTTGTTTTACAACTTCTACACGTTAATGAACAATTTTTTCACCTCACCCCAACATGTTAACTTGAGATAAATCGTCACGACTAATTATTTCGTGAGTAGGACGTAGCACAGAAATTACAGAATGGTCCGGTATTGTAAATTCTTGCCTTAATGAATAATAGTGGTGTGCGGGACAGAATTTTTTTGGTCGGGACGGGATCGGGACGGGAATATTTTTTTAAATCCCGACATTCGGGACTGAAAAATTTGCAATTTCCCGACCAAGTCGGAAAATTTTCGGGACGGGAAATGTTAGAAATTTCCCGAAGCACTGGAAATCTCGAATTCTACAAGTCATTTTCACTTTAAGTGATTGTTTTTGCATTTCTAGAATAAAAACTTACAATTTTCGATAAGTTCCAGAAACTTACAATGCAGAAAACTTCGAGAATTAACGACTTTTTAAAGTAACCATTCGGTATTTCCCGACTGCTCGGGATCCCGAAAAGTCAGGAAGTTATTTCCCGAAGTCGGGATTGGGACGGGAATTTTTTTCCCGATCCCGGTCCTGACTTTTCGGGATCCCGCACACCCCTAATGAATAACGTTGAGTCGTTTACTGTTGATTATGTTATTTGAAGTCATACATGTTGCTGCTGTGAAGAGATAGATGTTGGTTGGTGATATATGCTGTATTTCCTGCAGTCTTTAACAATTTTGGTCCCATTTTATTTCCCTTTTTTGTTCTTGTACACTTAACATTGAAAATATTCTTTCCGTTTCCGCTTTAGAATGCAGCAATGTTAGCACAATTTTCGCGAGAGTGGAAATGTTTTCAAAAAAGAACTTGCCTTGAAAGTTTTTGGTAACCGATAGGCTAACATGTTCCAAAATTCTGATGGAGATTTGTTAGTTAGTTCTTTTTTCTCCTCCTCGCAAAAGTATCCAGATAAACTAATTCATAAAATGTCATCTTCCAAGATTGAAAAAAGTACCTACGTTTTCCCTCATTTAGCAAAATCTGTCCCTACGTCCCTACGCGGGCGAAATTTAGCGAAAAGTCCCTATGAGTAGGAAAATGTCCTTACGGTTGGCATCACTGCCGACACGTGCAGTATGAAGCGCCCTCTCGCGGCTGACAACTCCCCGATAAGCTGCCGGCGCTGTCGCGACAACTGAGGATAAAGTAGCGATGTCTAATCTAAGATTAGATGTCAGAAATAAGGTGCCAGAAATATTTGTATTTGGGAGGGCACCTTTTCCAGCATCCTTGCAACAAGTTACGTGCTTATTTCAATTGTAATTGTAACTGTAATTGTGAAAAGTGGAAACATTACAAAGCAAGAGGTTTCTGTTACGGACTTCCTGTAATGCAATTTGCCGGGACCTGTTGCATGAAGAGTCCGCCGAACGGCCGTCACTCTGGCGGTGAACGACTGAAATAACCTCCCTGTAGTTATTTTTATAATGGAAATTTCCATAAGCAAACTCAAAATTGTGGCATTCGGAATTTCACTTCTAGTGTCAGCCCTATTAACGCTGAATGGACCAAAGCTTGAGGGAAGCACGACAAAAGACCAGTCTATGAGGATATGTAATGCTGCAACTTTGAAAAAGAAAATGGAAATTACGGTGTTCAGAAATTTTGCGTAATTATGGAAAAATTCGAACTTTGGGCTTTTGCCCCTGCTTCCCCCCCCTCTGAACCCTTAATTGTCAGATGTTTCTTAAAATGTTGTTTTTTGTTTAAATTTTTCAAAAAGATGCATTTATAGCAGTTAATCTTTAATTTATCCCATAGCAATGAAAGGGAAACAATGTGCTTTTTTGATATGGCACTTGCAGAAAGCAGAAAGAAAGTGCACACAGTGTTTAGTATGATTGCGGCTTTTCTTCAGAACCATTCACATGCTAAAAATAAGTCATGTCAAAAAATTTATTTTATCTGCGATTTTGTTTTGCACAAAAGAAAGTTCTGCAACTTCTCTGTTTTCAACAACCGTATTATCTTTAAATATGATGGTAATAAGACACAGCTGAACTCTCCCCCCTCCCCCCTTTGCAGGATACTCTTGACTCCCCCTCCCTTTTTTCAGCTTGTTCGTAATGTTTACGACAGGCTGGGAAGATTGGTACCAGTGACTTGTCTGACAGCTTGAAATATTTGGTCTAGGAATTAATTTGTGCACCTGGACAAGAGATGGCGTAACGAGCGTATCGTCCCACAGTTCCGTGTAGCCACACATGCGTTGAAAACTCCTGTCAGCGCGCAGAATTCGTAGTATAGGGCAGTTGATTGACGCGTCAACAACAGCATTTTGTAGTCAACTGAACATGGTGCAGTTCGTGCCAGATAAAGTGTTTTTGCGGGGTGTTCTGCTTCATTACTTTAACATGCAGAAAAGTGCTACCGAAAGTCATCGTATTTTGGTGGAAGTGTGTGGTGACCATGCGCTAGCTGAGCGAACGTGTCAGAAGTGGTTTGCACGGTTTAGAAGTGGTGATTTCGGCCTGGAAGACCAAGAGCGACCTGGACAGCCAAAAGAATTTGAAGACGAAGAATTGAGAGCATTGCTCGATCAGGATTCGTGTCAAACGCAGGAAGAACTTGCAGAAGCATTAGGCGTTGATCAAACAACAGTTTCCAAACGCCTCAAAGCCATGGGAATGATTCAAAAGATGTCACATTGGGTTCCACATGAATTGAAAGACAGAGACGTTGAAAGACGAAAAACCATTTGCGAATTGCTGCTTGAAAGACAGAAAAGAAAGGGGTTTTTGCATCGCATTGTTACTGGCGATGAGAAGTGGATCCATTACGAGAACCCGAAATGAAAAAAGGCCTGGGTGAAGCCAGGTGAACCAGGTCCATCACAACCGAAACGAGATATTCACTGTGTAAAGGTTATGCTGTGCATATGGTGGGATATGAAAGGTGTGGTGTACTATGAGCTGCTGCAACCGGGTGAAACTATTAATGGAGAACATTATCGACGACAGTTAATGCGTTTGAAGGAAGCTTTGGCCAGGAAACTACCAGAATGGGAGAACAGACATGATAAACTTATTTTTCAACATGATAACGCTCGCCCACATGTCGCAAAACTGGTCAAAACCTATTTAGAAAATGTCGGATGGGAAGTTTTACCCCACCCGCCGTATTCACCAGACGTTGCTCCTTCGGACTACTACTTGTTCGATTGCATGAATAACGATTTGATTGGACAGCAGTTCACTTCTTCAGAAGATATCGAAAAATGGGTCTCTGACTGGATCGCTTCAAAGGATGAGGACTTCTTTCGCCACAGAATCCGTAACTTGCCTGACAGATGGGCGAAAGTGGTGGCTCGCGATGGACAATATTTTTCTTAAGGTATTTATGTATTTTGTGTTTGAACTACAGCTTCAATGTGTGCGTAACAACCGTACGAATTAATTCCTAGACCAAATATATCAGTTTTCAATTGGCTTAGGCGCAGCAGATACGACTTTCCCAACGCAACACAAAGATATGTCCAAGGATTATTTAGCATAAGTGGTTCCAAGGGTGCATTGCCCATCCCCTGGTTGCAGCTGATAAGAAAACCTGTATGGGAACGGGTCGCAGATGTTATGATCACGGAAATCTTGAACTCCAAGAGCAGCATTCTTTCTAGCAAACAGAGTTAAAAAGGTATAACTGAAGTATTTTTCTTGTTGGGACTGAACTGTTTGAACGTATATCTGAAAGTCGTATAACTAAAATATACTACCACGCAGCCTTAGGGGAATTTGCAGGGACTGCCAGAAAAAAACGTATATTTGCAAATTCACTGTATTAGAATATAAAAAGGATGTTAAAAATTAACGTTAAAAACTGTACTTACGTATGCGAGTATGTTGTTCCTATTTTCCTTTCTTTAGAACTACGTTTCGGAGACTTAACTATCCCCTTCTTCACAGTCGAGCAGGATGTGTGTAGTGATACACACAGGTTTTTTAGTTTTTTAACATGAGAATAGGTTAATTGTTCAAGTTTTTAGTGAACGACTAGCTTTTTATATACGTCTGGGGCAGGATTATAATATCTTAAATGTATCCACACCAACCCTTGTCCACAATTCTTTTATTACATTTCGACGTGGTACTATGTTAAGTACCTAATTTTTTCATACGAACCTGAAGAAGGGGATAGTTAGTCTCCAAAACGTAGTTCTAAAGAAAGGAAAATAGGAACAACATACTCTCATACGTAAGTACAGTTTTTAATGGCCTTTTGATATTCTGGAATTGTAAGTAATATGCACCAAACCTACAAAATGTCACAGTATTAGAAAATACATTTTAGAACTGAATTTCAAAATTCAGGCAACAGGTGCCATAAAATTTTGCCTAATTCCTTCAATTATTTAATTAAATATATGGTGCACCTGTATTTGTCAACCCTTGATTGTTGGTAATGCAGTTTTAAAATTAACTTGCTAAAAATGTTCACAATATTTTTTCTCATGCACACCTTTTCCCTTTCTTGCAGTGCATAATAGATTTGAAGCGAAATGTTCTGCACATTGGAACCACAGGAACAGACACGAGGTTTCTGAGCGAGAGGGAGTTGCCCGAGTGTGCTCGGCTGACAGGAAAGAACGAGGATGAGATGATTGGAGAATCGAGACGAGAGGCCGAGGACAGAGAGCTTGCCCAGGCACTGGAGCAGAGCGCAAGGGAATCAGGAGGTAAGGATTTCATATATTATATGCACCTGTTATTACACTGGCATACAACAGATGGACATGTCCTATACCCTTGTACTGTCCTAGTGGTCTCACCTTTAATGTTACATTTCTGTAGTTAATCTTCTACATGTTCACCTGCACAGGATTATTCAAAATGATTGTCCGTGTTTCAATATTACAACCATGCCAGTTGATGGAGACACACTCAATGTTTTCTTTCGTAATAGGCAGTGTCCGGTAGTTACACAATTGGCTGCTAGGAGGCAGGTTTTGCAAGATGGTTGGTCATGGCTCTGAGAAGGCATTTTCTGCCTTTGAATTCCATCACAGTTAGTGAGTTGCTAATACACTTCTCCAGAAGCAGCGTAGTCAACGTATCTTCATTCTTAATCACTTTGGTTTGTCAAGTTCTCTGAATTTCTAGGACTCCTTGGAAAGCTTCTTTAAGGTCTTTTTACCATTATGCAGGCAACCTGTCTCCTGAAACTGGTTGACCGGCAAATGAAGTTTGTTGTTGGACAACAGCAACTGAGTGACTATTATGAAACTCAAGCACACACAGTGGCTTCTCAGAACCATGACCTGCCATCTTGAAAAACCTACCTCCTAGCGGGCAAATGTGTAACTACAGAACACTGCCCATTAGGATAGAAACTGTGAGAGCGTGAAACGTGATAATGATTACATCACCGTGTTCTTGGCATGATGCAGAGGTAGGAGATGCAGTTACAGTGACTGCTGAGCAGTACCGATTGATGTTAACAGATGTTTTGTGGCCAAATTTAGATTAAATTGATTTGGAGGACATGTGGTTCCAACAAGACAGTGCCAGATGTCATACTGCTAGTGCCACTATCGACGTATTGCAAGAACAGTTTGGTGAAAGGATAATTTCAAGAAATGCAACTGTTAGTTGGCCTCCAAGAAGTTGCGATTTAACTCCTTTAGATTGCTTTTTGTGGGGTTATTTGAAATCTATAGTCTATGCAAACAGACCATGAACCCTTGATGCATTAAGATTGAACATCGAATGTTGCATTCGTGACATTAGGCCCGAATTATTGCACAAAGTCATCGAAAATGGGTTCATCGAATTCACTTGTGTGCACAAAGTCAAGGTGGACACTTAAATGACACGTTATTCAAAAAATAATGTAATAAATAGGGCTCGAAAGTTGAGGAAAAATCCTTTTTTTTTCCTAGTGCCAACATAATATATGTTCATTTTGGGCCATTGTAGGCCAGAAAAAGGTGGGTTTGATTTGTCCTTTTTTGCCTTTTTCAGCGATTTTTGTCTTATTGGTCCTTTTTTAGCCTATTTTTAGATCTTAATGGCTTTTTTTTGCAACTTCACCTTCTTTCGACTAGGTTTTTACTGCCCATTCTCAATTCGAATCAACCATCAGTTCATCACCTCTTAAACATCCTTTCTGTAGTAAAGAAATAAAAAAAGAGAAATAAATATACTTGGACCATCCCTGAAACGAGAGAAAAACATTTTTGGACGACTGAAGCAGGTACGGTACAGTCACGGACACTGCCGGCTTGTAACTATTCCATTGAAAGTCACTGTATTCATTACAAGCCGGCAGTGTCCATGACTGTACAAGGTCCTTTAACCGTAACTTGTCTGGAAGATCGCGCTGTAAGTGGCAACTTTCTCTTGTGTTGAAGCTTTCAGCATGGTGTAAACGACCAGACAGCACACGCCTGTAAAGATCTCAAGTCAGATAAGGAGGTGCGGCACAGAGGGAGGGGGTGGGGAGGTTAAAACTGAAGATATTAATTAATTTGGATCACATTTATACGTCCTTTTTTTCATTTTTAGGTATTTTATAGGTCTTTTTTTGGGCAATTTATAGGTCTTCAACTAACGAGCCCTAGTAATAAACTATGCTTCAAAAATAATATAAATAAAAAGTTTGGTTGTATCTGAAATAGTTTTTATTTTATTTCATTGTAAAATCATATTGTTCTTATTGGAAAACCCTTTACTATGAAGTGTGGAAAATGACCATACGTGCCAACACACCCAGAAAGTTTTCATTCATACTGAAATCCAATTTCCAACATCATTGTAATAATAATCTAACATCACCCATTTACTAAATAAATAAGGAAAAATATGTAGTGAACAAGGAAGTTAAGATATTTTCATTCTATTTGTGTTAGTCTTGAATACAAGTTTTCCTATTTATTCATTACCATGGACATAATTTTTTTCTGTCTAAATAAAATTACCACTTTGTGTTTTACTTCATTGTATACTTTATTCATTGGGAGGTAGTAAGTGTTAAATTAGTAAGTGTTAAATTGTTTCAGTTACAGAAATTGCAAAAGATAATGCCCCTGGATCCAGTGAAACAGGTATTCAAAAGCAGTTTGTACTTTAACACCTAACCAAGCATGAGAGTGTGGAATACTAATATGCATAAAGTAATAACTAAGAAATGGTACTTTATTGTACATAATGTTAAAATCCATTAATAACCAGTGTGTGCATGCATATACAGGGTGTACCGGCTGCACTTTTTCTTTTTCCAGTCAACTTGTCAATGCGGGTTCATTTCTTGCTCTCTGATTGGCTGTTGGAAAGTTACGGTGCTCTGATTGTGAGAATATCTTATTTGCACTGTACGTTAGATTAGATTAGAAAGCAGCAAATTTGCACTGAAAATAGGAAATAAGATATTCTCACAATCAGAGCACCGTAACTTTCCAAAAGTCAATCAGAGAGCAACAAATGAACCCGCATTCACAAGTTGACTGGAAAAAGAATCGCATCCCAACTTGAGGTATAGAAAAATAGATGCTTTTAAAGAAAGAACTATACATTTTATGTTGTTGGTAAATGCTCAATCGATAGAAAATCTCCCCAAAATTTAATCATCACCATTTCAAGGTCAGCACCGAGTCGTATAGATTGCGCATGCGCACAACAAATGTTGAATGTGACGCACTCTGGCAAGTCGAGTAGCGTACGCCTGACAGTCAACATGTGGACGCCACAACAAAAGGTGCAGTGTGTGCTATGGTTAGCAGAGTTCAAATCAGTAACACGTGTGGCATGCAAGAATAGAATGGAATGTGGACCTTCCCACACGTAAGTCCATTTATCAGTGGGTCAAAACTCCATGGAAAACATGTGGGAGGGTGCTGAGCTTAAAATGGTGATGATCAAATCTCGGGGAGATTTTCTATCGAGCATTTACCCAACAACATCAAATGTATAGTTCTTTCTTTATAAGCATCTATTTTTGGATACCTCTAGCCTGGACACCCTGTATAATAGTACTTTCATATCATCTAGTTATACAGTATACTTTGATTATATGGGTTTCATGAACCCGCACCTAAAAGAACGTTGGAAACTTCTGCTGTCCGTGACGAAGTTGAAAAATTTTCACAAATTTCCTTTTCAAATAGAGGTGAGAAATAGTAGTAATCATATGAGAATGTGCTGATATTTAGCCTTTCCTTTAAAAAAAGAAACTTAGATATGCCAATAGTTTCAACATTTTTGTTCAACACTCATCTGAGCCATGTGCTGCAAATTACATATGCCTTGCTTATAGTCTTCTTTTTTTTTGGGGGGGGAGGCTCCTGAAACTGGTTGATTTCGCATCAGAAAAATCTGAGGGTGAACCATGGTGTTGAACTTCAGTCCATCCAATTTTTGCATTGTGATAGTTGCTTTGTGTGGTGGTGCATCATCTTGAAGGAAGACCACTTTTTTCTTTATCTGGACAACTTTCCCAGTCAATTAGACTTCAGTTTCTGCTTCAGCTGATTCAGAAGTGATAAAAAACTTTAGCCTGTGACACTTGCACCCTTCTCAAGGTAGTTATTAACAATACACTCCCACCTCCCTTCTTCCAACAAGACAGTTGCAAGAATACTGTCAGCTGACTTTTGCACCTTGAATTTCTTGGGATGAGATGAGCAACTATGTCTCTACTTATGTTCGTTTGCCCCAGAACCATAGAAATGGATCCACCTTTCGCCGACAGATACTATTTGTGCCAAGAAAATGCCACAAAAATGCTTGGGAAGTGCAACTCTTGTATGCTTTGATCTGTTTCAAACATTTGGAGATACATTTGGTACTTGAGTTTAGACTCCAATTAAAAATTAACTAATCTGAATTAACAATGATAATGGATTTTAAAAACCGATGGGAAGAATTTAAAAATAAGACCAATACTAAGAAAAAGTTTTTGCAAAATTGATAACTTTTTTTTGACAAATTTTAAAAATATGAAAATTAAGAATTGCATTTAAAACCTTTCTGCATGCACATATTAAAATTTCATCACAATCAGGCCACCCATTTTTTATTTACAGAATTTGAAAGCGAGCGATCGTTTGCAAAACTAAAAAAAACTGCACTTTTCTGTTCTCATGATGACAGAAAATAGAAGGCATTTAAAAAAATGGTTAGCACAGATTATCGCAGAATTGAATAAGCTAAGTTTTGATGCAACTCGTTTTTATGTAGGTCTACTGGTTAATTTTTAATTGGAGTCCAAACTCGTGTATCCATAATTTTTAATCAGCAAAATTCTCATGTTCTCAAGGATTATTTCATTCATAGTGTACACAGTTTCTGGCATAACATTGGAGGCCTTCCATGACTTTTTCATTATCTGTGTTGAAATGGCAAGTCCAAATTTGACAGAGGCTAAAGACTTATCTACACTTCCTTGTAAATTTTTAATCTTGATTTTGTATGTACATTTATATACAACCTCTGACAATAAAGTTCGGTGAATGATCCTGAATATCGAAAGTAGACAAATTCTTAACGAGACCAACCTTACTGTCCTTCGAAGTAGTCCCCTCCCATGGCTATGCACCGTTGAGAACGGCTGTACATGTCCTGGAAACTTTTAGAAAAGTCTTCTTTCAGGATGGTGTTCAAGACCCTCGTCATGTTCCGTTGGATGTTCGGAATATGC
The DNA here is from genome assembly GCF_977018435.1 of Lepisma saccharinum. NCBI lineage: Eukaryota > Metazoa > Arthropoda > Insecta > Zygentoma > Lepismatidae > Lepisma > Lepisma saccharinum. Next base: position 17,949,748 of record NC_139257.1, read on the forward strand.
TCAAATCTCTGAACTTTCAAAAGCGATTTTGAAGTGTAGGAAGAGAAGAAATCTGGAGGATTCAGATCCAAATTTCTTGCAATGCATTGCTACAGAGGATGAGAGCTGGTGTGTGAGGTACGACCCTGAAACGAAACGCCAAAGCATGGAATGGCGTTCTCCTGCATCACCCCATCGGAAGAAGGTCAAGGCGTAAAAATCACGCATCAAGACGATGCTTATCACTTTCTTTGACAGTGATGGCATGATCCACAAGGAATTCCTGCCGGAGGGAACAACAATTTTTCTGCCTTGACCTTCTTCCGACGGGGTGATGCAGGAGAACGCCATTCCATGCTTTGGCGTTTCGTTTCAGGGTCGTACCTCACACACCAGCTCTCATCCTCTGTAGCAATGCATTGCAAGAAATTTGGATCTGAATCCTCCAGATTTCTTCTCTTCCCACTCCTCAAAATCGCTTTTGAAAGTTCAGAGATTTGAGCATATTCCAAACATCCAACGGAAAGTGACGAGGGTCTTGAACACCATCCCGAAAGAAGACTTTTCTAAAAGTTTCCAGGACATGTACAGCCGTTCTCAACGGTGCATAGCCATGGGAGGGGACTACTTCGAAGGACAGTAAGGTTGGTCTCGTTAAGAATTTGTCTACTTTCGATATTCAGGATCATTCACCGAACTTTATTGTCAGAGGTTGTAGTTTGTGGTGTGCTCTTAGAATTATTCAATTAATGCATGTGATCATTATGTATTTCCAGTTAGAATACAGAGGAGTAAGATTGCAAAGAAATCTGGAAGAAGAATGCAATCTAGATAATAACTACATTTTCAAATCAGCTCTTTGACCTTTTTATGTTTTTCTGTTTTTTGGATTGTGTGTTTTCTTCGTCATTGGTGTGATTTTTTCTGGTGCAATTTTTGTTAAAGGTTAAGTATTTTGTAAGTTAATGTTTTTAAAGTATTAATTTCTTATGGCTTGAAAATACATTATAATTGGTAGTTAAAGTATAGTTCTTCTAATATCACTTTTATCATTCTTTCTTGTGGAAAATCTTCTGTATTAGGTATTTCTGTTTTCTTAATTAAATAACCACTGTTGGTCCCAGGCTGGAGACCTGGCATGAGTGCTTATTTTCGAGTGTCCCTTCATGAATTTAATCTAATCATGAGTCATCTTCATGATTAACAGGGGCAGCGATATAAGAAAAATATTAAAGCATGAGTTAACACATAGTCATAAATTTAATTAACACTGTTGTTTTATTTGCATTTGTGGGTCAAAATATTTTATATACAACATTTCAACTGAATTGAAGAGTTATATTCAGTTGAAATAGATTTGTAATCAATATTATCCCTCCCCTTTCCCCATCTTTCATTTTGAAATTTTTAAGGGTGACAAAATATTTTTTAAACCATATACATTTCACAGCTCATGGCAACAACATGGTTAAAAAAAATCTTCAAAGAAAATTACACGTTCCTCAGATTTCCGTTAACCACTGATTTTCCTCAGGATATTGGGAAAAAAGGTAAAACTTTCAAACCAATTAAAAAATATAAAAGAATAAAGAGGAACAGCTGTAGTGTACTAGAAGACATCTATTATGTGGCTGCTGTAATAAAATAAATCTCATTATTCCAATCCAAGATTATATAATTAGGGATGGGCCGATATGAAATTTTAGCTGATACCGATAAAGTACTGATAATAAAATTTACCGATCCGAATAAAATTCCAAATGGTCCTCGAAGAACCTGAATAGTTCAATGGCGACTGCTGTCCATCACATTCAAGTTTTTTTTATTTGTTAGGAGATTCCACAAAGTACCTCATAATTCTATGAAATCAGTTTATTATGTATATTTTAATCCACTCTCATGTCTAGAACCTTACATTTTGTGTATGAATGTCACACACATAACGCTGAAATGCCCCAGAAGACACAAGAACAACATTGAGCTGGTAGCGTGAACTATTAGGTATTAATGTGCTTGGCTTATGTTATATGAATCTTAGTACATATCCATTGTTAGTAGAGCTTTTATCTTTATTATTAACCCTATTAATAATGACAAAACTGTAGATTATTTAATGTAATACAGAAATAATTTGCTGTTTTACCTTAGCTTCTTGCATAATGCTTTAGTAATGCTTGATATTTTGTTGAAAATATTATTTCTGTATTTTTAATATTATTTTTATGTTCACAAGACTTGAGAACAGTGATTCCACAATTGGATAGGGAGGAAAGTGAATCAAGCTTTGTAAATTTGGAAATATAATAATTCACTGTATAATAATTCACTGTATAATAGTAGTGACGGACCAATATGAACTTTTTTGCGTATACTGATAAAGTAGTAACATAAAATTTACCAGCACCATTGACTGAAACCTTATGAATGCAGTACAGATCTATGATTGTTCCTCGGAGATTATGAATGGTTCATTAAGCTTCTTCATGAATATTTGTAACCAAGTGACTGCATTAGGTTTTGCAATTTCCCAAACTTTCTCGTTCTTGGTAACAAGATCAAGAATTCATGGAGCTGAATGGCCACAATACCTTTACCTTTCTTATTCAACATAAATAATTGATCTCCTTAACCTTTTGGCGCCCAAGGCCATTTTCCCATGTAAGCCTCTCGGTACCGAGCTGATTTTGAGCAAAATGCAGAGTTTCAATTAAATGAGTGTAGATCGGAGACTAATTGCCCTGGAGAGATGAGTACCGTTGTACGCGGAATGAACCAGAGATTCAGACTATATGAAATTTATGCAAATTCGGCGTATATGTGGTGGGGGGAGGGGCTAACTCTCAAAATTCCAAAATTTCGGAAAAAAAATTTGGTCCCCCCACCCTCCCCCCAAGAAAGAAGTACATGACAGTGTCGACATGCACATGGAAATGATCGCTGACATGTAAGGAACACAAAAATATTTGCATTATTATCATATGACCAATGTAACTTGAGTTGTACCCCCAAAAGGAATGGTCGGCACGCCACGGATTCAAGCTTCAAAATGCAGCGGTACCTTGAAATGACTTCAGCTCAGAGACTATTTGCCCTGGAGATATGAATGATATACCGTTGTACGCAAAATGAATCACAGATTCAGACAATATATAATTTATGCACATTCGGCGTATATATGGAGGAGGAAAGGGGGGAAATCCCCTGAAAATACTTTTTCTTTTAGAAAAAGGGGTTTCACCCCCCCTAAAATAAAAGGATATGAAAAGTTCAAAATGCACATAGAAATTATCGCTGGAATGTAAGAAACAGAAAAATATTTGCATCATTGTCGTATGACCAATGTAACTTGAGTTGTACTCCCAAAAGGAATGGTGGGCACGCCACTGATTCAAGTTTCAAAATGCAGCGGTACCTTGAAATCACTATAGCTCAGAAACTAAATGCCGTAGAGATATGAAAGATATACCGTTGTACGCAGAATGAATCACAAATTCAGACGATATATAATTTATGCACATTCGGCATACATATGGGGGGGAAAGGGGGGAAATCCCCTCAAAATACTTTTCTTTAAAAAAATGGTGTTCCCCCTCCCCGAAAAAAGGTCAAAATGCACAAAATGCAAAATTTATGCCAATTTGGCGAATATATGGAGGGGGAAGGGAGAAAACCACCCAAAAATTATTTTAAAAAATTGTCACTTCACCCAAAAAATGTCCTCGCACTTGGGCACAAAACGACACCTACGCACAACATTCATGGACGAAAAGCTAGAACGCAGTACAAAATGAGCGGCGATTCTTGCAGCTGCTTGAAATTCTGTTTTTAGACAATGCAGGGTAACCCCTGTTGCAACTTGTGGACACTTGTGCTAAAAAAAAAGGTTTCCTTCAGCATGCTTCGAAATTCCATTCTCACAACACAGATTCAACAACCAGTCTTCCCCCTCCCCCACCCCGCACCCCCCTGCATGCACCCTCACGGAAAACTTTCATTTTGACATCAGATACTGATAAACAAGTTTCCTTCGAATGCAGTTAACACATTCGGGTCTGGCCTCATAATACAGCATTGTTACCTCTGGTCTGCGGTTTTTCGTTGTTTTTCAAAAAATCATAGAAAAAATAATTTTAATTTTTTTCTATTTATAACATTTTTCTTAAATCTACAAAACTTCCTCTTTTCAATGAACAAAAATTTGTTAAATTTTATTTTCATTTTCAGATGTTTTTTAATATTTTTTTCAGCAATGTTTTGTGAAGAAGAAAAAAGTACAACATTGTAACAAATGTTAATATAGAGATATTTTAAGTTCGTAATCTGGAAATTTCAATAATTAACTACATAAACTATCAATACATCTTTTGAATCTTGCATAAGAATACTTCTTATGTGCACATAACAAAAAATAATTACAAATTACAAGTAATTATCTTTTGTATGAAAAAGTGGCTGCAGGACAGGACCAGACGATGTATCAGTTGGTTCTGCGTCATCTGTAAAAATTAAACAAATAAATAAATAAACTAAATAAATAAAATAAATTTTCATTTTACATGCACTATAGAAAATAATAAATGGAAAAACTAAAAATACATCAGTTCATGTAGGAGAATCAAGGAAGAGGCGAGATGAATAGACCCAAAAAAAAATTACCTCTTCTCACTTTATTCATAAAATACTAGAGTTTGCAACACTGTTTATATTGTCGACAATAATTATTATGAATATAACCTACCTTCCAAATCTTCAAATTCATCTGCATCATCAAAATCGTCGCTAACTTCAAACTCTGGGGCGGAATCCTCTATGCAGTCTGGATCTAACGACGCCATTCTAAACAATGCACAGGATATCAACCTGACAACAAACAGTCACAGGTGCCAGATAAAAATAGCACATGAGTCACCTAGCGGTCGGAATTTCAACCAAGAGGCTTGAAGGAACACACGCATGAGACGAACTACGACCATAGCCCGTAGTTCAATCGGCAAAGCGATTCCATACCGCAGGACGGGCTATGCCCGTCGTTCGTCCACATTGACTTTAAGTGCACTGCGGGCTATGCCCGTCATGAGACCCCAATGTGTTAACAGACGGGAGTGAAAAGCATTGCTTTAGAACAACAAAGCCCGTCTTCCTTTATCAGCAAAAATTTGACGTTGAAAAGATCCGCAAAAGAGAAGTACCTTTTCCCTCCATTTTCTTGAAGACAAAAAAAAAATGCAAAAAACCATTTCTGTTAAATACATGTGTTAGGAACAATATAAAAAATAAAATCTAAATTCTAGCCAAAAATAGAAAAGTTATAACGTAAAAACTACGACCTTGACACATCATCTCGATCGAGACGCTTGGGACAGTGAGGGTTACATTTGGGTATCTCGTTCGAGACGCTTGGGCGGCAAAAGGTTAATGAATGTATGCAACGAGTATACCTTGGAATTTAGAAATATATTTTACAAAACCAGAACGTATGATTTAGCGTCATAAAAAATATTACAACAAAATATATAAAATAATATAACAAAATAGAATTTTCCAGCAGATGTCTGGCTATTTATTGATTTATTGATATTTTTATGAATATACTATATTGATCAATACTGATAGTGTAATGATTAATCTTCCCTATCTCTACTTTACATAAGACAAAAAATATGGTGCAAGATCAGAAAGGATGCAGTGAAAAACCTGCCTATTAAATCCTAGAATGATGAGTCTATTTATGGAAATACATATCATTATTCGATATGCATGTATGGTGTTCATATTCTGAAAAAGTCCAGATATATCTGCGTACTATTGAAAAATGTGAATGAATATTAAATATAATTGTGGCATTTACATTGAACTTTTCGTTTATTTATGAACACCAATTTGCTACAATAGGTATTCATGTGGAAAAAATGTAATACCTAACGGTAAGGGATCTGAACAAGGAGACAAACCTTAAGAAATAAATGCAACCTTTTCATACCAAAGTAACAACAAGCTGCACATCTTGCTTGTCGCGTAGACTAGGTTGTTTTTTTGATAGCCTGCGTCGTGTTGCCTCAGTCTGAAAACTGCCGGCCTCCATGACGGAGTGGTTAGCACATTGTGCTATGATGCCAGGGGTACCGGGTTCGAATCCCGGCATGGGCATGGATGTTTTTGAGTGTCCATTCATCATATCATCACTCATCCCCATCTTTGCAAATTAGGCAAAAGTGACACAAGAGGTGACGTAAAATAAAGCAAATCAATCAATCAGTCTGAAAACTCGTTACTTTTCTTGCAACTGAAGAGTAAATTATTTTCTTTTACTCTAAAAAAAAAAAAAAAAATACATGGAAAACTTGGAATGGTCAGGGGATTTGGTTTTCAGGTTGCATAGGAACCCTAGGACATTGGTCAGTATACATAAATTTATTGGCGGTTGCACAGGGAGATGAAATAAATACTCTGTCTTCTGTATGTTATATATTCTTCATTTATTGTATTGCCATCGATACACCAACTCATGTGTACTTTACCTTGTCGTAGGTCCGTCATCATCAACTCGTTCTGTAAAGCCAAGAACAGATCCAGCCACCACAGTGTTGCAAACTGACAGGTTTTCCGAGTCCGATGTCAAGGAACTTGTGAGTCTTGGATTTACAAGAGAGCAGGTAATGGATTATTTTGTATTAGTTTTTACACCACAATGGGGAGTGCTGAAGCTGAGCGGATTTATTTGCATTGGTACAAGAGAGCACTCTTTTGCATTTATTTGTTTGCGCAGACCAGATAAATTCTACGGAATACATGATTGATTGTTTAATATGCTGCATATCTTGTGGGAATCTATGAATGAATAATTTTCAGTTGCAATCTGATATGGCATCGTTTCAATTTACAGTTCAACCCTGATTTTACATTTTCCTCGCATTATTAGGGGCATGCATATTTCGTTTTTAACGGAAAAAAACGAAATTGGAAAAAACACATTGTAGGGTTAATTTTTCATGTTTTTGAAAGGTGGGAGATGCATTTTGTGACCATATTTTGTCACGAAATAATGCGAAATTAACTGCAAAAAGCGAAATTAACTCTTAAACACGAAATTCAGGGTTTATTCACAGACGCGACACCTTCTGAGGTCTGAATTATCCTGAGAGTTATGCAATTCCTGGAAAATTGATTAATTCTGCTATTAATATTGGAGAAGCAAAAATGGACTCCTTTACACAGAAATAAACTTAATATTCTGATAATGTGCTATTAGAAGTGAAATGTTAATTCTGTGGAATAAGTGTAGTTTTTTAATCAAATTTAGGATTATATTCACAATTTTAAAACCAATATGTCTTTTTACTTACCACTTTTCATCCATTTTTTCACCGCTATAACACCGATATTTTATTTTATTTACGGCTTTTGAACCTGAAATTGACTCAGTTTTTGTACTGAAATTTTGCTTTTTTATTTACCAAAAATATGTGCCTCTACGCATTATACATTTAATCTTGATGGTCCCAATGGAATAAATCAGCTCTGGGGCTCACCCAGCCTCAAAAAATTGTACCTGGGGGAAGGTGGCCAGAGAATGGCGCTGATCACATCACCTCCAAAATGGCCCTACCCCCACATCCCCTAAATATGCCTTCATAAGTGTTTTCACCTACTCCCCCTGACAAACTTAAAATCAAGGTTCCACTTTTATCTGAGGCATGAACTACCTTTTGTGATATACAGTGGAACCCCATTTTTAAGTTCCTAGATTTTATATTTTTTCAGCTTGGTCTCCTGAGAAACGTAAAATCGAGGTTCCACTGTATTTTGAAGTAAAATTGTTACATTGGTAGTTTACAAATAGAATACTTATATACAGGGGTAGACAAATACAGGATACAGTCCCCATGAAGCCTGGATTTTCAAATTCACTTTTTAAAGAAGAATTGAGCTTACGGAATTTTCAATTACCTTTTTAAAATAACTAGTACAGTATGCATTTTTGTCAGTGATCTGTCTCATATTTCATTAAATCAGAATAATAAACATGCCATTATGCATTGTTTGCACTGTTGCTAGCAGAGTTTTAAAATCTGCAGCCACATAGTAGAGTCGTAAGTATTCTGTATAATTTGGGGGTACTAATTTTCCTTTGTCACCGTTCTATGAGTGTGTAAGGATAGCAAAAACCATGATTGTCATCTCAAAGTGGTAGCTAATAGAAATTGCAGCCAATTCAAGATGGCGGATGTAGACTCTTGAAAAAAGTCTGAAACTGATGGTGCGATTATAATTTTCTTTTCTTCAAATGAAAAAATGGTTAAGGTTGTCTAAGTTTTTCGATAAGAGCAACCGTTAATTAGTAAATCACTGAGACTATGAATTGTATGACCTAAAAATTGTTAAAATTTGAAAAATATGCCCTTACACCTGAACTGTTTCAAACATTAATATTTAACATATGCACAGAAGTTTTGGGGTAAAGTTCATTTTGTGCACTGCATTGCAATAGGGGAGGAAGGTAGTTGTCATAATTTTGCAGCAAATAAACAGTGATTACACTTTGAGCAAATATTTACTTATTGTTGAATTTCTTCAGAGATATTTTTGGCCATAGCCCATCCATTTTCTGATTTCATTCCATTAGAAAAGGAGACTGGGAGATACGATTATAAAAAAATCAACAACTCGAGTGAACATTGAAGTAAGAATGAATCCACTTCAAAAAATGGCTGTCTAATCCTTGAAAAAGTGAAAATGTGCTGAATATGACTGAAAATTTATCAAAATATGCTCTTATCACTTAGAAATGGCCAAATGTGCCCTTAAAAAGTACCTTAATTTAATTAGATTCTTCGTAATATGAGGCTTGGGGAGTAAGTCATGGCAACCCAGTAATAATTCGACAATCGAAGAATGTATTAAAAATTTGTTATATACAACTGAAAGAATATCCATTATGGATATTTTGTTGGTAGGAATCATGAAAGAAAACCCAAGCAACCCTGTGACATACACATGTGACCGTGTTACAAAAACTTATCTGATTATGACAAACCTTTGCCTTGACTTACTCCCCAACCCTCGTATAAATTTCTATATATTTAGGGAACACATCACCCTTACAAAAAGAAATGCTAAATCATGAAAATCCTAGTCCTAATTAAAAACGATTTTATGTTTATCATTAATTTACTTAGAATCTAGACAGTGTTCCAAACAAAAATTCTAGCGTAAATGCTTATATTGCACTTGTTGGTTTTGACTTCAGAACTCATAAAAAAAAACAAGCAAATTATGTAGCGTGTATAACGAATGCTTCTAGTCAGATGTGTCTTTAGTCCTATTTAATTACACTTATTGTAACTGGTATTGACTATTGAAGAATGTTATTGTTACATACGTGTAATAACATTTAATAATAATAATTTTATATAAATATTATTATTACTGCTACTAGTCAGCCATATATTAGAATGTTTTGCCCAGTTGTTCATGCTGTTACCAATTGATTCTTCTGAAGGCCACTCTGGTGGAATAATTAATAACTTTGAATCCAATTGTGTATTAATTAATAAATGTTGTAATATCACATTTCAAAATGTGGAGCTTTATTTTAGTTGGATTTGTGGCTTTCTTAGATCGTATTTGCAATAATAATAATAAATTTGAAGTGTTACAGTGGTAAAGTATCAATGTTACTGAGAGTAGGAATTAATAGGGGCTTGCATATTTTGTTTTTAGCAGAAACATGAAATGTGAAAATAGGAATTGTAGCTTTTGTGGCAACATGATTCGAACAGGTGTTTTCGGGTTACCAGTCAAGTTAAATTGGTGTTAGCTTCCAACGTTTCGAGGGCATACATTGCTCTCATTTTCAGGAAATTCTTGAAGATGAGAGCAATGTATCCCCTCGAAACGTTGGAAGCTCACTCCAATTTAACCTGGCTGGTAACCGGAGAACACCTGTTCAAACGAAATGTGAATACTTTTTCATGTTTTTGATAGGCGTGAGGTGCATTTTCTACCATATTTTGTCACAAAATGATGTGAAATACGCTCTTAAACATGAAATTTATATGCCAACGTGGCATTTTCTTAAGTCTGTATCGTGTGAGATATGCAAATCATGCAAAATTCATTAATTCTGTTGTAAATATTTGTGAAACGATAAATGGTCTCCATTATGCAGGAATAAACTTAATACTCTGCTAACTACATAAATGTATTATTAGAATGGAAATCTTTATTTTCTGTAATAACTTTTGGTTTTAAGATTAAATTTAAGATTATACAGGTATTGGACATTGGAACTGAAACATGGCAATCGGCAATCACCGCAGAAGTAAATACACACCTCATAGAACCTGTGTGCACAAAAACAGTCCGTCGATACCTGCATAAGGCCAAGATTTGTGGCAGGGTTGCTATCCCGAAGCCTTTCATCAGTAGCACAAATGCCGTAAAGCAGGTTCAGTGGTGCCAGACTCATAAAAACTGGATGTTGGATGACCTAAAACGTGTCATATTCTCGGATGAGTCCAGCTACACCGTGTTCCCAACAACAGGGAGAGTGTTCGTCTGGAGAAGTCCCTCTGATGCATACAACCAAGACTGCTTGGTACCCACACTCAAACATGGAGGCGGATCCGTGATGGTGTGGGGTGCAATATCGTGGCAGACTTTGGGCCCACTAATTGTTCTCGAGGGTCGTGTCACTGCCAAGGACTATAGGACCATTCTAGAGGACCATTTAAACCCTATGGTTCAAACACTCTTGCCGGACGGTGGTGCTGTGTTTCAGGATGATAACTGCCCTATTCACACTGCTAAACTTACCACAGAGTGGTTCGATGAGCAATACAGTGAGGTTGAACATCTGCCATGGCCAGCTCAATCACGGGATCTAAACATTATTGAGCTTGTATGGGGTTTGTTAGAGGATCGAGTGCGGAAACGTTTCCCTCCACCACGTACACGTGCTGAACTTGTCACTGTACTTCAGGAAGAATGGCTCCAAATCCCTCTGCACACGGTGCAGGACCTCTTTCGATCCTTCCCACGTCGTGTTGCTTTTGTACTGGCTGCCAAAGGTGCCCGAACACCTTATTAAATAAAACTTATGGCTTTCTACCAGGTGTTTCAGTTTCAGTGTCCAATACCTGTATGTCGCTTTTGATCCCATTTTTTGTACCAAAATCGTAATCTTTTATTCACCATAAATACCATATTTGTCAGCATATAAGATGCACTTTTTCCCTTTACAATAGGCCTGAAAATCGCCAATACTCAGTTTTTGTCCTGATATCGCAGATGATCCATGTAATTTATTTCATTGATATATAAATAATTCTGATATCCAAGTAACAAAATAACATTCATCAATATAATCCGGTCAGCAGCTATTTATGTTCAAGAAAAATATGTTGATATAATAACTAATAAAAATATGTTAATTGAAAAATATGTCTGATTTGATTAACACCCTAATGGTAATACTCTGATATCAAATTTGAATTAATTTGCTGCTTATATATGCACATATCATTCTCAAACACTGTAGTAAGAATAGGTTACTGCGGCAATACTGCTATCAATTATTATAGAATGATGGGTATCATTATCATAAAACAACGGAATCTATTTTCTAGTAGGGCCTCCCCGATGGTGCAGTGATATCGCTGTCGCCTTGCAATCAAGGGGTCCCGGGTTTGATACCCGGTGGAGGCTCATAGTGGTTCGGATCCCACTTCAAACTGTAGGTCCAGTCCCGATTAGCCTTACTGTGCATAAAGTGAACTTAAAACACCAAATCAATCAACCAAATCTATTTTCTAGTAAGTACAACTGCTTCTTCTGAATACCTATATTTTTATGAAAAACATAGTGCAAAGGTAGCGAGTAGCAAGAACGAGTAGCATAGCAGGTTACTTTTTGGTAAATGTAGCTGTAGCGAAGCTACATTTTTGGAAGAGTAGCTGTAAAATGTAGCGTTCTGATCACTGTGAACTTTTTAGAAAAGTGATTGTTTTTTTACACATATTAGGATTCCTTTATCTTGTTTTCCTGACTCATTATTTGTCTTTCAGGTCATTGCAGAACTTAGAAGGTTTAAAGGTGACAAGACTCAAGCAACTGCAGCACTTTTTGCCAAATCACTGAAATTTTGATGATTAAATGCTCTTGTAGATAATTATGTTGGGAGAGAAATGAAATTCAATTGTATGTGTTTTATCATTTGTAGCTGTATTTATGTCTCATTTGAACGGATAGTTTTGGCTTTAACACACAAACACATTGTGAATGTATGTGAATATTTTTTTACACTTTTTCAATTGTGCATTATGTATTTTGTAATAAAAAGGTCTCTATACATATATTTTATTCCCATGTATGATATTGCAGCTATATATGTATTTTTAATTTCTTGACGTGACTTTTTCCCAACAATACAGGGTGGTGCAAACGTCAGTTTACCCAAAAAGCACATTGATAATAATAGTATTATGATCTACTTGTATTTTGTATGTATAGTTGAATTCTGAATATAAACTTGAATTTGTGTATGGGTCAACTGACTTTTGCGCCACTATGTACAACCTTAGTGACAATGAAGTTCGACCAGTCACAAATATAGGAGTGCGTTGTGAAAGAAGGAGAACACATGCACATGCAGAACATATTTTATTCAGCAGGCTACATGGAACAAAGGAAAACATAAATTTCCGCTGCAACGCAGCAATATATGGTGTCCACACAAAATAAAACATTTTCGTCCATCTACACGTGACATTGAAGTTCGACCACTGTTAGAGGGGATCCTGTTTACCATGGTGTGACGCTGCCCTGTCGGCGAATAACTGTGGCAATGCGTCGGGGCATGCTGCGGACGAGTCGTTCAAGGTATTCCACATCGATGCGGTGCCATTCCTCCTGCAGGCAGGCGATGAGAGCAGCCACTGTCGTGGGTCCCCTCTGTTGCACACGTCGCTTAAGGACACGCCACACATTCTCAATGGGCGAGAGGTCGGGACTCGATGGTGGCCATGGCAGAGTTCGCACGTGATGGCGAGTCAACCATTCTCTTGTCAGCCGCACTGTATGAGGCCTGGCATTGTCGTGTTGAAAGATGAGACGCCGCCTGTGGAACAGGTGCCTTCGCACTGTGGGAAGATGCCGCTCCAGTATGCGTGTATAGGCGTGTGCATTCACAATGCCCTCACGGATGTGTAGTGGGCCAACCCCAGATGCCGTCATGCATCCCCATACCATCACTGACGCAGGTTTCTGTACCCGACGTGCATAACATTTTGCTTCATTCTGTTCCTCCTTCCGACAAATGACCGTTTTCCGTATTTTCCCGTACACAACATTGAAAATGGATTCGTCCGTCCACAAAACCCTGTTCCACTGCCGAAATGTCCATCCCCGGTACATTCGTGCCCACCGTAGTCGATTGCCTTTGTTCAACATGGAAAGGAAGGGTTTATGTTTCGCCTTGTACACTCTGTAACTGCATCGCTGTAGGTAACTGCGAATGGTTCTGGTTGACACTTCAATGTGAAAGCGTTCTCGAGTCCACAGTCGTAATTCGGCCACAGAAACATGATTGTTGGTCTGGATATAGCGCCTAAATATCCGTAGGTCACGCATGCTCAGCAGGCGTTTTCGACTGGGGGCCTTACCTGGCTCTGTAGTACCCGTATTTTGGTGGTGTTTGATGATGCAGTGGATGGTTGACTTGGGTAAGTTCAGTTGGCGCCCTATTTCCCGTTCACTGAGTCCATCCCGTTGCAACTCCACCACTCTTCTCCTCATGGTGTTGTCAATAGGTTTGCCCCTGGCCATGGTGATGATGCACTGCGGTTCCTCGGTGCACAGCACGCGCTTATATACGGTGGACTCCCTTATCATGTCCGTGATGTCATGCTTCCGTCGAATGCGCCACTATCTGGAATTTTCCGTATGGGTCTGGTGCCTGGTCGAAGTTCAATGTCACGCGTATAGTTCCCCGTTTTCATTCTTTACGCGACCTTGGGTGCAACATGCTCACACGCCTCCTCTTACACACTTGCATCACTTCTGCGGGTCACCCATTCCACCGCCTATGCCTCTGTGCATTTAATCACGTATTCCTTTCTGGTCGAACTTCATTGTCACCAAGGTTGTATATCGAACACATCCATTGTTCTTCCACAACACTAGTAAGTGTTCATCTGATGCAATGTTTTTGAAAGGAGAAGAAATTCAAGGGTGGCAAAAACTGAGCAAAGAAAAAGCAGTAAAGTTCATATAATTATATATATATATATATATATATATATATATATATATATATATATATATATATATATATATATATTATATACGAGGAGTGCTGATAAGTTCCTGGCTTTGCTCTCGTCCCATCGTTTCCCATTCGCGATTCATATCTCATAAATACATATTTGTGATGCGGACATTTGCAATCCTTCTGGTTATTTCCATGTGCAGTATACAGGGTCTGTCCAAAATGTAATTTTTTATACCAAAATAACTAATATGTGTAAATTTACTACTCACACCACAGTGGAATTTTTTAATGTTAATTTTCCATTTGTTTTATCACCGTTTCATTTATGATGTGGAGGTGCTGTCCAGTCACCATCTCTGATTTGAGTTTTTCTTGTATGTACACATTGCTTGCATTATAGAATTATTTTCCTGTAGTTTACGGTTATTACAAGCATAAGAAAACAGTTTTTCTTTGTGACGTTTCAGGAGAACACACACTCCTTTCATCAGACATTTATTTTCATTTTGACTAAACAAAACAATGGTTAGTAATTTTTTAAACAAAAAGAATCCATTATATAATGGATGTTGTCAATGTTACATTGTTGTAATATATCAACTTAACTGTGAAAAAAGCAGTCTGTTTTATTTTTATTTCAGATTTTTTTTAAAATTATGAATCCCAAATATCATCAGGTAATTCAAATTCATCATTGTTTTCACAAAGTCTCTTGATGTTTTCTGTTACATTAAATTTCAAAGATGGTGGCTTACTCCATTTGTGAAAAAGAAAACTCCATACTGGATCTATGTTACCGTTTTCATTATTTAATTTATTCCAGTGTTGTTCTGCAATGAACGAAGCTTCCCAGACATTCAACTCTGTGTTTCCCATTAATCTTTTTAATCAAATGCTTCTCTTCGATGATATGAGTTGACAAACCTGTTCTTGGGTTTAGATTTATAATGTCCAAATCGTGTTCGTGCCATCTTATTGCCATTTTCCTTGCTGTTTGTCCCACATAATCTTTTGAACATGAACAACTTATATTATATATTCCTGTGGTTTCCACATCTGGTAGAGAGTTTCTCATTTTGAATTCATTAAATGTACATTCCAAACTTCTTGGTGATTTAAAAACAATTTTGAAATTAAAACTTCTAAAAATTTTTGCAATTTTATGTGAGAATCCCTTGTGGAATGGAATGCACACAAATTTCTTTTCAACAGATTTTTCATCTTTGTCTGTATTTCTCTTTTCCTTTAGTTTTCTTGCGACTTGTTTTTTGATTTGGTTTATTCTGTTAGTGTGAAAGCCATTTTCTTTTGCTATATTAAAAAGCCTTTCTTCTTCATTTTTGATATCCTCATTATTAGAACATAGTCTTTGTGCTCTCAGGAAAAAATTTAAAAATATGTTATCCATTGTTATACGCAAATGTTCTGAATTGACATGGATGTATTTTTCCCCCGCTAATTTTTTCCTATGGACTGATGTTTGAATTGTTGAGTCAGTTGTCTTAATTTGCAGATGAAGGAAAGAAATTACATTGTTATTCATGGGTTCGCAAGTGAATTTTATGCGACGATGTGATTCATTTAACAATTTAAATACGTCCATGATTGTGTTCTCATTTTTAGCAATAATTAGCACATCATCTACATATCTGATGTAGAGTATGATATCCGCACCTATCTCATTAACAACTGGAGATTCTATATAATGAAGGAAAATGCTGGAGATGATTCCAGATACTTGGTTTCCCATTGATAGACCATTACTTTGCTGATAGATTTTGCCATCAAATATAAAGTAATTGTAATTTGCACATACAGTAAACCATCGAACCATTTTGATTCTACTGGGTTAACCTTCATCTCAATAAGCCATCTATGTAATGCATCTGTGGCACCTTCTATTGGGAAACTAGGATATAAATTTTCAACATCAAAACTTGCAATACGATACTCATTATTCCAAACAATATTTTTTAGTTTGTTTCACTTCATATGCATCTTTAACACTGAATGGTGTTTGTTGTTTAATTATAGCAAGTCTTTCAACTAAATATTTGGATAGTTTGTATGCAGGATGTGTGAAAGTTGCAATGATGGGTCGTATTGGAGTTCCCGGTTTGTGAGGTTTTGGTAGTCCAAAGGCAATCGGCAGGGTTGAATTTTTGACAATGAGTTTTTCCTTCATTTCTCTTGGTATCGTGATACTGCTTTCAATTGATTTCTTTACCTCATTTATTATTTTAGTTATAGGGTTTCGAGAGGTTTCTGTGAAATTGTTTACTTTGAAACATTCTTCCATTTTTCTTTATAGTCCTTAATTCGGATAAGGACAGGTTTATTTTCCTTGTCCGATTTTATTAAGAAAATGTTGTTTTCTTTCAACCAGATCTTGAAACTATGTGTTCTCCTGAAACGTCACAAAGAAAAACTGTTTTCTTATGCTTGTAATAACCGTAAACTACAGGAAAATAATCATGGATTTTGCTGGAAAAAATATGTTGAAGCAGCCCACAGTGCCGCTTGATGCAGCCTGGCTTGGCCCTGCGTACAATTCATGCATGCAGGACGATCTGTCAGTCCACTTCACCAGATAAACCTATTTTCTCTAAATTGAGATATTTAGCAAACTGATTGACAAGTTAGTCTTTAATTATATACTGGTTCGGGGAGGGGAACGTTCATACTTTCTCACCAATGAGTCAGTTTCTTCATTGTGAAAGGTTTGACTTGAAGAAAAGTCACTTTCCGGAAACCCTGTCGCTTATTGTTTGGCACACGTAGGAGATGCACTTCTTACTGCCTAAGCCTTGTGGGAATAAGAAAAGGACTATAGAAGAGGAATGTTTATCTTTCAAGTGAAATTGGAGATTGCCTATTTTTGTTGTGTAGTGAATACAGTGTAAATTTTGTGCCCTGATAATTCAGAAACATTTACGTATTTGTCACACAATACAGTTGCTGACTTCCATGGCGCAAAGAGGTTACCTATATTCGAATCCCAATCTGGCATGTGATTAGTCAGAAAACGGCGCTAACAAAAATCATAACGTAAGACTTCAAGCTTTCCTGGCTACGAAGGATGAAAAGATTATCTGGCTCTCGACCAGGTGAGTTGTGGAAAAGATTCCAAGCTTTAAGTTCTACCCTGAAGACGAGAGTGACTTTAGTTCTCGAAAGCTTGGAATCTTTTCCACAACTCACCTGGTCGAGAGCCAGAGAATCTTTTCAAAAATCAAAACAGTCGAAAATTGTGGCAGCTCAGTTATCATTTGTGTAAATGAATGTGACAAGAGGAACTGCTTGACGTGATTCCTCTCCTCATGGGTGGACCAAAAGGTGGGGGGGGGGGGGGGGGGGGCAGGGGTTATGGGGGTCAGGCACCACCTTTGGACCTGTTATAAACTAATTTTACAATGAAAAATTTCTCATCCTTGTATAATTTTCAAATGTGAGGAATCAGTTTGGAATGGCCGGAATTGAATCGGCAGTTGAAGGAGTGGCATTATCCGGCTTCACGATGTGCAAAAAGAAGTCTGACACGAACCGGCGAATTTGAAGGTGGTGGTGATTGTGGTACATGACCATGAAGGGGTTATCCTTGCAATAGTGTTCGACAAGGTGTTACAGTGAATGCAGACTATTACGTAAGTTTCCTTCGTGACCATTTGCACAGTGCTCTTAGGTGCAAAAGACCACATCTGCAATCGGGACCCATCATTCTCCACGATAATGCAAGATGTCATACAGCACAAGTGGTGCAGAATGTACTGCAACAATTGGGTTGGGAGTGTTGGAGAAGCCACCTGATTCTCCTGACGAGTCCCTGCGACTGATTTGTTTCCCAAGATGAAGGAACTGCTGAGGGGGAAACTCTTTTCAGACATCCCGAGCATCATTTCGGCCACACGGCGATCTCTGCACACACTGGCACGAACGGGAGCTATCAATGGTATCCAACCACTGCCAGATGTTTGGAAACGTGTTCATGCAGCAGCAGGAGATGACATTGAAGGATTGTAAATTAATTTTATATTGGTGCTTTATCAATAGTGGACAAAAAATTCATATTGGTCCATTCCTAATGTAAATATTCCAATATGATTGATTGCTTTAAAATATAATTAATGTGAGATTTAATTTAAGCACCTACTTAATTTCTCTCTACAATGCATGCATGTGTTAACCCCATTCCAGTTTGTAATCCAAACTTTCGGTGGTTTGGCAGGTGCGAGTTGAAAAGACACTCACCTTATGTGAAATACATGTTTAATAAAACACACAAATAACTGATTACATAAACATTCCCTGTCGCAGAGATTAAAAGAGATATTATGCACAAACACAAGGTCGTCTTGCAGCCATGAATGCTGCTCACACGACAGTGTTGCAAACACACTTTTGTCAATTATAGTTCACAAGAAAAAAAATGTCTTGGCTGCCATATTGGATGATTGGTGGAGCCAACATACTGCCCACCTTGAAATCCATAATTTAAAAAAAATTAAATGGTACATTAGAAATATTTGGAATTAGTGAATGCAAATGCTCAATTTTTCATTTTTCACAACGTAATGGCAAAAGAGATAGCTTTACAGTTGGTCTTTTGTGACTGCCAGTACTAGTTTTTACTGTAGTAGTCAATTAATAGTTCATCAGTACCTGGATGAACCTCACTGATTCTACCAAGTTTCCATTGCTGTGGGGGAAGCTGATCATCTCTGATGATAACCAAATCACCAATCGGAAGATTTCTCTGTCGTGTCCTTCACTTCAAGCGTTGTTGTAGCTGGATGAGATAATCTCAAGACCAACGTTTGCAGAAGTGTTGCATCAAATTTTGTGTAAGTTGCCACTGTGAAAGTCTGTTAAGTTTTAAGTAGTAAAATCTCTCTGGAGCTGACACCATTGCATCTTCTACCAGAAAGTGTCCTGGAGTAAGAGCTTGCATATCATTTGGGTCACTTGAAATGGCTGTGAGTGGTCTCGAATTTAAACATGCTTCAATCTGTGCCAACACAGTGCACAATTCTTTAAATGTGAGTAATGTATTTCCTACAATTCTTTTAAGATGAAATTTCACCGATTTTATTCCACTTTCCCATAATCCTCCTGCATGAGGATTTAGAGGTGTGGGGAAATGCTATTGTATTCCCAAACTGCTCAGATTATTAGCTATTTCTTCATTGTGTTTGTAATTGTTTACAGATTTTAAGGTGTCCTTTAGTTCTTTGTTTGCACCAACAAATGTACAGAGTGCTGCAAAAAAAAGGTAACAGAAATATGTACATGTTTCAGAATATTGGTTACTTTTTTTTTCACACCACTGTAGTTCCGCAATCACTGTACATGTCACTTTGCTTTCCTCATCTGAACACAAATCTCTTGAGAGCAGCTAAAAAGGCTTCAGCTGTTGCACTACTCACTATTTCCAGATGAATAGCCTTTGAGGAAAAGCACACAAACAATGCGATATAGCCCTTGTAATTTCGACAAGAATGTCCACTCATTTCTTTAAGCATTACTGGCCCAGCGTAATCCACTCCACGTTGTATGAATGTAACTGTTTCTCTAGGTGATGGCCGTCCCTCGTGGCAGAGTGGTTAGCACATCACGCTACGACGCCAGTTGTCCTGGGTTCGAATCCCAGTCTAGGCATGGCTGTTTGTAAGTGTCCATCATATCATCACTCATCCCCAGCTTCGCAATTAGCCATAAGTGGCACAAAAGCGAAGTAAAATAAACTAAATCAATGAATGTAGGTGATGGCAAGTTTCCCATTAGTTGTTTTGATATGGTGGGATTATATCTTATGGCAAATCTCACATTTTTTCACCAATTGGTGCACTCTGTCACATGAATTATCCAAAATTTCTGGCGTAGAGTTGCAAGAACCGGTTGTGGCCCCGCATGCAAAAGAACAATGTGCTCATATGTAAAAATTCAGTCTGTTAACCTATGCTGCTTAGGTAGCAAAATAGGATATGTTTGGCACTGTATGGAATGTTACTGTGTTTCAGTTAGAACACCTCATTCATCAAAAAATGGATTTAAACTATGCAGGTTACTCTGAAGGTAAGGGTTGCATAAGTTTCAGTAACACAAGAAGTGTGTCCCACAACTCTATAGTGGGCAATGGACCATGCAGTTTGGTAGTTTTGTTCCGGGCATTGAAAATGAACCGTTTACACCAGGCCACTACACATTGTAATTTTTTTAGAGATGAATACCTCTCAAATAAAGTGTTGCCTTGTGTCGACACAAGGCTTACAACAGACTGCTTCTGTTCTACACTCACTTCACTACATTCCTGTATGTCACATTTGTTTTCAGGTAATTTTAGCTGTTGTAAAAATGGAGGACCTTGCCTCCATAAAGAATGTGTCACTAAGCTGGGATTCCATGACTTGCACAATCAGCAGGATTGTCTTTAACGCTGACATGACACCACTTTAGATCACCTTGCTTTGTATTTTAGACACCGGTTTCCACCAACTAGGACACGAAGCTATCCACGCTAAAACTATTTTGGAGTCTGAATAGGAAGTACCAGTTGCGAAGCTAACTGGCAATATCTTTACAGTCCCTGGGAATGATGCAACGCTCGATTCTAATAGTTTGCAAATTTTGTAAATCACCGCAGTAACTAACCCACTCGTCAATTAAGTTACTTGGAAGTTCATCATCCCAGCCAAGTATTAATTTCCACAGTTTTTGTATCAGTGGCTTGGTCTGCACTGTAGGAGGTGATAACCAGCCCAAATAATCAAACATCTTAGAAATCTCTGAGAGGAGAAGTTGTTTGGTCAACACAGAATGCACAATTGGACTCTCTACATTAATAGCAAAATGATCCAAAGAAGGGTACCACTGAATCCCCAATGTTTTCTTACAGTCACTGTCATTAAATTGAAACGGCACGTTTCTTTCAAGCAATTTCTTGGAATGCTGTCTAACACCTTACAATCATTTGAGGACCATTTCCGAAGTTCAAAACCACCTTTTAGCAGCAGTTGGGTTAATTGATGGTACAGTTCTATAGCACCCTCCGTAGAATCACTCCCAGTTAAGAAATCATCTATGTATGATTAAGTAACACATTTGAAGCAAGGGCGAAAGTTGCACCTTCATCTTCACGTAATTGTTGCAGACACCTCGTAGTCAAGTATGGCGCATAAGCGGTATCATAAGCAACAGTCAGTTATCTGAAGTCTTGGAATGGTTCACTAGGATCCTCTCTCCACACAACTCTCTGATAGTCTGTATCTGTTTGGTTGACTTTTATTTGTCTATACATTTTTGAGACGTCAGGTCTACTTGATGGATTCTGAATTGTAATATCACACCAATGATATCACTTTTATGAAAAACTCAAAAACAAACTCTGTCCTAGAAACATTTTCAGAGTTGTGAGGCTGCGGCCGTGTGAGGCCGGAGGCAGACCTTGAGCATGGAGGCTGAGGCCATTGGACCGGATTGCGATTTGGAGTTCGGAGGCTGAGGTCCTGTCAGGCTGGAGGCCGAGATGGAGTTCGGAGGCTGAGACCATCCTTGAGCTCGGAGGCCGAAGTCCAATGGACATCTCTGGTTGGGAGGGGCGAATTCAATAGCGTATAAACTAAAAATTATTTTAGCATAGAAGTGCAAGTTCGACACAACACTCAGCCTGTTGTTTGTGTGTGTGTGACCTTATTGGTTATAAACTTTTGTTATTACACTAAAAGTGAAAGAAAGATTAATTTGGAAAATGTACTTTGGAATGGTATTGTTATTCCTAAATAGTTTCATGCCATTGTTAATTGGACAATAATAAATATTTGATTTTTGTTACTTAATGTATCTTTTCTTCCACTTTTGGATAATCGCGACGATGAAGATAAGTGATGAAATTGATGAAGAGACACAAAGAACATCCATGCCCAGGCCGGGGATCGAACCCCAGCGTCGTAGCGCGCTGTGCTAACCACTCCGCCACGCAGGTCGGCTTAGGAAAATAAATATTAATCAGTGAGCGTAAGTTGCAAAATGTGTGCAAAATTGTATAACGGTGTTGTGTCTATAACTAATCATCTTGTTTACACGCAATAATGTTTGATATAGTTAAAATTATGCTTAAATTTGAATTTATCATATTCATGCAATAATTAACACATAGTATTGTGGCTGAAATGAAATTATGTGTGAAATATATATACTGCTGGACAATGAAAACCGGACACTTTAATATTTAACATCTGAATTGCAATAACAGCTCGCAGGTATATTACAGAATGTTCGGCAGATCATGTAGTACCATATGCACCATTCATAGGCTCGGACTTTGTTTATGCATTCGTACTTAATTCAGTTTCTGCAACATTTAGTTAGCCCTTGTACCAGAGCTTTTATCGACCCATTGCGTTATCACAAAAAATGCAAGTGTCCGGTTTTTTTTGTCCAGCAGTATATTTTTTGGTTGACTTTCATTTTCCAGAGGGGGGGGGGGGGGGCGCGGACGCCCATGATTTCAGTTAATCCGGACTTTCGTTAAACCGGTGAATTTATCCTCCCCATTAGTCCGGATTAACGAGATTTTACTGTACACGCAAACAAGTAATAAATAAATGTTGTTATATTTATATTCTTATACCATCTTCTTAAGTATTCATGGAATAAAAATGCAATATTAATAAATTTACATATTTAAATTAATATTTAATTGAATTACAATTTCATTGTTTTAATTTAAACATTATTATTATTATTATTGGAGCACTTGGTTCGGACCCCTCCCCCCCCCAAATATATTTTTAGATACGTGCCTGATCATCACTCATCCCCATCTTCGCAAATTAGCCAAAAGTGGCACAAAAGCGAAGTAAAATAAAGCAAATCAAGAAATCAGATCAATCAATTGATCAAAATTCGTTTCACACTGCTCCATTTATCGCAACCTACCATGCAGTGCAATGCAGCTTATGAGATGTCACAGGTGGTGCGTAAGTTTCAAAAATATGCGCGGTTGTTTGGGGAAGATTGAGTTATCTAAGGCAGTGTTGCCAATCTCCGAATGCAGGATTTCCCTTTCACCAGTGTAAATTTTCCCTTTTTCGACCTAAATTTCCTTCGATTTTCAAAACACAGCTGAAGCTGTATCTTTGTATTACTATAACTGTTAATCAGGACCGTATATAAGGGGGCTTAGTGGGTTCAAACCCCCCCCCCATTGAATAAAATACTAGAAACTGATCATAGTTTCATAATATAGTAATTATCCTAAAACAAGCATTTGAATTTTAAAATAAAACACTAATGTATTGAAAAAATCCCCAAAGGAAAAAAAATCGTCTGCGGCGCAATGATTGTCGGACTTTGAAACCCACCCATTGTCAAAGCTTAGCTAGGGGCCTGCTGTTAATATTTTTCTTTTGACGCCTGTTTTGCCTGAGGAACAAACTTTATTATTATTAAATATTTATGAAAATCATAAAAGTGTTAAGTAATGGGTAGCCACTCAATACGATTTTTTTTCACATGTTTCCCAGATATCTTTTCATCCGCAGATAAATCCCCACGACGTATTCTAACCTTTTTGGGAGTTTCAGGTAGCTTCCTATCAGTCCCCTCTTCCATTCTCCTTGCAACGACACAGGACACACAAAGTCACACACACAGCCACTAAGACACGTTCTGAAATGATGGATGGAACAAGAAAAATAATGAAAATTGCGTCCAAAATTATTTCCAAGTGCAGCGCGGCTCGTGCCTTGAGGCCTTTCTAGGAAACGCCACAAATATAAGACTGACCGGTCAAGGTAATCTATAACAGGGAGAAAGAAAGCTTACTGAAAAGTGTCACTGTTGCTAACTATTCATTTGGAAAAAGCACACCCTGAAAAAAAAAATTTCGAACTTTTTAAAAGAATGAAACGAAAATGTGAGTTTAAATTTCCCTGTTTTTTAGCTATTTTTCATTAAATTTCCCTTTTCCCTTTCACCCTCAAATTTCCCTGTGCCGAGGGAAATTTCCCTGCTTTTGGCATCACTGATCTAAGGGTGAGACAGGTGCGGTCTGTCACCCGCCGCGTCGGAGGCGCAGACTCGGGCGACACTCAGAGCTCGCTCCACCCCCTGGTGCCGCTTTGGTCAACACGGACACAGTATTCCGTTCACAGTGCGCTGGCGGGGAGTGCTGTAAAGTTATCGTGCGCTGATAACGAACCTTCCCTGCGCTTGTTCAAGGTAGGTCAGTTGCGTATTTAACACTGTTTCGTAGCAACACTGGCGTATCCGGGCAAGGTTGTGCGAACTCCGAAATTCTGCCCAATTACTGAGGCTGGTTTTTGGCAGGGTCGTTAAAGGTCCAGGGATTTTATATAAATTCAATTCGGGTCCAGGAGAGAAAACCAGCAAGCGCAAAGAACCTTTTTATCTGTAAAGTACTTCAATTCGCTTCAGGAACCTTTTTCTCGGATTAATTTAAATACGGTCCAGAATTTTTTTTTCGGATGAATTCAAATCCGGTCCAGAACTAGAAATCATTTTACGTATGAATTTAAATACGATCCAAGAACATTTTTTCAATGAAACAATACGCAACTTGTACCGAATTTAAACTGTGCGAGAAAAAATGTTCCGGTCCTGTAGCGGAATGGAATAGAACCCATTAGAATTTATGAGTTCCTTTAACAACCCTGGTTTTTAATGCACTTGCATTTCTTTGGAGGGCCCAATAGTTAGACGTTCATGGTTTTTTTTTAAAAAAAAGGAGCTAAAGATGGGCATAGGCATCGCGAGAAATTTTTGTAGGGGAGGGGTCAGCCAATTGATAAAAGTTCATTAGCAAAAATAGCAACAATAATAATTAATACCACGATTATAATTGTTATTTTATAATAATTATTATAAACTACGAAAATACATTTTCATCAAAATTACTATTATAAAATAATAATTATTGTTATTGTTATTACATAAATAGTGATACTTTAGTACATGATCCACCACATGAATAAGTACAGCACAACTGTTTATCATTATTTCTTTACTTTCCAGACAGTTAGTGTATTGAAGTTCATAGTTCTTGTATTTTCTTATTAACTTTTACACACACCTTGTTCAAGAAAATCCTTTTTATGCTGCTCATAAAGTTTATCTTGTTTGAACTCTCACATAAAACAATATTTTTTTGAATTTGGGAAACTGCGAAACCATTCATTATTTGGAATCAATGGTAGAAGAAGAAAATCCTGAATTTTACACTAAATAAGTTCGATCCAAAGCAGTTTTTATTTTGGTTATTTTGTTCGAATAATACATAAATTAACTTTATTTCTGTTATTGAGAATAAAAATAACAAGCTTCTGCTTTTTTGTAACTTGGAATGAATGTTGCCAGTTTCAAAGGGGGTTCGACCCCTTCAACCGCACCAGGCCTGTAGCCAGGCAGAGGCTGGGGGGGGGGGCTGAGCCCCCCTGGAACTGCCGTCACCCCCCTTGACATTAGGCAAAACTATTTTCTGTCATTTGTTTGCAGTGAAGAGTGAAAATGTAGACAGCAGATATTGTTCTGCTCACAACTTTGGTGAAGGATAAATACACAGAACATGAACAACAGCATGTTTGTAAGAAGAAGAAGAAGAAGTAAATCTGTGACACTGATGACATCATGAAAATTCCCTCCGCATCTGTGTCAAAGGTCAACAGCTCCCAAGTTTTCGGAACGAAGGGGTTTCATTGCTTCCGCCGGGGATGGAATGTACTGTAGGTACTATGATTGATTATTGTGCATTTTTTCTTGTGATATACATATCTGTATCATCAAAAGTAGTGTGGAGTGTGCAGTAAGGGATGATTTCAATAGCAGTCAACACTTCTAAAAAAAGATGTTTTAAAAGATATAGAAAAATGTAGTATTTGTATGATATTTATAAATTTCATAAAACTTAATGACCCCCCCCAACATAATTTACCTTCATTTAATACTGTTAAACTTTTGAAAATTGGACTTGGTTTACAAAGCCCCCCCTGATAACCCTTGAACTCCCCTGGAGATCAATTCTAGCTACGGGCCTGAACCGCACCCCCTCCCGACGCTCATGTTAACGGGGCATTTTTTTGCCAATTTGGCAGGCCATTGCATTGTTTCATGGCATTTTATTAAATTTTTTAGCAATTTTTAAACAAATTTCTTCCATTCTTATGTTTTCTCGAGACAAGGGGCATTTCTTAGTATGTTTGTATTTTGTTTTTCTTTAAAAGCAACCCACCTGTTTCTTGCCAGTACGAAAGTTTCAGAACAACTTTGGTTGCCGGTATGGCGGTCAAAAAGTTTTGCACAACTTTTTTTATTATTTACAATAGGGCAATGAAGTTTCATGTAAACATACTTTGGTCCTTTATGTAAAAGTTGAGTATACAAATTTCGTGTTTGTACTTACACGTGAGGCACAAAGGACAATGAAGTAGACACCCGTACTCGCCATGATATAATTCCTTTACAAGACCGGAGACGACTCAGCCACAACATTCGAAGAAAGCTGCTTCCTGCGTACGGGGATCAGACTTTGGACCGTAGCAGAGTCCAACGATGGTTGCAAAGATTCAAGTCTACTGGACCAACCACGATCCGTCAGACCAGCTTGTGCAGTGAACGATGTGAAAAATAATGGCAACGTTTTTTTGGATCAACATGGTGTAATCTTCATAGACTTCTTGGAACGTGGGGTCAACAATTAACAAGGAGCAGTATTGTTTTCATTGAACAAACTGAGACGTGAATTCAGGAACCAGACATCAAGCTGCACCACGATAATGCGAGGCCACACTCAGCCACTATGACGTTGCAGAAAATCAGAATGACGAGATGGGAAGTTGTCCCTCAGCCACCCTACAGTCCGGACTTGGCTCCTCCAATTTTTTTCTATTTGGTCGTGTGAAGGCTCACCTGCGTGGGAAAACATTCGACAATGACAAAACCTCAGTGCCTGTGTGAAACAAAGGTGTGCAAGCCAGCCCGAACCAAAGTGTCTTCTTGGCATTGAATGAACGCTGGCGCAGATGTGTACTACATTGACTGACATGGTTATGTACTCAAAGGACCAAAGTATGTTCACATGCAACTTCATTGCCCTAGCGTAAATAATAAAAAAGTTACAGTGGATTGTGCAAAACCTTTTGACCGCCCTTTGTACTTCCCTCTGGTTTCGGAAAAAAAAACGAAAGGTTTACCACGCTATATTCAATTGCTGATGTTTTGTCTGGAGAAAATTTCTCTGCTGGAGAACTAGAGTGCGCGTCAAATCTCCTGCATATGGCGATAGTCAATAGCAGCGCACTGCAGCGGTGCCATGTTGAAATCTCACGCGGAAAAGAGACAGCGTGGTTGAGCGAAACGCTTTGTCACGGAACTAGGCAACGCCGCACGTCTGTGATTCGCTGGTGCTGTTCAGCCGTTCAAGGCCATATGCAGGAGATTTGACGCGCACTCTACCAAGACATTTGCAAGTTGGTGACAAGTATACCTCAAGTAGGCTCCTCTATCATCGGTGGAGGTGGAAAGAAGCTTTTCAATGTTCAACATGTTAAGAGACACTAAGTCACTGTGCTTCGACCACGTGCATTGCAACGCAGGCTTCGTGAAATGAACACGCAAGTTTCTTGCGAAAGAGCATTTTGGAACCTTTATAGAGCAATTTTCTTTTGCTGTTTTTAGGACATTATTGCATTTTTATGGAGACTTTTCCGATATTTTATTGAACATCAAAGTCAAACCAAAAGTAGCATTTCATCAATGGCGTACGCAGAGAGGAGGAGAGCTGATGGGGCTACAGTCCCCACGGAAATTTTATGAAAATTAATGTTTTCAAATAAAAGTAGTGAAAAATTCGGTAATCAACAGAGTGGTACATGCAAACCCCCCCTTAAAATGACTTCCGATTGCTATTTTTTGAGAAGGGGAAGTTGTAAATATGCGAAAAATAGCCACTGGCCACAAGGAAAAGAACCTTCGGCCAAAATCCTTCGCGCATCTTCCCCTCCATCGCTTGAAATCGGGCCACAAGGAAGCATGGTCCACTATGCCCCTCCCCTCCACGCGGGGTCTGCGCAGGATCTTTTCACTGTAGCACCAAACTTAACCTTCCAAACCAACTTACATGCATTGATTTCGCAGAATTCTAATAATGCCTACGTTCTTAGGTTAGGAAGCCAGGTTTAGGGCTGTTAAAGTTAAAGCCCTGATTCAAACGCCAGTTCTGTATCTTTGACACAGAGAGGAAGCCGACCGAACGTGTATCTCTTTTTTTAGCCAGCGCCGATTTTTCTGAAAATTGCCGTTGTACCTGCTGTGTTTAGACATTCACTGCGACGCTACACTCCCACGTTCACCACATTGTATAAAAAATTAGCACAAGACAACAACGCAATCTAGCAAAGACAACGCAACCGTAACCTCGCGGTATGATATCTCTAAAGAAACTGACTTGGCAACATTTCATTTACTCCACGTGGACTTGGCAATTGCTTTCAGTTCTTAAAACGGACGCTATTGGTGGGAAAGGTTTGAGGGGAGGATATACTGGGCTCCACGCGGACGTGACGAGTGGTTGTTTACCAGTGGCGTATGAAGAGTCCAAAACCTGGACTAGCTCCCTATGACACGTGGTTCTATGCTATGGAGGAAGTGAGAAGACTGTGCTCACGTAAACCCCAGCTTCGACACTCCATTTTGCTAGTTCTTGACGTCTTCAAGGAAGCCACGTTGCCACCCCCAACGTCAGCCAGGCTGCAAACTTACAGGTTGCCAACTCATAAGAATTCCGGTTGCCAAGTCCTAACAATTCAGGTTGCCAACTACAAACAATTCAGGTTGCCAACTCCTAACAATTCAGGTTGCCAACTCCTAACAATTCAGGTTGCCAACTTCAGAATCGCCATTATTGTTTAATTAAAATGCGTAAATTTATTCACAGTTTCTAATGTTTATAATATATTTTTCTTCTGTACTTTACTCTCTAGGCTTAAGGCTTCGCAGAAAGCTTAGCTAGCCTAGAATATACGCCCCTGTTGTTTACTCCTGTAACAGAGGGAACTGATCATTCGGAACTTTCTTTGATGTAAAGTGGCGTTCGAATCAGGACTTCAACTTTACCAATACTTTTCGGGACATGGCAGCTGGATGTGTCTGGTTGTTTTCCAGAAGCTCTAAAGAAATTCCTTACTACGTCTACCTTAAGCGCCATGAGCCTTGAAGAAGCAGTTCCTAATCCGAAACGTAGGCACATCAACAGCTTAAGTCCAAGGCTGTCAAGTGCGACTTCATATGTAATTTTATCCCAGGGGTCGTAAACAAATTCTAACCAACCGTAATAAAGATAGTGCACAATTTATATGAATGTTTATTTACTTCTTGATGTCTATTCACACACGTTTAATTCCCCGTGGTTTCTCAGGCCCGCAGACAAATCTCATGTTTAACTAATAAACCAATTAGAATTCGTGGAATTAAACGGATTTCCTGTAAATAACACTCTTGACGGACTACCAGAGTGTGCTGTGGCAACGCAGGGCCCTGCCAGGGGTGTAGGTGGCACCTAAGGGGAATGTTACCCGAGGTGTGGGGTCTATTTCTCAACTGTAAACATTTTATTAAAAAATGAAAATAAATTACTCAATGTGCTGACCAAGGCAGAAATTTATTTTATTAAAAACATAAACTAAACGTAACGTTTCAACCTTCTAGCAAGGTCTTCTTCAGACTCTGCACCAAGTACAAATGTAACAAGGTACGAAATCAGGACGATATAAATACACAAACATTACTCCCCTCCAGACTATTAGAAAGTAGTTCTGGAACAATCTAGCAGGTGGCTTGTCAACTGTACTTTCAGCTGAAAGAAAATGTCGCTGGACTTTTTATCTCACGCTCTTTTTCCTTCATTCTTCTTCCTTCTTCTCTCCTCTTTCTATCTTGTCCTTTTCACTCTTCCTAACACCTTCTTCCATTCTTTGTTTAACTTCAGTCCCCCATTTCAGTTCACTTCTCTCCAACTTTCTAATAGTCTGGAGGGGAGAAATGTTTGTGTATATCGCCCTGTTTTGTATCTTGTTACATTTGTACTTGGTGCAGAATCTGAAGAAGACCTTGCTAGAAGGTTGAAACGTTACGTTTAGTTTATGTTTTATAATAAAATAAATTTCTGCCTTGCTCAGCATATTGAGTTTTTCACATCATGGAAACAAGGCTTAATGGTGAAATAAATTACACTGTTCCTTAGGCTGTTCTGAAAGTTTTTGTTCATAGAATTAGAAAAATAACGTGCATACAAGACAAAATCCACCTGTGGCCTAACAGGCCCGGGTTGGGATGTGTGTTCCAACATGACACTCATGCCAGTGACATTTTGCAATTGATTGATTAAGTTGGTCTTTTAAGTCCACTTTATGGACAGCAAGGCTAATCGAGGCTGGACCTACAGTTTAAAGTGGGATCCGAACCACTATGTGCCTACACCGGGTATCGAACCCGGGCCCCCTTGATTACAAGGCGACGACGCTACCATTGGGCCATCAGGGAGGCACACATCTTGCAATTGGCTGGCAATGTTTGTTTAGCGAATGATAAAATATAAGTGTAACACCTATGCAATAAGTGGTTCTCATACATTGAAGGGTGCAAAATATACATACATGCCAACGAACTCAATTTTAAATCATTCAATCAATAAGTGGTTCTCATTGTTATACAACTGCATCTATATAAACAAAGGAAGCAGTTAGTCAATAACTAAATAGTTTCTTTAATTTTAGCGATAAAAAACTTTGGATCGTAAAGTGAAAAACACACTGAAATGGTAACTTAACTTTAGTATAGTCGATATCTCCATGCTAAACTATAGTTTATTGTACGTATATTACCAATACACAATGATACATGAAAATGATATAGATGATTGTGGGCTGAAACGGCCAGGGCGAATGTTTTACCTATATGTGCCTACGATTATTGTCACATTAAAATTATATTCCATTGTATACGCTCGAGCGTAGCACACCCGGCGAAACAGCAGCACGACAACGCGCCAGCTCATATGCCAACTCTTGCAGGAAGCTTTCCCTGCCGCCTTCTTAATACGAACCACTCCCTTTCAGGATAGACAGGCAGTGTGTGCGCAAGGGAGGGAGATCAGCAATGGCTCTGCACGCATCACAACAAGGGTGTGGTTGTCTTGCTCTCTTCCATGCACCATCGACGCGGGTGACCTTCACCCACCTCCCACCGCAAGGCGAAGGGGGTGGGGCTTTTACCAATCTCAATATTTGTCGCGCAAATGTTTTCAGAGGCGGATCATAAAATCTAACTTCTCCTCCTTAATATTAAATCCATTTTGCAAAACGTTATAGAAAAAAGAGAGAGGAAAGACGGATCTGGCCACAACCAAAAATAAACGATCCCCTCGCAGCAGTTGAACGCCGTCCTCAGTGAATGAAAACTTGATCCATCGAGTTTCCGATAAAACAAACGGATTTTTAATCTGTTTACTAACCTTCGAGGGGGCCCATCCTTCTTCTTTTTTTTTAGAGATATTTTTAGAGCAGTTCCCAAGGCTCATAAATTCATAGGAGCCGTGAATTTGGGATTGGAATTCGCCATGACTTCTTGAGGGAAGTTCTAGAAGTTCCCGGACAGGAATTTTCCATCTTTTGGTTTCCATTACAGCGCCTTGAATAACGTAGTGTGGAAAACGGCACGGTTCTGCGCTCTCTGGCTGGTTCCACTCGAAAATGATCCGCTAGAGGCGCTGGTGTTGGACCCGGTGCTTGGTATTCGTCTGCTTATAATGGAAGTAAATGGAGTTTTCGTTGCAACGTCTGATTCTTTTACATGAAGCATTTCTATGAATGTGATAATTGCTATGATATTTGGTACAGTGGTCGCGAAGATATTAACGAACATTCTAGACAGTCGACCACGTCCTGTTATCGTCATACTTTCGTTAATAATACGGGAGAAAAAATACGCGTGGATTGCTCTTGGCAACTAAATTTTTGTGTATGAATTAGGTTCATTATTATTATGATCATCATCATTTCTTTTAAAGATATACACACTGAAGCATTTGTATTTTTGGTCTCTTTTCTTCCGCTTTAAACTAATCGCGGCGATGATGATAATGATGATTCCATGAAACGACAAGGGGAACCCCACAAAACTTTCATAGTGCCATCGACATGAGTGTAAGGAAACTTTCAGACCAATGGGACAAGCGACACGGGATGTTCACACTGTCACACTAGTGACACACACTTCCAGACTGTAAAATAGCATTCATTGCACATGAGGGTCCAAACAGCAAACGACACATTCATATGGCGTATTCGCGTGCTACTTGTTACTTCGGTCGGAAAGCTCCTTAAAGGAAGGGTGCTCAGACCGAAGCGACGCGCTACAGGGGGAGTTCCCAACTAAGTGACAAGCGACATGGTGCCTTCAGTCTATTGGCAAGCGTTCGCTGCTAATTGTGCGAACAACAGATAGGCGACACGACAAACCGCACATTACAACAACAGATCTAGGCGACACGATAAGTCACACGTGTCGCTTTGTCGCTTGTGTGTCGCTCAAACTGGGCCATTTCCTCAATAGCTTTCAACATGTTGCCGTGGTTTGTTGTTCGCGCATGCGCGATGCAATGAGTGTCTTGCTTTAGGGAGATTGCGCACCAAAGCGACAAGGGGCACGCGACACTTATCGCTTGAGGATTTCACCAACCGAACGCTGGCCTGTGCTTCCCGTCATGCCGCTACGATGTGAAATGTTGCTCTTGATTGGCTCCTTTCCAAGCAACACGTGTCACTTCGGTATGAAAGTTGCCTTGGACCGAATGACCCGTGTCGCTTTTTTGTAAAATCCTCGTATCGTTTGTCACGTGTCGCTTTGGTGTAAAATCTCCTTGAGGAAACGGTGCAGTCAGAACTTGTGTCCCTACGGTTCGAAAGGCTGCATTGATTACGGACTGCTCGCTTCCAAGCGACACTTGTGGTTTGTCGCCTCGGTATGAAATATCTCTCAGGATACTATTTATATTCTAATAACATAGAAAAATAAAACTCTAGTACACAATCCAACACCTGACGTCCGGAATCACTTTGCGATGTTTCTTCTTGTGTTACACATGCTATTTATTTATTAATTTTATTTTACTTTTCTTTCCAAATTAATGCCATTTCGTGACTGCAAATCACTCCACAAATATAACTGTTTCCATCAATTCACTTACCGCCTTTCTAGACAAACAAATCTACATAATATATTCCAAAAACTAACTAAGCCGCATTACTTTCATAACAAAATTAGCACCTGGTTCGATCGCACTGCCATCTATGTTTGTCATCCGTCTGGGGAACTAGTTTCTTGGGTCGTTTTCCACACTACGTTATTCAAGGCGCTGTAGTTTCCATCTTGTCTGTAGACCTGAAATAAAGTATTAACCGCATTGTAAACTTCGCTCTCGAATGAAAAGAAAAATGAACACTAATAACAAATTGCTAATGTTAAATCTAGCCTAGTCAGACTTTATAACTAGAATTCTATCTCCTAGAACAGTGATTCCCAAAGTGTGCACAGCGGCAGGGTGCCGTGCCTGGCATTTGGGGACGTCGCGAAATGTTCCAACATATTCAATCAATGATATGATTGTTGCAAATATGTGCTTATTTAGTATTTTTTATACATTAAATATTTCTGGATTTGAAATAAGTGTTTATTTCTTAACTTAAGGCAAGCAACGTAACCACACTAACTGAGCGTTGCAAGTGTTAAATAGGCCTACTCAGCACCTGAGATGCTTAAATTCATGGGCAAAAGTGGTCAAGACATACTACTTAAGATTATTAATCTCATTTGGAAAGCAAAGAAGATACCAGCTGAATGGGAGTGTAGTGTGATTGGGCCAATATTAAAAAAAGGTGACAATAGAGACTGCAAAAACCATCGTGGGATATCGTTATTGAGTGTGCCGGGGAAAGTATATGCGAGGATACTAGAAGATAGAATAAGGCAAGTGGTAGAGCCACAGCTAGACGAGGCACAGTGCGGATTCCGACCAGGAAGAAGCACACAAGACCTCATATTTACCATCAGACAGATCAGTGAAAAACTGATGAGATATGGAAAAGAGGCACATATGGCTTTCATAGATCTAGAGAAAGCCTTCGACAACATTCCGAGGGATGAAGTATGGAAAATACTAAAACAAAGAAATGTTAGCAAGCAATTAATTACAGCAACGCAGAGTCTGTATAAGAAATGTAGAAATTATGTCCGCACCTGCAATGCAGAGTCTCAAGAGTTTGAGACTATAGTAGGACTTAAACAAGGATGTATCCTTAGTCCACTCCTCTTTATTACCTTAATGGATGATGTTATTAAATCATGCAATGGGAAGGTACAGAAATTCAAGCTGGGGTATAGGTTTTTAAAACCAATATATATAAACCATTGTGCCTTCGCCGATGACATACTAATATTGGGAGATTCCGAAAGAAATTTACAAAAGAACGTGAGAATCTGGGAAAAAGAGTTAAAAAAGAGGGGCATGAAGATAAATGATAAAAAGACTCAGACCATGATGATGGCACGACAGCCAAATATACATCAGATTGCTTTGAATAATGGAACGACATTAGAAGAGACTACAGATTTTAAATACCTCGGGGTTATAGTGCAGAAAGATGGTAGAATAGATGGTGAAATTATAGCTCGATCCCAAGCCTCAGGGAGACTCTTTAATGCGCTAAAGAGAAATTTCCTAAATAATCCATTAGTGACCAAAACTACGAAAATCCGTGTGTATAAAGTGATATATTTACCTACATTACTTTATGGTAGTGAAACCTGGACATTGACAAATAAACATAGGAGTAAAATACAGGCTTCAGAAATTAGATTTCTACGTAAAATAGAAGGGAAAACAAAAAGAGACAAAATTAGGAATCAGACCATTAGAGCTAGCCTGGGCGTATCACCAGTGCTTGAGAGAATCGAACAGAACCAGTTACGATGGTTTGGGCACATACAAAGAATGGAAGACTCCAGAATAGCTAAACAAGCCTTGAATGCAAAGATGCAAGGAGCAAGACCACGCGGGAAACCCAGAAGAACATGGGAAGAAGATGTGAAGGCAGCTGTAGAGGCTAGAGGAGGAGAGTGGAGGAGAGCAAAGGAGCTGGCCCGAGACAGAATCCGATGGAAGACCCTCTGGGAAACCTCAACACCGCAAGGTAGAAGAGGATCGACTAAGTAAGTAAGTAAGATAGGCCTACTTTCTGACTGGGGCGCCACGGGAAAATCTTGAAACACTAAGGACGCCGTGAAGCAAAAATATTTTTTAAAAAAAAAAGTTTGGGAAACCCTGTCCTAGAATCTACATGTACAGTGAAAGCCGACCCACTATATGAGATAGTACTGGACGCATGCGCAGATGATTATTTGAGCCAGGGGTTAGAGAGAGAAGTTTCATGGCGCGCGCTGCATCATAGAATTAATTGGGGGACAAGGGTGCAAAATAATAGATCACTTACAATATTTGGTAAAAATGCCATAGCCGGGAAATGGATTTCTTCAAATTTACAGGAGAAAGTACATACGGAATTGAGTTTCTGTGTAATTTCTGAAGGTCGTAGAAGTGTTTTCTCGCATTTTTCAATGTATTTGGCCTCTAAATCATGTATTTTGCTATAAGAATGCCCGTCCGATGCACGAAAGCTGTTGCTTGCATTTCCATCCATGTACTTGAACCGGATGTTGCGAGCATCCGATGACGTAATCCCCGGTAAGTGTTTCCACACACACAGTTTTTTCACCATATTGCCCAACCTAAAGCAACCTAACCTAACCTTACCGTGATGGTGCGTGGGGCTATCGTGAATGGTTTTTGGGGCTATTCGTGGATGGTTATACGATCCAGAATGGTTTTTGGGGCTATGCGGGAATGGTTTTCGGGGAATTTTTCTGTTAAGAAGATTGAAACACTGCTTTGCCGTTTGAAACACAACGCTAGTCAAGATTTGCCCGCTATTTTGCGTGTTCAGGAAGCGAGAAAAGAACGAACAATAATTACTCGATATGTCGACAATAAATACTAATTTCGTTAAAAAAAATCGAAATCCCTTGTTAAACAATGCAGAATAGGTAAGTACGAATGTCAACAATTACAGAATAAACGAGTTACGGACATTTCCAGGCTTTGATAGTTTTACCCAATATTTTTATCTTTATTTGCCACTTGTAATCTATCTTCACATGTGGTCATTCAATTGACTGGCACTTTTCTTTGTTATCTAACGTCGTTTAGTGGATTACATTTTAACTTCCATCTTCGTTTACGTTGCTTGTCTTCCGTGTAGGTTAAACGAAGCGACGAAGAATTAGGATTTAGAATCCTTGGCACTGCAGGACGGTACAGAGGCCGGAAGCTTTAAAAAAAAGTCACCACTCCAGGAGGAACATATGGGAAGTCAAACTTTCCAAAGTGGAAAACGAATCTATCTTCACGGTTCCACGCTATATTGCAAGTGGCTATTATTGTCTCACTGAATGCTTTTCGAGAGGCTCCAAGGAGGGGGATTGGGGTTGCAAGGAGTAAGGTCGCCTAAGGTAAACATATCTTAGTTTCTTACGAGGGAGAAGCAGCGGGGAGAACGTGACCCAACCGCCCGTTGTCATGGGAACCCCACTTGTTTGATTCAGATTGCGAGTAACGTATGATCTCTCCTTAAGAGGCAGTGTTTCCATCCCTGACTTCTACCACTCGTCCTGATCTTCGCAATTAGACAATAGTGACAGAAAAGCTAGGTTAAATAACGAAAATAGTTTGAGTTGAGTTGGTGTTTTAAGTTCACTTTATGCACAGTAAGGCTAATCGGGACTGCATCTCAGTTTAAAGTGGGATCCGAACAACTATGTGCCTCAACTGGGTTCGGGTATCGAATTCGAGACCCCTTGATTACAAGGTGAAGAAGCCACCACTGCGCCATCGGGGATGAAATTGTATGATAGATTAATAGACGTACGTAGCCATCAAGCTATTGGAATATCTAGACAACAGCGAAAAGAAACGAATGATCGCGTGAATGCTCTAGAAGGAATTTTAAACATTTGTAATTTTTCGGACTTTGGAATAGCGGTTTTTCGAAAGGCGTCTCGATCTAAAAAAACCTAAGTTCCAGGTTCCAATTCTGGCGTGGACATGGGTATTCTTCGTGAGTGCCCTTTCACCAATTTAATCCAATCATCGGCCATCCTCATTGTCGCGCTTAGCCAAAACGTGGGCGGAGTTTGAGCTTTTGCTTTGGGGGGGGGCAGACTCTGGGAGAAGCATATGATGTACCTGAGGGTTGTTCAATATCCCCTAGCTTATAAGGGGTCCGGAAATTAAAAAACAACAAACTTAAAAACACTGAGTTCTAGGCCTTTTAGATTTGAAAATATTAAATTTCCTCGCTTAAGTAAACAAATATTTATTAGCATATTGGTTGTCAGTTTTAAAAGAAGCAAAACAGTACGATTATTGCATTT
Source organism: Lepisma saccharinum (assembly GCF_977018435.1). NCBI lineage: Eukaryota > Metazoa > Arthropoda > Insecta > Zygentoma > Lepismatidae > Lepisma > Lepisma saccharinum. Next base: position 17,987,549 of record NC_139257.1, read on the forward strand.
TATTAGTTTTTTATTGATACAATACTCATATTACTTTAAAAGTGTTACGGTACAATAGTAAGCTTCAGAAATTCTAGAAAAATTAAATTGAAAAGTTCTTTTGATGCCTCAGCAGTGACTGTTGACTCAACACAAAGCCATTTTACGTTTTTCTTTCTTCAAACTGTACACATCAATCAAATCGTCTAAGATCCGTTATTGCGGCGCAATTACCGCACATGCCAAACGTCAAGATTTGCGGTATGGCTTCATAACAAACATGTAGTAATTGAACTTAATCATGTGTTATTTTTTTAGTATTTTTTAAGTTGGTGGGGCCATGCCCCCCCCCCCCCCCCCGCCAGAGATCCCGGTTTCGAATCGCGAGCTAGATATTGGTGTTCCTTGTGAGTGTCCTTTTATCATTCCCATCATATCATCACTCATCGTCGCGATCAGGCTAAAGTGGCAGAAAAGTGCCACAAAATAACAAAAATAGAAGACGAGACACCCTACAAAGCTTAGCACAGTGTGCATCTTTGTTCTTTTCACGCTCAACGGACCGTTAAAGCGACCGGTGGACAAGCGTCGTGAACATTACCTTCTGGTCATTATCTCCAACTGGAATCGAACCCAATAACCCGCAAGCGGAAGATTCCAGCACGAACTTCAACGTCATTGGACACGCTGGGAACAACTCTCCGCGCTACAAGAGAGAACAAAGGAATCTTGGAATGTCAGGAAAGGTCGTGGGAGAGATGGATGCGCCAAGAACAAACGCCACTCTTGACAGAATTATCTACTGACGAAAGGCAATTAAGAATTATAGGGTTCGCTCGACGGCCATGAAGAACTCGATGCGCGTCCTCCCACAACCAAAACAGCTGCAATTTACGCCTGCCGTTCGGCCAGCATCCAAAACTAACTTGGCGAATTCGTCTCCGAATTCCTCTCCACGACTGCTTGGTAATCCACAGCCGTGCAGGCGATTGTACAGCTTGGATGCCCATCGTCCCATAACGGCGTCATGCTGAAGTTAAGGCTAATCAAATGGAAGTTTCGGCAAACAAAATCTTCAACCTGTCCTCTTTCCGTTCATAAGTTTTTCTACGCCATCCGAAGTTTGGTTGGTCGATTTGGTGTTCTAAGTCCACTTTATGCACAGTAAGGCTAATCGGGACTGGACCCATAGTGTAAGTGTGCCTCCACTGGGAATCGAACCAAGGACCCCTTGATTACAAGGCGGCGACGGGGGGCCCTACCCATCCGAAGTTTGATATTCCCAAGCGAACAAGTAAGATAATACTCCCATACTCCCTCAGTTTTCTTTCCCTCACCTACAACCATGCAGCGCACAGACCTTTCGTTCCTCAGCTTGTCGCTGGGAAAGAGCAGTTACGGAAGGCGTTTTTTTATTTAGTCATACTAAGCTGATACACATACTCTTATCGAATATCAAATGTTCAACGTGCTCTCTTTCCGTTCATGTGATTTTCTACGCCATCGGAAGATTGATATTCCCAAGAGAACAAGCAAAAATAATACTAGCATAAGCGTAATGTTAAGTTTCTGCCCCTCCTACAACCAGCATACAGACCTCTTCAGCTCGTCTCGTGAAAAGGTCGGTGGACATTTTTTTTTTTTTTTTACACAAATTTTGCTACCCTTTTGTTAATATAACCTTCCCTGGCGTATCGCCACTGCAAATAAGCAAGTTCATCTGTGTTATTTATCCTACCGATGATAAATTTTTCGCACTCCGTCACATCCGAAAACACGAGAGGATCGTTGGAGGTTTTTATGCTCAATTAGCAACACTGCTCGTAAGAAGCTATTCCCAAGGCGGCTAGTTAGCTGCTGGCAACGACGTTTGATGGAGAGTGTAAATCTAAGAGATGGACTTTCTGGAAGATGCCGAGAAGGACATCATCTCCTGCTGGAATGGCGGACTGACCGGCCGTAGTTACGCATAATATTTCCATTCGATCCGTGAGGAGAATTCTGTCAGCCATGCCGGTATCTTGGCAATGTAACCTGGAGACTGGCTGGACATTAGGCTGTGACCACTGGCGCCACCAATGATGAAGATGAAGGCGGGGAGGAATTGGTGCAAGTGTGCAAGCAGGGTGACCAGCAAGGACCACCAAAAAGTTCACGTATAATTCCCAGTTTTCAAGGCAAACTTTCCAAAAATTCAGGCAAACAAACAGATGTTTTCTCTGCTTCAATCTTACGTATTACCGCCTCTCACCACACATACACACACAGGTATATTAACAGTATAAAGGGTCTGTGTGATTCCAATGTATCCAAAAATTCTAATTAAATTAAATTAAACGGTATATACATATATTTAATAACGGGTGTTTCACTCGGGGCGGCACTCTGTATTTCGTTCGTAACTCGGACACTAATAAAGATATTGCAACGAAATTTAAAGTGGACTTACCTCCGTTCATGCGAAGTCGGGTGACAGCATAAGAAGTGCTGGAAATGGCCACCATTGACTTCTTCGACACGACAATCAAAACAGCAGCGTACCTATATATCTTCAACTGCTTTGTGACCAAACTGGACGAAGAGGAATTAATTATCCATTGGTTATTTCCAGCAGGATGGAGCAAGCATGGCCGAAATCCGGTCTTTTCTCGGCGACCGCGTAATTTCCAGGGGACTTTGGCCACCGCGCTCGCCAGATCTCACGCCGCCTGATTTTTTTGTGGGGACATTTGAAGTCGCAGGTTTACGCCAACAAACCGCAAACCATAGAGACCTTGAAAGCAAACATCAGTGCGGCCATCCAAGCAGTGACACTTGACGTACTGAGACGGACTTTCCACAACATGGAACGCCGCGTACAATGCTGCCTGGACGCCAATGGTGGCCATTTCCAACTATTGTTATGATGTCACCCGACTTCGCATGAACGGAGGTAAGTCCACTCCAAATTTCGTTGCAATATCTTTATTAGTGTCCGAGTTATGAGCGAAATACAGGGTTCCGCTCCGAGTGAAACACCCTGTGTATTTAATTTAAGGTGTGGTGTTTACATTTGCCATTTCACATACTCAGACTCTAAATACATCTACAAACAGAAGTCACAAATGTAACATACCAATTTCAGAGAAATTGATGGGCCTCTCCCATGGCGCAGTGGTAGCGTCATTGCCTTGTATTCAAGGGGTCCAGGGTTCGATACCCGGTGGAGGCACAAGTTGTTCGGATCCCACTTTAAACTGTAGGTCCAGTCCCGATTAGCCTTACTGAGCAAAAAGTGGACTTAAAACTCCAACTCAAACCGAGAAATTGTTAACAATATAATAATTTATTACAACTAAAGTTACATCTTGCAATAATCTTCCATCTGTCTAATACATTGCTCTGCAAAATACACTAACAAAGTAAATGGATTGAGAGAACTTTGTTTCATTTTACACCCAGCTTTCTTTTCCTTCTCGATAAAAATAAAAGCTACACTGTGAGAAACTTGCCTGGGAGCATTAATAAATATGTTTAAATTCAATTGGATTTGGATTAATAAAAGTTGCAATATTTTACGTCTACAAAGAAAAATTCACGCAGAATTCCCGGTGAGTGGCCACCCTGGCAAGTTCAAGCGGTTTCTTGAATCCTTGATTTATCGTTTGGTTTTGGTTTGAGTTGGTGTTTTAAGTCCACTTTATGCACAGTAAGGCTAATCGGGACTGGACCTACAGTTTAAAGTGGGATCCGAACCACTTGTGCCTCCACCGGGTATCGAACCCGGGACCCCTTGATTACAAGGCAACCTTGATTTATCGTGTTTTTTTTCTCATCGGTGTTATTTCACCAGAAACTTTTATTTTATCGCATTAATGTATACCTTCGTCGTGCTTTCACACCGCATATCACATGGCCTACGCCTGTTCGTGACAGTATGATACGCTGGAAACGATTTTCTAAAGGAAGTTATTTTATATTATATTCAGCGCAGCGACATATACCGAATGGTCCAGCAGTGGTTGGTTGCTAGACCATTTTTTTAAATTTTAATATTTCTGCTGTTGTAACCCTATTCAAGTAGTTCAAAACAGGCATTATTCTTCTAAAGCTTGACTTTGTTTTAAAATTGGCGACCATTTTTGCATCATGACGTGCGGCCTTTTTTATACTTTGCAGACAATTGCGATAATTATAACTCGCTTAAGGAAAATTATAGAAAGTTCGGTTAAAAACCATTGTTTTCGGTACATTTCAAGCTACATTTTATGTTCTGTACCATTTTTCACCATTTCTAATGCAAATGGCTGAAATTTAGGGTCAAAACTGATACGCAATTTCCAACAAAGATCAAAGTTTAGGATTTTTTTTCTCTTAGAGGAAACATACGCATCCAAAATTTTAGCAGAAAATCTTTGAGCTCTGTTACTGGTTTCCTCTTTTAGATATAGTTATCTGAAAATGTTAGTCTTTCATTTTAAAAAAATAGAATTCAAATGTCTCTGGTGGGAGACTTAATAAAAAAATGGCATTTACAGCGTAAATCGGTATGAGAGGTACCTGTAAAAAAAAAATATTTATATTCCAAGGATACCAAAGTTATAAGGGGAAAGTTAGTCAAAAACAAGGCAAATTAACATTATTAGTTACCAACAAATATTTACTTTTTAATTAACTATCATGTAATTATAATTATTGTATTTATTAATTCAAATATACGCAGTGTTTCAAAATGATGTGAACCATTTCAACCTGTTATATTTTATTCATAAATTGTCAAAATAACATACAATTTTACATATGAATCAACCAATAACATTTTTTTTTGAACCTTTAGGATTCAGTTTTTAAGATTTTTGTTTATTCATTATACCTATGAAGAGGACAAAAACTGTCAAATTTCAGATTTTTTGGGCTCTTAGTTTGAAGACAATTTGAAATCTTTAAACTGCTGTATAACAAAAAACTATTTGACTTAGAGAGCTCAAATTGGTGTCATTCTCTTCTGCATTTAATGAGATTTCATTTGAAATGCAACATGACTGTGCTATTTGAATTTTGTAATTTTTCAGAAACACGAAAAAAACGGTTTTGTGAAAATCTCAAAAACACCCCTTTTCATTAAAGATATATACCTGAAACTCTTCAGGTTGTCGGGAAGGCGACCGGTCGCCGCACTCACTTTAAATTTTAATGAAGTGCCATTGTAACAGTATTTGAAATATTGGCCTGTGGTGCTCTCTAGCTGACTTTTACAGTTTCCCGAGCGACCTGATCACATTTTTATGAGATGACGTAAACGACATTATTAGAGAGGTTCATTTCCGGTTCATTTCCGCCGTGACATATGTCAAGACCTTCCTCGGCTGGTTTTCGCACAATCCAGAGTGTCATCACCGCCGCCCGCACGTGTGTTTATGGCCACATGGTGCATAGTGCATAAAGTGGACTTAAAGCATAAAATCAAACGTGTGTTTATGACGATGCACAGCTGTGTTTACACTGAAATGTTAAACCTATCCAGAGAGTCAAATATGACTTTTATTTACTTACTACAAAAGACGTTACACAGGATTATTTGTATCAATTTTATTCCACAACAGAAAATACATAAATCAGTATTAGCCTATTAACTATTAATCATTTATCGTTAATCGTAAAAAAAACATTGTAAATACAGTATTGTTAAAATATTGAAAGCATTCTACAAGTACTACGTAAATGTACACTTTGGAAGCAACATAAATGTGCCAGTCCATTACAGTTAATTATTATACACTACATAAAATCGTCAAAAACATTATAAATACAGTGTATTTTTTTACGAACATTATGTAAGTAATTGCTAGTATATATAAACCCAATATTTCGATACACTTGCACAACAACAATACAAACGTTATTTGAATTCTTTCCATGCGTTGTTTCTATCATTTCCATATTCTCTGTCATCTTGTCGTCTCTCTCATGTCTCAGTTTTACATAAATACTAATGTCCCAATGTATATCCCTCATATATACTTTCATCTTACATTCATTTACCAATCACCTTCCTTTTGAATCGAAGATAAACACAGCTGGAGCTGGGCAACGTCATAAACACACATGCGCGCGGCGGTAATGACACTCCCGATTGTGGGAAAACTCACCAAGCAAGGTCTTGACATATGTCGCGGCCGAAATGAACCAATAAGAAGCCTCAGCGCAAATGACTCGGCGCATTAGAGACACCTTTGTTGTGGAAATAGTGTTGTCAGAGTGAGCGCAGAGCTCTAACGCAAATTTTATATCGTATCAGATTTCTGGAGATCAGATGGAACTACCTCAGAGGAACACGCACTTTTTGTTAACGGTGAGACTTGTTGGCTCTGACGATGCTCTTTGAAAACAAATAAACATTTTGAAACAAAAATATAATGAATAAGAAGGATTATAATAGACAGATCATGGTACTGGTACTACTTTACTATAGAGGTGACATCTATAAATAATTTATTTCGCACTTTTTTACATTGCTAACGTACTATTCTGGAATGCGGAACATTTCTTTAGGTGAAATAATGAATTTCTAACAAAAATAATGTCTATTTCTTACATTTATGAGTACTTACTGTCACTCGTTATTTCGATTCTGTAACACACATTATGGCGATAGCGTACTGGTTCATCGCGCGTTGTGATAGTGTTTTGTCGATTTATGCAGTGTTGCAACCTTGTTCACCGGAAAATACCTACTTTCGTGCCCGGGTTTGAAATTATGCTAATACCTCGCAAACCATTGACGTTAGTCCCACAAACCATTCACGTTAGCCGCAAAAACCATTGACTTTAGCCCCAAAAACCATTCACGTTAGCCCCACAAACCATTTTCAGTAAGGTTAGGTTAGGTTAGGCAAGCATAGTTAAATAAAAATAAAAATACTCGACACGTCATGTTATAGTGAAAACACGGCGAGTTTGAAACACTGACTACGGGGTTTACGTCATCTAACACACGGAACATTGTACTCTCGTGCAGAAAGCACATGGCGGCAGCAGAAACAGCGTGTCGGACAGAGATTTTCGCAGAAAACAACATGGATTCGCATTAAAATGGATCAAAACTACATTCACAAACTTCCACAACGCTACAGAAAATGATTTGCGTAAGTACTTTCTCCTGTAAAAGGTAAGAAATCCGTCACCCCTATAGTAAAGTGTTACCAAGATCATTACAAGTACAAAAAAATAAATTTAAAAAAATTAAAATACGGTGAAATATGTCTGAAAAGCAAGGGCGAGCGCCGGGCTCACCCGCGACCGATGACTTAACTCGAGTGAGCGCGACCGAGTGACCTAGAGTAGCTTCTTCCAGTCTGTCAGCTTATCGCAGCGGCGGGTGCGAAGCACGTTAGGAAGAGTGTAGCTTATGAAATGTGCCTTCCACAAGACAAGTAATACTGCTATTAGAGATGTGAGAGCAATTGATCCGATCTATCGCTGCTAGACTCAGAATACCTCATAGAACATAACCTATTGTTTACTGCAATCTTCAGTCAGTTGTCTTTTGTGAAATTCTCAGTGAAGTAGCTGTGTTTTATCCGCTCAAAGTGATGCTATTAAAGTGAATTAATTGAAACTAATTGTTATTAAACTAATGTGTGGTTGATAAAAATAGTTGTTTAGTTTATTATGAATGATCCGTATATATATATATATATTTCGATATTTGTATTTGTATCCTATTCTAAAATGTAAACACAAATATAGCTCTTTCAATTTGATTACCTGATATTAAAAGTGGCAAATTTTAGGTATTTTCACATTATTTGTAGTCCAAAAATTATAAAAAAGATTAATATGAAGACTTCAACATCAACCACTCAGCTTATAGTTATGATTTTAACATGAAAGTCAACAAATGTAGCTAATTTCACACACATTACAACACAAAAACAATATTTCCATAGGAACCCATTGCCGTCACATTATCAAATTTTGCACACAAATAGTCAATTGATTGATGTCTTCAAAACACACACACACACACATATACATATATATATATATATATATATTAAAAGGGGTGTTTTTGAGATTTTATTAAAAAAAGTTTTTTCGAGTTTCATTAAAAGCAGAAGAGTTGTTGAGTTGTGTTTTAAGTCCACTTTATGCACAGTAAGGCCAATAGGGACTGGACCTACAGTTTAAAGTAGGATCCGAACAACTTGTGCCTCCACCGGGTATCGAACCCGGGACCCCTTGATTACAAGGCAATGACGCTACCACTGCGCCATGGTGGAGGCCTAAACGCAGAAGAGAATGACACCAATTTGAACTTTAGGTCAAATAGTTTTTGTTCTACAGCTGTTTAAAAATTTCAAAATGCCGTCATATTATGAGATTTTTGCATTTTTGAAAGTCAATAACTCAAAACTAAGAGCCCAAAAAATTTGAAAATTGGCAGTTTTCGTCAACTCTACTGGTACTACCACTGTACCAATAATTATCAATTTCTGAGATGTCAAGGTTCAGACCATTGGTTGGTTTGACATGTAATATAACTCTCCAAGTTTAAGTGCTAACGGTTATCCCGAAGTAAACTCGCAAATACTCAATGTGAGCACCAGTGGCGGCCGGCGGCAACTATGATGGGTAGTGCCAACGTGATCAAGGAATCGAAAAAAAAAACCCTCCGCAATGCCCCCCTTCGCCCCCTCCTTGAGGTTGCGCCAGTGGGCAAGATGTTTATCCTCGTTTGGTAACGTGGCAAACAACGTGTGTTTAATCTTCACTCACTAACCTTTCTTCATACACTACAGGACACTTCCCTAAAAATATAGCAACAATTACAAGAGGAAAGGAAAAGCAAATCCTATCACCTTCTCCTCCTCCATGCACACGTATTCTAACTGGATGTCGAAAATATCTTTGTTATGAAGAGAAATTGTCGAAATGCCAAAGGAAACTCGTATCATCATAGGATTTTTAACTTTATATTTTTAAAAAGTCTGGATGGCCCTTTTGGTGCATCTATCTGTTATCAAAAATGTTCATTTAACTTTGGAGAAATACTAGGTTCGTTTCTCCAAAAGTAGGCAGAAATTACTTTCCCAACGGGTCTTACAAATCAGTCGTATTTAGCGACTTTTCTCTGAAGGTGGCAACTGTGTCAACACTGCGAAAGTTCCTTCGCCGTGCCAGGCGGAGACGGGCACGGTTTCTTATGGGCTAACCCCGTCCCCTGCCACTTAATTCTCGGCTCATGGTCGAAATGTTCCTCGCTGAGACTTCTTCAACCCTCTGCACCTGTCAACTTGGTTAGGTCCATGGGTTAGGCCAGCTCTTTGGCGGCACGGACTGTTGTCTCGCGAAGGTACGAACGAAACAGCTGGCGATACAGTGAGGAGGTTGGGGCAGTTGTCACGTCAGCTTGAATGATTGCAAGATTCGATTCTCCTTGTCTGTAAACTATCAATGTGTTCATTTAACAATACTTGGCGAGGTATGCGTTTCTTCTAACGGTAGTGACATGGCACGGCGGCTCTACCCCTTGAGCCGCCGCTGGTGAGCACCATTCCTTATCCTGCACTCTACACACTTCAATACGGTAATCCAACTCCATCCAGGCACGTTTCACCATGTTTCAGAATGTTCTCATCAAATTTACACCGCTGCACTAATGCGATGGATCTAATAGAGTTCTTTGGTGGTGGATCTTTATGAAATCGTGCACGAAACTGACGTTGTACGCTCACGACCGTCGTACTCTCTCGCAAAATGCTTTCTCCTCACGACTGGCACCTGGTGGTATAATTTAGAACTACTGGGACCGTTCCATAAAAAAAACTTCAGGATGAGTTCGAATGTATTTCATGGGATATTCGATCGATGATTATGTTGTATTGCTCATGGAACATTTATCGTTCAGATCATTTTCAAACACCCTGTATTAAGGCCAAAGTTCACCGGTTACGAATGTTGAAACGTTGAAGGAGAGAAAAACGGTGTTAGCGACTGTGACTGAGGAGATGTGTGACCGAAAATCCCGGCGACCTGACCAGTAACCGCTCCACATCTCCCCTTTATTGTGTTCGAGCTAGTATCCTCATTTTCCCAGCCGCGTAATTTCATCTGCGAAAAAAGAAAACCGTCCGATTCAGAGGTCGTGTTTACAAAGGGAAGCCGAGGCGTGGCTCTCCCTCCATCCGCTGATGACGTATTATGTTGACAAAAGAAAACTAGCAATTCCCCCTCCCCTTCTTCTGCTTGTGATGTGTCTCGTTTGTTACTCGCATCGTTGGCTCTCCGGACTCAGGTCTCACGTGTGATGCATTTGGATGCTTTATATCTTGCGACAATTCTGTCGGGATCTTCAGGGAACCACACTTCTCTAATTGGGGACTGGAATTGTTTTTGTCTCTCTCATCTCCAGATGTATTTATATCAATATCGTCAGACTGCGCACTGCTACTAAAAGAAACGCGACTATGAATTTCTCCCCATGTTGCACGTGGAAGCGGTTTTTCTAAAAGATATGATGAATGGGTATTTACAGAATCCCTATTTCCTATGGATAGGCAACTTCAACTTGAAGTTAAGGGTAATCAATTGGAAGTTTCGACTTTTCCCCACCACAAACAAAATCTTTTTCCGTTCATGCATTTTTCCTACGCCAGCGGAAGTTTGTTATTTCCAAGGGAACAAGTAAAATAATACTCTCATGGCCGCGTGCACGAACGCCGATTATTTCGAAGTTCAGATGATCGACATCAATTTTAATCCACTCTAAATGAACTTGGTTTAAAGATTTGCATTGCACCAACGAAAAACGACGTTCACGAGATTCCGTTCAACTGATCCGAGATTAATTTATAAGGCTATACCTGATTGGTTGGCTAAAACAAATTACAATCAAGAACCGCATTGAGTAGTGTGGTGTGTTAAAGTATCAACATGTAGGAGAAGAAAGTAATTCGGGCTGCAAACTTACCTGAATTTGAGATATGTACTAATCATCCTTGTCGACGAGTACAAAGATGTAGTAGGCGTCTTTCCTCACGCTTGGAAGCAAGCTAACATCACTCCCATTCACAAAAATGGCAACAAAAACCGTGCTTCTTCCTATAGGCCAATCTCGTTACTCTCTCCTCTGTCCATCATTTGTGAAAAAATCATCAAAGACAGGCTATATAAATTTGTTTCTCCGTACCTTAGCTCAAATCAACATGGTTTTCTTTCTGGTAGTTCCTGTCTTACGAACCTGTCTGTTTTTCTCTCACATGCTATGAAATGTATTTCAAACAATTCACAACTGGACGTTATATATTTTGATCTAGCCAAAGCTTTCGATACTGTCAGTCATCGTCTTTTGATTCATAAATTATGCAATAGATTCAACATTCATGGTAACTTTCTTAACTTGCTCACAGATTACCTTAGCGATCGCCAACAACGTGTAGTCCTTCCAGGAACTCTATCTAACTTTCTTCCCGTCCTTTCTGGAGTACCACAGGGCAGTGTTCTAGGACCCCTATTGTTCATATTATTCGTCGATGACCTTACCGACCATCTCACAGCCGCCTCTAGTAATTACCTTCTCTTCGCAGATGACTGTAAGATCTTCAGAGAAATCTCCACTTCCAACGATGCTCATCTTCTCCAGAATGACATAACAACGTTTTTTTCATGGTGCCTGACATGGAAACTTACTTTAAATCCTGAAAAATGTACTACTCTCACCATCTCTCTCAAAAAGAACCTGTTAAAGTCATCTTACTCCATCTTTGGCAATAACATCAAAGCAGTATCCTCTCATAAAGACCTAGGCATTGTTTTCGACCAAAAGCTCACATTTGAAGAACATATTACAGGCACGACAAAAAAGGCTATGCGTCTCTTAGGTTTACTCTACCGTTTCACCGAAATTAGTGACATCTCAGCCCTCACCTTGTACTATAAATCATTCATCTCCCCAATAATAGAATACTGCTCTCCCGTCTGGTCCATGGCATGTCCCACTCAGCTCTCCAGAATTGATTCTGTTCTTAACTTTTTCCTGGCTATAGTTCGTTACAGGGTTCCCTCATTACGCAACTTTCCAACACCACATCTCCTGGCCTTTCTAAACCTACAGACTCCCTATCAGCGCCGTTTACTGAACGATTTTAGGTATCTTTACAAAATTGTCAATGGCAAAATCCGTTGCAACACACTCCTCCAGGAATTCCACTTTCGAGTTCCTATGCGCTCAACACGCAACACAAATCTATTTTACACAAAAAAGCCAAGATTGGAAATTCAAAAAAGATCGCTCTTCCACAGACTTCCCACTCAATATAACGACCTCCCATCAAGTGCTGATGTATTTTCCACAGAATATGCCTTTCGGTCAACCATCAGAAGATATGTTGCTAAATAATATTTAATTGTGCTATCTTGACTTATTTATATTAATATTTTGTCTTATTTTGCTATTTTTATTTTTGTTCTTTTTTGTTATTTTCATTGTTACTGATCTCAGTGTAAAATGGCTACGTGCTGTATCTGAAATTTTCTCAATAAATAAATAATAATATTAAAAAAGAACTGACGGCACAACACAAAAGGAGAAGGAGAAAGCATGGAACCTTCTTCTACGGTACAGAACCTTAGCTCGTAACGCTTTAATGTCTTACGAAACGCATTCGATTTTGATGCTACTGATGTCTGTGGTATTTGAATTTTTCATTTCTTAATTCTTATATATTGTCGTATCGTGTAAATAGCCAGTAACATGTATTTTCGTAAATTTATACAAAAATATTTCCAACGCCTTGTAGCAATAACGTAATATTTACCTTGCACATGCACGTAGTATATGACATTTATATATGTTGTGTGTTCTGGGATAGAAAATATTTAGAAACATTACGACTTTGCACAACAGAACCACAAATTATTATTATTATTATTATTATTATTATTATTTTGCCAGTTTTTACACAGTTCTCGAATTATCAGCATTGTACAGTGGGATCCATGAGTATTACCGTGCAAATTTTCCATGACTATTTTCATTAATTTTTCTCTTACATCCTACGTGTTTTTAAGCCATGAATTTTTATGTATGCTGGTGCAGAAGTTGTCAACAGCTTGTTTTGAGTTTTCTTTTAATTCTTGAAGCTCTTATTGAGTCAAATAAATTGCACGAACATGGTGATGGACAATTTGCACGGTAATACTAATGGATCCCACTGTACGCCCAAAATCTTTAGCGTTTGCACGCACTTGATATCACTTTCTACTCTTTTTCTTTTCAAAAACAACTGCCTGCAGTCGAAGCGTCAGTATCGCGAACCAGGATCAGCCACCAAAACGGTGGCGAATGGCCGATCAGAAGATAAACTCGTTTTGATGTTCTTAGATCGCGATCAAGTGTTGAACCGTCTTCGTGCAATGGAATTTTCCAATGATCCTTTCCCGATCCGAGTTTAAAATTTGATCTTCGTTGGTGAACTCAGCCATGCAGCACAGGTTCACAATTGCCACCACTGGACTAACTTTGTAATTAAAATATAAAGCGTATCAATAAAACAATCAGTAAGAATATGTTGCAAAGTAAACGAAAAATGATGTCTGTTCTTGTTTTCGATGTTGAATATCATACCCAGTGGCGTCTCGTCCCTTGGGGCTTCCGGGGCTTAGCCCCTAAAGAAAAACGGACGTATTCACGTAATTATCAATCACCATAACGCATAACTATCACACAGTCTTTTAAAAGGCGATTTTTACCCACGTAAATTCATCGTCTGTTGCAATGGATATGACAGCGCTCCTAGCGGCATTGATGTCAATTATCGCTTTCCGGGGCACGTCGCAAAGGAAGGCGTGGCCTACACCCACCTACGCTACAGTGAAGGTCACGTGCTAGCAGAGAGAGAAGGGGAGAGTCCAATGGATTTGAGTGCTGATTCGGGGCTACTTCCGTTGCGTCGCGTTCGATCTCGCGTGTTGTTCTGTAGTGTTTTGGTGGCTTTCATTCGCTATGTTTGAGTGAGTTTGGCAGGGTTGATGCTCGAACACAAATTGATGAAGAACATAGACTGTCAATTACAAGACACAATGAATTTGTCCGGGAAAATAGACATATATTAAATAGAATTATCGATTGCTTAAAATTCTGTGGTCGACATGAACTTGCTCTACGAGGACATAATGAAAGAGAACAATCTTTAAACAGAGGAATCTTCCCAGATTTATTATCCTTTCATAGAAGAGGGAAAACTAAAGAGGAAACTTCGTGTTTTTTATTGTAGTGAAGAGTTGAAAAACATAAACTCTATCAGTAGATTGCATTCATTTTTTATTTAACATTATTTAGAGGGTACCTTTTCAGAAACAGTAAAAATGACAAACATAGTTTTAATAACTCCAGTGGCAACAGCTGAATCTGAACGATGTTTCAGCACATTGAAGCGTATTAAAACCTGCTTAAGAAATGCAATGGGACAAGACAGACCAAATGCCTTGGCACTTGCTTTCAAACATAGAGGGCTTCAACGAAAAAGTAATAACAAAATTTGCTGAGCAGAAGAACAGGCGTCAACGTTCGTAGAAAGGTATGTTTCACAACAATACCTGTTTCTTTTGTAATCATGTGAATTGTCATTATATTTTAAATTCTTTAAAAAAAATAAGTCCAGTTTTGTAGTCTAGAAGAAAAAAATACCTATTTTTTGTAATTCATGTGAATTGTCATTATATTTTAAATTCTTTAAAAAAATAAGCCCCGGCCAAATTTGAGGCCACGAGACGCCACTGATCATACCAAAAGTCTTGGGACTCCAAGGGAGCTTTCAGACCGAAGCGACAAGCTACACGGTTTTATTTGTTGATTTCCTTTATTTGCTTAATTTTCTGTCACTTTTGGCTAATCGCGACAATGGGAATGAATGGTGATAAGATGAGATGGAATGAAAAATACATATTAGCCTCCGTGACGGAGTGGTTAGCACATCACGCAATGGGTCCTGGGTGTGTTTGTGATGTACTCATGTAATTGTTTGTGTTGTATTGATGTAGTTCAAACTTGCAGTCCTTCAGACTGCGAGACAGGTCCGTAGCCAGGCAGGGGCCAGGGGGGCTCGCCCCTCCGGCACTGCAGCTAGTGCCATTGACATTAGGTAAAACTATTATGTATTCTAATTTCTTTGAGCTGAAGACTGGAAATGTAGACAGCATATATTATTCTGCTCACAACTTGGCGAGGGATAAATTCACAGAACATGAACAGCAGCTATTAAATTTGTTCATCTTGTTTGTGAGCAGAAGTCTAAGCAGCGGCAAGTGTTTAGAATATTATCTAGACTCTAGAAAGTTATTTCATAGGGGAGCTTCCTGCCCATGTTGCAGCCTTTCGTTTGGTAGATATCTGTGACTTTAAGTCATCATCCACATTCCTTCCACACCTGCGTCAAATGTCAACAGATCCAAAGTTTTGGGAACGAAGAGGAGTTTTATTGCTTCGGCCGGGGTACGGTAGGCACTACTTGTAGCTTGTAGCTACAAGTACAAGTATCATCTGTATCATCAAAAATATTATGGAGTGTGTATTAAGGGATGGTGTCAGGAGCAGTCAATTAACACTTCAATAGATGTTTTAGAAGATATAGAAAAAAATAATATTTGCATGATATTTCTAAATTATATTTTACATTAATTTAATGACCCCCGACACACATAATTTACCTTAATTTAATACTGTTAAAATTTTGAAAAATGGACTTGGTTTAGAAAGCCCCCCCATATAACCTGTGAGCCCCCCCCCCCCTGGAGATCAATTCTAGCTACGGGCCTGCTGCGAGAGCAGGTCCCATTTGGAACTGCACTGCAGAGCCAGCAACCCTTAAGCTTGCTGGAATGCTAATATGCTCTTTGTTTATTTTCTTACATTTCATGTATGTGATTTTATGTTGTATTCTTTATTAATATTTCAAATTTGTACCCTAAAGAAATAAAACAAGAAAGCAAGAGATAACAAAATGCAAACTGACGTGCATATCATAATAGAGCCTAGGGCAATGAGCGCATACCACTGAATGTATGCAGGTGAAGGAGGGTATCTTCAGTAAAATAAAAAAGAAGGTCTCGGGTTCGAATCCCGGCATGGGTGTTATTATTTGTGAGTGCCCTTTCATGAATTTCATCACTCATCGTCGCGAACCAACAGTGGCAGAAAAATATAAGTATAATAAACCAAATCAATCAACGAACACATATGGACGACGCAACACAATTCATACAGTGAATTATCCTGGCTAGGTAGATCCAGGCGTCAGAGCTTCCACTTTTCACCACCACCACAAACAAAATCTTCAACCTGTCCTCTTTCCGTTCGTACGTTTTTCTACGCCATCCGAAGTTTGGTTGGTTAAGTTGGTGTCTTAAGTTCACTTTATGCACAGACAGGCTAATCGGGACTGGACCTACAGTTTAAAGTGGGATCCGAACCACTATGTGCTTCTACCGGATATCGAATCCGGGACCCCTTGATCACAAGGCGGCAACGCTACCACTGCGTCATCGGGAAGGCTCCTACTACATAGTAGAGAGAGAGAGAAAGAAATAATTTCTTTTTTTAAATTATTTTCATGGAACAGAGGTTGACATTTAGATGCTCTACGAAAGGTTCACCCTCTACTTCCCTACAAGAGTCACGTGATACTTGCCACTTTGGTACGGAAGGTTGCATTTATTTCTGACAATTCGTTTCCTATTGACATGCGTCGCTTTGTTCTAAGGTCTCGGTCAGATTTTTCAGACATCTGTCTATACTCTGTCCATGGGCGGAGTTTGAGCTTTTGCTTTGGGGGGCCAGACCCTGGGAAAAGCATATGATGTACCTGAGGGTTATTCAATATCCCTAGTTTATAAGGGATGCGGAGGCCTTCCCCCGGAAAAAAAACAAAAACAAAAAAAACAAAACAAGAACAACAACTTAAAAACACTGAGTTTTAGGCCTTTTAGATTTGAAAATGTTAAATTTCCTCGCTTAAGTAAACACATATTAATTGGTATATTGGTTGTCAGCTTTAAGAAGCAAAACAGTACGATTATTGCATTTTGCATTTCATTAATTTTTTATTGATACAATACTCGTATTACTTTGAAAAAGTTACGGTACGAGGGTCACTATTTATATTTTGAGCCTTGGCAACACTGATTGAAGTTAGGCGCGATTTGACGTTTGCACGGAATCGTCTGGCATTATTGACCGTAACGTACTTCAAATGTTTTGTCAATAGCTTCATTTGTGTTGTTTATGTTGCCTTGGAGATTGCGCGACAACAATAAAATGAAATTAACTCGTGAACATTTTCGTGCGATGATGTTTTACGATTTTCGACGTGGATTATCAAAACAAGAGTGCATCGATCAACTTACTTCCACATTTGGCGATGAAGCCCCATCCTTTGCCACCAGAAGCGTGCGGTAAGGAAAGGCGGGACAAGCGCCGCTTGCGTTGTTTTTTAAAACACTTTTGATATCTTAAGTCCGTGTTTTTCAATGCCTTTATATACCTTAAAATGGAATTTATTTACTATAACATATTTACATTACAGAATTTTCATTTCCCCTATTTTCTGTTCTTTTGGCTTGAAACATAAACCGGCTAAACCCCTGACGACGCTGGGCGATGCGGCACGACTGACCGCGTTAGAAGAAGAGGACTGCTAGCCTTTCTCCCCGCTTTTCGAGTGACTTAAGCAGTTCTTGCATGGTCACTGTCCATCCCCGTTTACGAAGAAAAAGGACCGAGGGCAAGCGACACCAAGCCCGCATCTGTCTTTGGCAAGGGTGTTGGAAAGAATTCGTCCACACTAGCCACAAGGTTGCTAACTTCCAGAATTTTCTGTGCGTCCTTAGCACCACCTCACGCGGTACGATTTTCATGTTTGAAACTCTATAGTAATCAACAAATTACATTATAAAGTTAGCTAGTGATCACCAGTCGTGCGCTATTTATAAGAAATAAAATCACAGCCGGTACTTGAACATATCCGTCATGTAGTCAGTTACTCGGAAATATGTAGGGTGTGTAACACTGCAGGTTGGGTGAAAGGGAAGAAGCGTGGGTGCTGAGGAGCGTGTTTTTTTTACTGTGATATTGTGCTGTGTTTTTCTGTTCTTTGCGTAGTGTTTTTGTACCTGATGTAAAAGTATGATTCTACATTGAAAATTTCCCACTATGGTTGACATACCAGACGAGCCATCGATTTGCAGTGTTGCACGTAAGGACTTGATTATTAGGGGCCTTCTTTCAGAACCATTCAGTTCGAGAACATAAGGTGGAAAGGTTGGAGCTTGTGAACCAAGAGGGACCGTGTCCTGAATTGTTCATAACCAAACCAACTAAGAAAGATGGGAAAGTTTTCATTAGGCAGTTTAAAACATCTCAGTATAACAATATTATCTGGTTATGTGGCAGCAATGATCTTAATAAATTATTTTGTTGGCCATGCGTTTTATTCAATACAAATGTAGGACCATGGAACTCAGTGGCGTGCCCAAAAGGGGGGGGGGGGTTGATGTGGGTTATAACCCCCCTTTCGCCAAGTATTCCTAAAAAAGAACGTCAAAAGTAGGAAAATATGACAAAATGAGGGCTGTCTACCACGAAAAAGTATACATAACCCCTTCCTTTCGAAAATCCTGAGCACGCCACTGATGGAACTATACAGGCTACGGTGAGTGACTTGAGCAATTTTTATAATGAAGTGCAAAGACATGAACGTTCGCAGAATCACATCTGCGTTTGCATCCAACTGAAGACAAGTCATGATTCATAATTCTAGCCAAGTAAGAAACCGAAACCCGTCCGTTTATTTAATATCAAAACTTTATGCTAATAGGATGTTTCTTATTTTCAGGATTAAAGAAGAACGTAATTTAATTTACAGTTGCCCTCAAATGTCAGGTAAATCATAATTTTCTTCATGGTTGGAATTTAAAAGTTATAGGCTATCGAAAGGCTGTTTTCCTTCTTTAAAAACCGTGCAGTGAAGATTTGATTTTACGGTATGTAGGCCTATGCACATCACACACTCAAGCCCGATACGTCACCATTATGCACATTATTGTAAATGGGGATGTGTGTAGGCCTATATTATATTTGAAATTGTTATAATTAACCGAAACGAAAAATTCACCCATCGCTTGCCTATCACGAAAGGTCACGGCACGCCCCTGTTTGCCACTGTGAAACGCTGGTATAACGAATTTAATCGTGGCTGCCATTCGCTCACCAACGAGATTCGCGACGGTCGTCCAAAATCAGTTGTTGTTCAAGAAAACATTGATGCTGTGCAAAACTTAATACTGCAAGATCGTCATGTGACATACTGTGAGATTGAGTAAACCATAGGCATTAGTTCCACCAGCATATATAAAATATTACATGATCATTTAGCTGTGAGAAAGGTATGTTCTCGTTGGATCCCACACAATTTGACAAAAACTCAAAAATACGCTCGCGTCAATTGGTGCAAACAAATGCTCAATAAATACAATCGTGGTGCTTCAAAAGACGTATATAAGATTGTAACAGGTGACGAATCTTGGATATATGCATATGAGCCGGAACGTAAACAGCAGTCGACTGCATGGGTGTTTCAAGATGAACCCAATCCAACAAAAGTTGTTCGCGCTCGAAGCACATCGAAACAAATGGTCGCCTGTTTTTTTCGGGAAAACTGGTCATGTGGCAACTGTGCCTTTAGAGGAACGTAGAACGGTCAACTCTGAATGGTACACAACAATTTGTTTGCCAGAGGTCTTCGGTCAAATACGGAAAACAAACAAACGCCGTCGGATTATTCTTCATCAAGGCAATGCCAGCTGTCACACATCTCGTCTAACAACCGACTTTATGAACAGTAAAAAAATCGAATTGATGGGTCATCCGCCGTACAGTCCTGATTTGGCACCCAATGACTTCTTCTTGTTCCCGAATGTCAAGAATAAATTGCGTGGACAACGATTTTCGTCGGCGGAAGACGCCGTCGATGCGTTCAAAAACCATATTATGGAGGTGTCTCAAGAAGATTGGAAAAACTGCTTTGACAAATGGTTCGAACGAATGCAAAAGTGTATTGACCATAAAGGAGAATACTTCGAAAAACAATAAAGCAGTTTTCAATGCCAAATTCCTGTTTTTTCATTGTTAGGCTCAAAATATAAATAGTGACCCTCGTACAATAGTAAGCTTCAGAAATTTTAGAAAAATTAAATAGAAAAGTTCTTTTGATGCCTCAGCATTAACTGTTGACTCAACACAAAGTCATTTTACGTTTTTCTTTCTTCAAACTGTACACATCATTCAAATCGTCTAAGACCCGCTATTGCAGCGCAATTACCGCACATGCCATAATACCAAACGTCAAGATTTGCTGTATGGCTTAATAACAAAAGTGTAGTAACTGAACATAATCATGTGTTATTTCTTTAGTCTTCTTTAAGTTGGGGGGCCAGGCCCTCCCTGGCCCCTCCAGAACTCCGCCTATGACTCTGTCCCAGCTAACTGTGGAGCTGGCGAACGAAAACAAGTCTCTGCGCAAGTAGTGACGCGAGACGGCTCCACAGTTAGTTGGGACAGGGTATAGTTCGCGGATTCTTGTTATTTTTGCGTCGCTTTTCCGCCACTGATCACGGCGATGAGTGATAATACTGATGCGCCAGGCCGCGACTCGAACCCGTTTCTCGGCATCGTCTCGACAAGCCTGGAAGGGTTTGTTCTCGGCTAGATCTGTAAACGATGTTGCCAGTTTCATTCCTAATAAATGGAACTACGTGGAGTCATGGCCCGACTACATCATCCAGTTTCCTCAGATTAGGAGATTAATTTACGAAAAAGTACAGAAAATGTACGAATTAAACATTGTATGTTCTACCCATTTAATCGCAAAATCACGTCGAAGTGTAGCACAATGATTCTAGTGATTAATTTACGTGCAACTGGCAACCTTGAAAGTATGATGCACAATGAATGGGGGGCGGTTGACAGTGCCAGGTGCGAGCTATTCTCTGTGAAGGAATTACTCACTAACTCCAACCCCAGACTAAAAGGTGGGAGGAACCTTGCCTGAGTCATTTCGTTGCGTAGCGTTCTCTAGCGAACACCTCACCGTAGATCAAACGTGTTGTCATTAAGGAAAAAAGCTCACTACAGATGGTGTAACTGGACGTGCCTACATTTGTAATCGCTAACCGAAATGTTACATGTAAAGTAATTTACTATCTGCTACAAGATTTTTGGAAGCATTTACATACCATGTATGCTAGCAAGAAATGTTAAATAAAATGCATCCGTTTAAATCGGACCTATTTAATTTGTTTCGGTGCATCAGAGATTTGATCCCATTGCAAAATAGACTATTGACCTTGAGTGTCCCGTATGTTGCTGGATAAAATATGGCAACTTTAACCATAGGCGATAAATTTCAATATAAAAGTTCCTAAAGCCGCGTTTACACCGAATGTTACCAACAAATGTTATTAACTTTTGTTACCAACACGGTTAACAACATATGTTGTCAACAAATGTTGGTAACCAGAACTTTATTTTTGTTAATAACTTTTATTAACATTTTGGCTCCAGATGTCGAATGTGGAGGAAATTCTACTCGCTGCAGCAGCATGTGTCATTTTGGCGCAAAAGAGAAGACCAAGAAGATTCTGAGTGAGACCTTCACTGCAGGCAAGAGCTAATTATAGCGGAAATGACCTGTTGGTTTTTGTCTTTTAAATTGTGGATAAATTTGGTCCCAAAGGACAGGCTTCTCGCGGAACAATTCAATTAAGTTCAGCACTTCATCCTGTGACCATTCCATCTCACTCAAAAGTTTTTCCATGATAAATAAATTACAATATCAAACACACTCGCTGGCTGGCTGTCACTGGCGAGGGGAACCGGGGTAAATACCGACTTCTTGTAGACAACAACATTTCTGTTGCCAACACGGGAAATCTGTTGCAAACATGAGATGTTGATAACAAATTCACAAGCGTTTCTCCAAATGTTATCATGTTGGTAACATGTGTTAGCAACCCCAGTGCAAACTCGGCTTAAGCCTACAATACGTTCTCGCAACTGGCAACACCCCGCTAACCCCCTCGGCACCGCGTTTAAGCAAACAAGAAAACATTTGGTCCCTTATCTCTTCAAGTGAAAGTGTCGTCACATTCGCAATACGTCATAGGCTTCGAAGAAAGCTTGTTAAGATCACGTCCTGTCAGAGCTATCAAAACGGAAGCCAAGATAAAGCGAAGAAATTGAAATTAATCAGGGATGTGGCCAAGGGGGAGCTGGTGGGGAAACATCCGTCGTTACGAGAAAAAAAACCGGATTTGTCTGAATCGACAAAACACGTTTGGCTAACGTAGAAATTCCAGCAAATTCCAGGTCTCGGGTTCCAGTCCTGATCAAGCCAGATTTCTCGCTGGAATTTTTACGTGCCTCATCTCCTTTTTGTTCTGTCGTCACCAATGCGCACGATTACTAAAAAAAATATTTCACAATCATTTGTTTGTCGCCTATTTAAAGAAATATTTGTTTACGGGAAACTGCATTGATGAGACGCTGGTGCTTCAAACTAGGATATTTCCTGACTTCATGGATTGTTTTGACGTTACTCAAATTCAAGTTAATTCCTACTCTAAACAAAGCATTAAGGGAAAAGACCCGATTATCGTCCCCTCTCCCAATACCGTCTCCCATGGTATTGGCGTTGTAACGTGCTGCCAACTACAGAAAACAGGCAGAACTATTTGAACGTGGCCTGTTTAGTATGCAGTGAGAGAGCAAAGGTTGCTGTGTGCACGCTAGCGATTATGTTGTGGAAAATAAGTGTTTTGCTGTTTCCAAAAGTTTAGGAGTGCTGTATTCATTACCACCGCACCACAGAAAGGTAGGTATTTCACTTTACCTTAATCTAATACATCAAAATAAAGGTTGTAAAGTATAGTTAAATGTATTTGATTGGTCGTTTCTCTTACCACTTCAGGCTCAATCACGACGCCATAGTGCTTATAGGATAGATCCGAATATCGTCCCCTTATGTGGGCTAAATACCGTCCCCGGGACGATATTAGGCTCCCAGTTACATTGAGCTTTCATCGTTTCAGATGCCTCCTGGTCCTACAAAACGAAGAAAACAGTGGGGTAAAAAAGATATGGTTCGAGCCGTGGAAGAAGTTCGCAAGAAAGATATGGTCTGAAGAAAGAACAGAAAGAAGAACATCAAATATCCAAGTTCGTGATCGGAAGATGAGGAAGAACCTGAACTTGTTAGCACAGATGATGACGACAGCGATGACGATTATCCAGACGGAGAAGAGGATTATGAAGACAGGAAAGATGATGCAGTGTGCTTGTATCGTGATGGTTTATTTTCTGCCGACAGGAATGATGAAAAATGGGTGCAATGCTCAACTTGTAAAAAGTGGTGCCACGAAGACTGTGCTGGAGGACAGAAGCCACCTATTCACTTCACCTGTTCAGTTTGCTTAAGTGCCTAGATAAACGTTTGCTTTTTTTTCAGTCCAACGTCCATCAGCTTAAGTTTTTCTCATTATGGTCGCAGGGGACGATATTGGGCAACCCATTCCTTACTTTCGTGCATTTGAGCACTTTTAAGAAACTTTTTTTCGCAGGTATTTTGCATATTATTTATATACAGCCCACATATATAAGAAATATATATAATATTCTACTGAATCGTGTTGTTTTCCATTTTTGCACTTAGCTATTTCAACTGAAATTTTTGTGTTTTAAAAAAAGGGACGATATTCGGGTCCTTTCCTTACATAAAAAACGTTTCATTGGATATAATATGGTTTATATATCTTCGACTTTCTGCCACTTTTGGCTAATTGCGAAGATGAGGATGAGGGATGAAATTGATGAAGGAACACGCCCAAATAAAGGTAGTCAGACAATTGCGATGAACGCAGTTAGAAGTGAAAGGGCGGGTGGACAATTGTGATGACATTTTAAATCTTCTATCAAATTGAAGGGTGACTTAACACCCCATACAATACCTCTTACAAGAGAATTATATGAAATATTCATATTTTCGACTGGGAATTTGGTTCAATCAAGTTTTTGATCATGGGCTAAAGCAAACAGATCACCTTTTGAAGTGGCCCGTTTCCTCATAATGTGCGAATACACTTCCCACAACTCTCTTCGATTATAATGTCACGCTTCTTCGTTTCCTGACCTTCTAGATTAAGTTCCATCCGCATGTACTGGATGTTGGTGTCTTCTGCTTGGCTCTTGAGGCAGGCCAGAACTTCATGAAGTTTTGGATGCGGTCTTCCAAGCTACCTATTTATTCCAACCTTCTACAGCATTATTAGTTCTGTAGCGCCATTGGTTAGTTAGGTTAGGTCCTAATTGTCGTAGATTACAAATAACACCCATACCTAGCCCGAGATTCGAGCCCGGGGCCTCTGCCGTGTGCTAACCACTACGCCAGAAGGTCGGCTACACGAAAAATGTGTTCAAATATTTTTCAAAAATAGTTCATATGCGCTATTCGTTAAATTATGGAATGAAATCATCAAGTGCAAAATATGAATTAATATGAAACAGCGTCAAAATACAATGAAAAGTAAACGAGAGAATTATGATAGAGAATGTTACTGAATATAGTTAAAAATTGTCACTTCGTTAGGTAAAATAATAGTTTGATATTGAACACATCTAGTTTTGGGATTCTTCAAACACCAGACTTAACTTTGTTTACTAGTTCAGTCTCTTTATGTACAGGTGAAAGAGTCCATCCTATTTTTTTTCTTTTTTTCTTTTTGTGTTATTTACTAATTACTAATTAATAATTACTATCATTACATATATATATATATATATATATATATATATCATCGTTTATATATAAGGTGAAGCTCATACCTTTTTCCTTGGTTATTTTCTTGGTTATCATGTGTAAGTTCTAACCAGTGATGTGCGTCTACGCGTAAACAACAATAGTCTACATTCTACACGTAGACAATTTTATACCCGTAGATGACGTAATCTACGTAAACAACATGGCGAAAGGTGATAACTTAGCAAAGGGCGCCGTGGAAGTAAAACAAAATTATACTACATATCAGTTGCTGATGTGTGAAGAGAACTTTTCATACTCTTTCCTCCAAATTCGAACAATTTCTCACGTAGGAAAAAACCTAAGATAGGAAATATTCTAATGTTTTATGGGAGAAAGACTAATTTTGCCTCACGACTGCCATCTGTTGTTGTTTTTTGCATACAATTTATCTTCTTCCATAGTTGGTAATAGAAGAGAAGAGAAATTTTGTTGTAAATAGGATTCTTTTCAGTTTGTTAGGAACCAATATAGTTGAAAATGTCACTTTCTTTTCATGAAACCCTTGAAAATTAATTTTAATGCACTTTAGATTGTCTACGTAGTCTATGTAAACTACAATCCAATGTAATCTACGCGTAGACAAAGCATGTAGACGTAAACTTACAGTCTACGGTACATCACTGGTTCTAACCCAAACTGTCAGGTTAATACTTTATACTTCTTTTTCATATCTAATCTTATATTCATTTTTATATTACTGTAACACATATTATCATACTATTGTACCTTATGAATTCTGCTGATTGCATATTTTGTGTACCAAACAGTGTTATAATACAAGACACTGTAAGTGGGCATTTGCCTGTAGTGTCATGTCTTTAAATAAATAAATAAATAAATAAATACAACTTCAGGCTAAGGAACGACATGTACTTCAGGCTAAGGAACAAAAATCTCTGATTTTTTTTGTTACAGGCAGGGTAAGAAATCATAGACGACGTGGGGAGGGGGGGGGGGGTAGAGAAAAATCCTAATCCATACACACGTGCACGCAAATATGTGTGTGTATGTCTATATATATATATATAATATTAAATCTAAAATAAATCACCAAATATTTAAAAATACATTGTTATTAAATACACATAAAGGAATTAATTTGTTTCTTTTATATATATCATATATTTATAAAGTAGCAAACTAATTCCTTTACTAACTGGTTAAAGATGTCAATTAGTGTCAATTTAGTAATAATATCTGATATAGTTGTTTTTTTTTAGATTTTGCTTTATATTAATATAAATATTTATATTTGTCTTGCACTCGTATTGCTTTTATTTGAAGTCAAAACTAATTCCTCATCTTTTGTTGTCGTAACAATACACTCTCCCCTCCCCCTCCGGAAGATTTTGGTCGAGGGATTTTTGAAACCAAGATTGTTGTTGTTGATGGTGGTGGGGGAATTCTCCTGTCCCCCAAGATTTTTCACCTTGGTTATAGGCCCCGCGTATATTGTAAGTCCCAGTTCCGCACCCATCTAGGGTCGGCCGGCCCTGACTGAAACTTCCACGTTCAATTCAGCTGCAAGAAATGGGAGTTGACAGCTCAAAGCTCGTCCAATTTGGTCTGTCACTCTTGCGAATCCAGGTTGCCCCGAAAGATTGAATATTTATCGTGAGAAAATTTGTAAACAAGAAAAAAATCTCCACACTTTCCCGTTCAGCAGGTAGAAGAAATTTGCACGCTCCTCATATTATCCGAGCGAACATGCTAATCGCATCGGAATGCCCAACCCTGCCCCACTTGCTACGTAAGCAGTGCGTCAGGTAGAATGCGTCACGAATTCCAGTTACGGGATGGAAGGACTCAGATGCAGTGGCTTGTTTTTCCCCTCGCGAGAAACATGACACAATCGCCGCAACCAGATCTTCTTTTGTTTCCGAGTCTCGCATGTTATAAAGCATGTCCTCGTGGATCACGAAGGCTTGATAGTCAGTGTCGCCAACCAATCAGGAATTTCCCAGGAGGGAAATTCTGTTGAAAAATTTCCCTCGGTATGAAGACATGGTGTGTCAAGGGTATTTTCACAAGGTTTTTTTTCACAAGTTATTCGCGACGATGAGTCTGAAGGGTGATTAAAGGGGCGGAATTAAAAAAAAAAACAGATGGGCTCAAACATTGAGTTTTAAGTTCGCCAGAAAAATAATCAAATAAATAATCCCTAACAATGCATCCTTACTTTTTTAAAAATAAAAAATCTGCTCGTCGTATTTACTGATTTCAATGAGCAATTCATCACGAATCAGGATAACAATACGACAAAAGGGTGGGGGCTCGGGCTCCACTGGCCGAAATAAGTTGGCGCTAATGGATGAGGGCTGACTACTAAAAAAATATATACGTAACAACCCCTTTCGAAAATCCTAGGTACGCCACTGACCCCACAGAGAATTTCACTCTGTACGCCTACACGCCAGAGACTCGTTAGTATGCAAGAATGCAGTCCAGGTTGTATTACGTGGAAGTTAGATTGACATTTGGGTGTTTTCAGAGGGGTCACCTTACACCCCGTGTTCTCCTGAGGAATTTTGGGGGTAAAAAGTGCCCCCAAAACCATAGGCCACGAAGCAATGGTGACACTACAAAGAGGATTGGGTAGGAAACCCCTCTACTCGACCAGACCGTCCCCGAAGAGAGGGAAAAGAAGATTAAAAATAAGTGAAATTTTACATCAAAGACGCATTTTTACGTAATTATGGGCATATTTAATGTAACTGCCCCCTCAAAATACCCCTCCATTTCTACATAATTTGCAGGTTCCTTAGACAGAATCCACATTTTTGCGCAACTATAGCGCAGTGATCTTACAGTGACGGGGAAAAAATCCATATGAAACGGGATTTTTGCGAGCTCATGGGAAATTATTTGAGCACAGGAACACTGCGAGCTGTTTGCCTTTCGATTGCGGTTTCTCGCCTCCCACAGATCGTCATTTGTTTTCCCCACCGTTTTCTTGTTGTTAGCGGGTGATTCATACACCGAGGACGCAGTGAAAAGATTATAACGTCGATCGAGAGTGTAGTGATGGGATGTCACTGGTTCCGCTAGTGGCGCCTCACTTTCGGCCTGAAACTCCAGAAAAGTGTTGGAAGAGCAAAGATTTATCAATTCCCGCGCCGGAGAAATGTCCTTGCGTGTGCCGATTGAAATTAGGACGACAAATGTGTGGTTTTGTGTTATCTGAGTGTGGCAGGAGGTGATCAACGGAAAAGCAATACCAGCTAATTAAAATATTTTCAAGGCAAGAAAAAGGACTGGCCTGAAAGTAGGTGAAACAAAAGGTAAGACTCAAAAAGTTCCATATATTTTGCTTCATTACAAAACTTCTAATCGATTATCTTTAGAGTGTGTATTTATGCTGACAGTTTCGTTGACACTGACTGAACCTGCGACAACGCAAATGAACACGGTCATGTACAATTTGATGCTCTACAGATGATCAAGAGGAGTGCATAAAGGTTGGTCAATCAATGGTAGAGCGCGGGCAATGGTTGACAAAGTGAGAAACTTCAGAACATATCTAAACGCTGGATCCTGGGAATTAACTTAACGGATTAGGGGGGGGGGGGGCAGGAGGCAACTGGACATGTCTAAAACTAAAGAGTAAATTATTGAGTGAATATAATGGCGAGATATGATGCGAAAAACTCTAGGCCATCCCTTTCCAGAAGAGACTGAACTTTAAAATTCCGAAGCTTTTGAAAAGTCGAGATAATAGCAAAAACTTTGGTGTTCTTTGCTGTTAATTAAATTTGTATTAGTCGTTTCGAAAAATGTACAAATATCACGATGCAGGTAGCTTTTGTAACCTTATATATTTACCTTGGTTTTTGGAAAGGTGAAGAGAAAAATTGAAGAGGCAGAAAAAAGGATTGATTTATTTATGTTATTTTACTTCGCTTTTCTGCCACTTTTGGCTAAGCGCGAAGATGAAGATGGATGGTGATAACATGAGATGGATGAAGGGACAATCACAAGCATAACGAGCCATACAAAGAATTATACGCCAGAGCCTCGTTAGTCTTCAAAATGCAGTCCATGTTATAGGTGTGTTTCACCTACGTCACAAACTGTTGCATTGTGGGATGGAGCAGCCATGATTGAGGCCGGTTCTTGTAAGCATACGGAATTCAAGCGGGCGGTCGGGAGATTTGACCCTTGTTTACGATTGTAGTACATTGTGCAGTATTCATTCGGTTGTTTAACAAGAACTCACGTTTATCCTCCAATTTTCCGAGAAAGAACAGAAGGTGCGTTTCACGTTACGGAACTCGATAATTGTTGATCAGAATATTGGCGAGAAAAAATCGTGCCAACATTAAGGAACAAAGCAAACGTTACAGACTGTGGAGTGAACATTTCCTCTCAGGTAAGTTCATATATCATCTTTCTCTGTGACTTTTAGTACAAATGGATCGAGCTGGTGTGTTTAATCATACTTGCAAATAGTGTTTCTTTGTTTTTGTTTGGTAGAAATATGCTGATACTTCCGATAAATTTGACGATAAAATTGATAACATTCAAAATTAAATTCATCTTGATAATTTTTTTTGTACTTGATTATTTATATGTCGTTCGTTGACACAAACTGTTATTAATTTTTAACCGATCCATGAGAAAAGGTGCCGGTAGCAGGAACATGATGCATCAAAGTATCCCAAATTGATTGATTGATTTGGTTTATTTTACTTCGCTTTTCTGCCAGTTTTGGCTAATCGTGAAGACGAGGCTGAGTATATGATGGAAGTGATTAAGGGACACTCACAAAGAACACTCATGCCCAGACCGGGATTTGAACCCGGGACCCCTGGCATCGTAGCGCGCTGTGTTAACCACACCGCCACGGAGGCCGACATATCCAAAATTGTTAAAGCAAGGAGTGAAATTACTGTTTTGGAGCAACTCAACGTTTTAAATTACGACGCTTGAACCTTAAAGGGAAACAGAGACGATAATGGCTGAGCCTTGGAAATCTTAGTTAATCTGTATTGGATGTAAATTTTTCAAGCAGAATCCGAACCACTAATAAATACAAAAACTAATTGATTCCAGGTAGCTGGGTCAAGTAACACACGTGAACTAGAGTTGGCCAAAGGTTTAGGCCCCTTTTCATTTCGTTATCGTCCAGTTCATATGGATCTACACAGCAAAACTTCACCTTTTCTCCAGATCTTTTTCTATCAACTCCATAAAGAGCTTGAACACGAAAAATAACCGCCATATCCAGATAGCACAACATTGTCATTAATTGCATGCAATGTTACCGAAATTTTACACAGTACTTACAACAAACGTACAGTTGGCGCAGGTGTAACGAACACTGCGTGGTGAGTGTTTCCTTGCAGATGACAAACCACTCGGCCGCAAACATGGCGGCGGTGCGAATTCTGACGTCACATGAAACCCACCTATACTACGTGGTAGGGAGACTGATATTTCGATGTCTTCACAAAGGGCAACCCTAGACACAAGTAGAGAAACAATGGTCGAAAAAGCTAAATAAACATGGAGGGATGTGGGAACGGAAAACGAGTGAGTACAGCTTACAGGCTATGTGGTGATGTCCTCTGTATGGCCTACGAAGAGTACAGTGAGAGCAGTGGCGTCGCTAAAATAAGGCCAGGGGCCACCGCCCCACCAAAAGCTACTTCACCGTTCAGAGTTTTCTGCAAACACATGACTTAATATACGAGTATAATTGCAGTATTATTATTATAAAGTTTCGAATTTCTGATGGGTTTTGTATACTCCCATCTCCCAATCTAGACCCACTTGCCCCTCCTCCTTCTAATTCTTTTGTTCTGTCGTCGCTACTGAGTGAAAAAGCCCATGTGGGGAGAACAAAACTTATGACTGTTTCAGAAGTTGCAAACAAAATAAAGGAGAGATATGAGTCAGTACACGTCCTTGTTTCTTCAAGCAGCATTAGTCAAATTAGCTGATTCACTCTTTACACACCTCATACATTGAAGTTTAGAACATCGGTAATTTAAACAAAATTCCAAGGTAGTGTATGCACAGTGGGATCCATGGGATCCATGAGTATTACCGTGCAAATTGTCCATGACTATTTTCATTAATTTTTATCTTACATCCTACGTGTTTTTAAGCGATGGATTTTTATGTATGCTGGTGCAGAAGTTGTCAAAAGCATGTTTTGAGTTTTCTTTTATTTCTTGAAGCTCATTGGGTGAAATAAAATGCATAAACATGGTGATGGACAATTTGCACGGTAGTACTCATGGATCCCACTGTACACAGCAACGACTAGCACAGCGTGCTATGACGCCAGGGATCACGGGTTCGAATCCCGACGGGTATGGGTGTTCTTTGCAAGTGTTCCTTCATCAGTTGCATCATGTCATCATTTATCCTCATCGTCGCAATTAGCCAAAAGTGGCAGAAAATCGACAATAAATAGGGCTGAGCCTATACCACTTTAAACAGATACTTGAAAATTGCAATAATTAAAATTTGTGCATCAATCATATGCGTCAATTTACGAAGAAATTAGCTTTAGAATATTCAAAAATTACATCAGAATATTAAAATAGTTATTATGTAATCACAAAATATGGTTTTTGGTGAAAAATTGGTGCAAAATAAAAAAAGTTTGGATTTTGAATAATTTTCAGGATACGAGGGTCACTATTTATATTTTGAGCCTTGGCAACACTGATTGAAGTTAGGCGCGATTTGACGTTTGCACGGAATCGTCTGGCATTATTGACCATAACGTACTTCAAATGTTTTGTCAATAGCTTCATTTGTGTTGTTTATGTTGCCTTGGAGATTGCGCGACAACAATAAAATGGAATTAACTCGTGAACATTTTCGTGCGATGATTTTTTACGATTTTCGACGTGGATTATCAAGACAAGAGTGCATCGATCAACTTACTTCCACATTTGGCGATGAAGCCCCATCCTTTGCCACAGTGAAACGCTGGTATAACGAATTTAATCGTGGCCGTCATTCGCTCACCGACGAGATTCGCGAAGGTCGTCCAAAATCAGTTGTTGTTCAAGAAAACATTGATGCTGAGCAAAACCTAATACTGCAAGATCGTCATGTGACATACTATGAGATTGAGGCAACCATAGGCATTAGTTCCACCAGCATATATAAAATATTACATGATCATTTAGCTGTGAGAAAGGTATGTTCTCGTTGGATCCCACACAATTTGACAAAAACTCAAAAAGACGCTCGCGTCAATTGGTGCAAACAAATGCTCAATAAATACAATCGTGGTGCTTCAAAAGACGTATATAAGATTGTAACAGGTGACGAATCATGGACATATGCATATGAGCCGGAACGTAAACAGCAGTCGACTGTATGGGTGTTTCAAGATGAACCCAATCCAACAAAAGTTGTTCGCGCTCGAAGCACATCGAAACAAATGGTCGCCTGTTTTTTCGGGAAAACTGGTCATGTGGCAACTGTGCCTTTAGAGGAACGTAGAACGGTCAACTCTGAATGGTACACAACAATTTGTTTGCCAGAGGTCTTCGGTCAAATACGGAAAACAAACAAACAAACAAACGCCGTCGGATCATTCTTCATCAAGACAATGCCAGCTGTCACACATCTCGTCTAACAACCGACTTTATGAACAGTCAAAAAATCGAATTGATGGGTCATCCGCCATACAGTCCTGATTTGGCACCCAATGACTTCTTCTTGTTCCCGAATGTCAAGAATAAATTGCGTGGACAACGATTTTCGTCGGCGGAAGACGCCGTTGATGCGTTCAAAAACCAAATTATGGAGGTATCTCAAGAAGATTGGAAAAACTGCTTTGACAAATGGTTCGAACGAATGCAAAAGTGTATTGACCATAAAGGAGAATACTTCGAAAAACAATAAAGCAGTTTTCAATGCCAAATTCCTGTTTTTTCATTGTTAGGCTCAAAATATAAATAGTGACCCTCGTAAATATACTCAGCGAAAGTAACGCCCAGCATTTTTGCGGATCCCGTGAAACACCAATATGCCGGGAAAAGTATCGGATGGTATTGGTAGATGAAATTAGGTGCAATGGTGATTACTAGACCTCGAATTTTAGGTTTTTAACCTATTTTTTCGTTTCCAGGTATGTAAGCGTTTTCGTTATTTTATAGTACCTAAAAAACCTATTTTGCTTGTTAGAACCTATTTTTGGTATATGTGCCTAAATGAAGCCTTTTTAAAGGTTTTTAAATATATTTTTAAATGTTTTACAGGATTTTTATGTCACACAGAGGCATTTGTTTTGTTTTATCACAAACAAATTCAATGACGAACTTGTTTGAAACATACTCTCTGTCGATTTCCCTTCCTCCAAGTCCATGGTGATTTTTCAAAGCTCTAAACAAAGCAAAGTATCTGGTGCCACTGTTACCAGTACAATCCAAAGTGGTCTGATCTGTGTGGTCTTGCTCACTTTCGCGTCACTTCGGTGCTTTGTGGCATTCACGCCTTGCAAACTAACATTTCAGCATTGAAGTTTGCACCACTGACTATGTTTTTGTTGAAATATTATTCTCAGCATATAAGATGATCCTCGAAGACAAAATCGCGGAGTTTGACTGTGGATAACATGAAACAAGATTGTTGCCTAACTATACGACGAGGAGTGGAGTTAATAGCAAATTTCCAATGGTAAGTTCTGCCATTGCCGTAGGGTTAGGCAACGCACATAACGTCATGCAAGATAGTGTATATTTCAGGATATAGGTGTCCCATTTTCATTGCCGGTGACTATACCTATTTGGCATTTTTCAGGAATTTTGAACTATTTTAAGCTTTTTTGAACCTACTTCACGATTTTTCGAGCATAACGTAAGATTTTTAGGACCTATTTTAGGATTTTTAGAACTTATTGTAGGATTTTTAGAACATATTTTAGGATTTTTAGAACCTATTTTAGGATTTTTAGAACCTATTTTAGGATTTTTAGAGCCTATTTTAGGATTTTTAGAACCTATTTTAGGATTTTTAGAGCCTATTTTAGGATTTTTAGAACCTATTTTAGGATTTTTAGAGCCTATTTTAGGATTTTTAGAACCTATTTTAGGATTTTTAGAACATATTTTAGGATTTTTAGAACCTATTTTAGGATTTTTAGAACCTATTTTAGGATTTTTAGAACCTATTTTAGGATTTTAGAGCCTATTTTAGGATTTTTAGAACCTATTTTAGGATTTTTAGAGCCTATTTTAGGATTTTTAGAACCTATTTTAGGATTTTTACAACCTATTTTAGGATTTTAGAGCCTATTTTAGGAACCTAAAAGTACACGTTTTAGAACCAAAAATTCCGAGGTCTTGTGATGACTACCGATACCACTTTCGACGCTTGAGAATTGTAACGATTTTTTTCAATTTTTTTGTTTAAAACATGTATTATATGTTTTAAACAGTGTGTTAAACAAGAACCGAAAAAACCCCTGTTTTAAACATATAAAACGTTTAAAACACAATGCCAAGAATATTTATTTTCTAAGAATAATGATTAATAAGGAATCTGTTAATCATCCAAGGAAGGACTATGTTCCTAGTTCCTAGTTCAAGTAAACGCTTAACTAACTTCTTAAAATACATATTTTTGTTAGTCTTAAATCACGCTTGTAGACTGTTCGAGAAGCTTCAACTAATTCACAGTTGCCAGGCCCTACTGAGTCCACGTGGTAGCTAATGTTTTCTTTTCTTTTTTTTTAAAAAAAAATACATTCTATCGTGAATGCAACTAAATATTGACATTAACAGTGTGAAACAAAACTCATTCATCCACATAGTATTCAATTATAAAAATGTTTTAAACACTTGAAAAAAAAACAGGTCTTTTAAACGTGGCCCACGAGCAGTGATGTGCCGTAGACTATAAGTTTACGTCTACATGCGTTGTCTACACGTAATCTACGCGTAGATTACATTGGGTTGTATTTACATAGACTACGTAGACAATCTAAAGTGCATTAAAATTAATTTTCAAGGGTTTTTCATGAAAGGAAAGTGACATTTTCAACTATATTGGTTCCTAACGAAATGAAAAGAATAATATTTACAACAAAATTTCTCTTCTCTTCTATCATCAACTATGGAAGAAGATAAATAGTATGCAAAAAACAACAACAGATGGCAGTCGTGAGGCAAGAGTGGCCTTTTTCCCATAAAACACTAGAATATTTCCTATATTAGGTTTCTTCCTAGGTGCGAAATTGTTCAAATTTGAAAGAAAGAGTATGAAGTTCTCCACACGCATCAGCAACTGATATTTTTTATTCAGAAAAAAATATACACTAAAACGTAACGTTTCCACCCTCTAACAGGGTCTTCTTCAGACGAAGATTCACAATAATTTTACAAATTTATTTCACAAAATTATTGTGAATCTTTGTCTGAAGAAGACCCTGTTAGAGGGTATATTTTTTTCTACAATAAATTGTGCCTTGGTCAGCATTTGAATGTTCTATTTTCATTGGAAAAAAACATTAGTAGTTGTAATAGTAATAATAATAACAATAATATTAATAAAAATGTATATGACCCTGCCCCGTGAAAAACAATCTTGGGGGCTTGACTTTGATCTTAGACTGCGTGAATCATAGACTGTAACAGGTAACGCAATGTACTGTAATTGTATGTTCTTTTAACCCAAAATGATGACTTGCACTGATTGGACACCTGAAGGCACGTTTCTTCAGACCCCTCGACTCGAGTGCTTTACTTGTAAAATGAACATGCAATCAGAAAGGAATGCGTTTGCTTTATACGCGTGTACAGCCCGCTATTCCAACGGAACGAGACGCAGCACTGGTGCGGACATGGAGGGGCTCAAAAATCTCAAGTGGAAGTTTGAGTCGGCAACATTGTTTTCCAGTAGGTGTCATTCTTTTTTCAATGTTCTGAAGCGACTATCTATTTTATGGACGTCCACAGGATTTTGTTTCCAGGAAGAGGGTGAACGTTGTCCATTTTCTCTCATAATAGTGTTGCCCCTCAAAGCAATTCTTTAGTTTGAAGTTATCAGGTTCCCTCAACGTCCTTCTAATCATTAGGGAGACAAATTTATGGTAAATAAAAACTGAGGAGAGTGGTAAATAAAATGTTAGATCAGCGGTATATACCAGCGGTGGAAAAAAAATTGGTACACACTTTTTCATTATGAGAGGAAACAACATACAAGAGAGCTATAAATTGATAAACTACTTCATTTTTATATACTGTACACATACACAAGTACTTAGCTGTCCAACCAAAAAGAAAACATCAACACAAAATCACTTCATTTCTAAATTCCATATCTCAAGTGATTTATTCATTGTATGTATTAAAGGATTCCCTTGCTGTCCAACAAATAAAATAATCACTACTACACATACACAAACACATGTTGAAAATCACATGATGATAAACAAAATTCATTCATGACTGAACACAAATGACACCATTGTTTCCCTTGACGTGCGGGAACAGACTAATCTTATCGCTGCTACAGCTAGCAAGTTCAATGAAAGGAAGTTGAGTAGACATTCGGGGGAAGAAAGGAATGCAGCTTGACAGGGAGCGAAATTTTCGAACTGAGATTATGTGCATGGGAAATCCCAATTATCCTGATGTGATCGAAGATAAAACGTTCTTCAGCTGCAAGTGGTAGGAAACTTTAGGCAAACGTTTCGTTACAATTCGACAGTTTGCGCACACAACCTCGATTGCCTGTTTTTGCGTGTTTTCTACTTAATTTGATGATATTTCACGGTTATTTCGCGAAAAAGCGTTCATTTCGTGGAAAAGCACACATTTCGCATTACTTCGCGAATAAAACTCATGCATGTTTCATCATTGGGGGTGTAGTTACGTGCAG
Organism: Lepisma saccharinum; assembly: GCF_977018435.1. NCBI lineage: Eukaryota > Metazoa > Arthropoda > Insecta > Zygentoma > Lepismatidae > Lepisma > Lepisma saccharinum. Next base: position 18,024,265 of record NC_139257.1, read on the forward strand.
AATGTTCCAAATTGCATGTTTTTTTTTCACATTTTGCGATTTAGCGCATCGCGAAAATTCAATGTCCCTACTAATCATTAACATAAATTACTGTGACTGAAATGAAATTTACAGCGTGTCCCGCTTATAGCCTACGAATAATAAAAGAAAAAAATCACAACTTTTTTATTTACCAATATTTTTTGTCCAAACTTTGTACAAACATGGAACAACTCAGAAATTGTTTTTACAAAATCAAGAAAACCAGCGCACTTCCACATGTGAACCGTTAGTTGCATGGCAAATGTCAAACCGGTTGTCATCCTCAAGCCACACGTTTTGAAGCATGTGCGGGGTAATGTTGCTTACTGCAACCACAATTCTTTCACGCAAGTCTTGCAAATCTCTAACCGGTGTACAGTAAACTTTGTCCTTAACACACCCCCACAACAAAAAATCACGCACAGTGAGGTCTGGTGACCGTGGGGGCCATTCAATAAAATTCGAACCTCTTCCTATCCATTATCCATTGAAATGCTCGTCCAGGAAGTCTCTAACGAGATTTGAGAAATGAACCGGTTTCGCGTAACTGTTTTTCCCATTTCTTTATTAAAATGTACGATGGAACTACTTCTTTAGCACCCAAACCATAACGTGCACGAAATCGTCTCTGCACAAGTGTCACAGACTTCACTTCAGACAATGTTAAAACACAAAGCACCTTTTCTTGTGGTGACCACATGACGAATGGCTACTGAGGAACTGATAATATCAGTTTTCAAGACATTCTGGATACTGCGCATGCGCAACTACCACTGAATGTGTTGCTAAAAAGAAATTCTGAGTCATTCTTTAAAATGAAACAACAATCACATCATTCTGACAGTTTGTTTAGAAGTTATGAATTTTTCTTTTATTATACGTATAAGCGGGACACGCTGTATCTACATGTGAAAGGTATAATTCTAGGTTAACATCAATTTTCCTTTGGGGAGGGGAGGGGGAGGTTCCCTTGTTCCCCTTGGAACTGGCGCTACGACGCCAGATGTCCCGGTCTGTTCATGAGTGTTCTTCCTCAGTGTCCCTCATCAATTTCATATCATCACTCATCCCCATCTTCGCGATTATTAAAAAGTGGCAGAAATGCAGAATGAAATAAACCAAATCTTCGTCTTCTCAGTGCGATGACTATGCAATTCGGACAAAACAATGTAAAAGGCCCAACGCCATGGGCGTCGCCAGAAATTTTCCTAGGGTGGGGGGGGGGTTCGAATCGAAGATGTCGAGGACACCCCCTTCCCTCAAAAATATTGTGATACAGACCAGTGGCATATGCAGAAGTTTGTCAAAGGGGGTTCGTTTTTACAATCATTGCATTATCGGTATTTTAAATTGTTATTATTATTATTATATTTTTATTATTACTACCAACAGCAGCAAACGCAGTAGTATAAGCTTCATTTCTAGTCTGTGCTTCAGAACGTGTGAAAGTTACAAATTAACAGAGTTTCAGTGTTGCATATAATGAAATTTGGTACGACCAAATTCGATATCTCAAGACCATTTTTAAACAATGATGCAAAATGAGGTTTCCAGGCGGGGTCGACCCCCCCCCCCCTGCCGACGCCCATGTCCAACGCGATTCCAAGATATCCGGGAACCATTCCCAACTGGGAACAAGTCACGTTCCTCGCTAGCGAATGCCCACGCGTCACTCGGAACGGACGACGACTGCGGCGAAATGAATGTCGAGTTTGATGTCGAGAGTCCCCAATCGCAGAAATTCCTAGGAACTCCAACTCTGGGTCAGCCACTTTTGGTCAATCCTGAACGCGATGACGTCATCGCCACGGTGATTAATATGCAGCGAGCGGTGCGATGCGATTCCGCACTTATCTACAACTGCTCGCTCGAGCGATATTTCCCGTTTAGCGGGATGCAGAGGTAATTGTTCATTTTAACACCCAACAACTGTTGTCCTCCCACAAAGACTTAACGCAATTAATGCTAAAAAGTGGAGTTATTTCGTCGTGGGCGGTAGAGGGGAGTTGACACCATCCTTCTGGGAATTGTCATTGTTCATTTCATTGCTGGAAAAAAGCAAGGAAATTGATACTCAAAGGGCGCATCCAGGAACGTTTAACGTTGGAGCAAAGCGAGGTTTAATAATATTTCTAACTCGGGGCAAGCCGACCTGTTGGGTGAGAATGATTCAAGGCAAGACCTTAATAAATCTTTTCCTGCCCCCCCCTTCAAATAGGCAATAGTTAGGCTGGAGAGTTCATACGAACTAACCGATCTCTAACCCTTGATTCAACAAAACGAGATTTCTATGTTGAACGTGTTTCATAGCATTTTCTGGATGCAGAGTTGAGTAGAAGGGAGGAACGGGTGATAGCAATTCATTGATTGATTTAGTGTTTTAAGTCTACTGTATGCACAATAAGGCTAATCGGGAGTGGACCTACAGTTTAAAGTGAGATCCGAACCACTATATGCCTCCACCGGGTATCGAACCCTGGACCCCTTGATTACAAGGCGACGACACTACCACTGCGCCATCGGGGAAGCACCATGTGATAACAATTGACAATCGTATCGCCATCAATGCTTTTCACACTGAACCTCAAACTTGACTGCAGGGCTACGAAAGTTAATGTGACATTAAGTGAGATGTAATATGTGTACCCTTCCATGCATGCAACTGTTACCATAGAATAACGCAGAATTGAATAAGCTAAATTTTGATGTAACTCGATTTTATGTAGGTGTGATGGATAATTTTTAATTGGAGTACAAACTCGAGTATCTATAATTTTTTAATGTGACTATATACGAACTCGAGATAAATTTGGTCCAAATTATCGTCTTGAATTATAATTTTTAAAAGATTGTTTTTTAAATGTTCCAAAATGGAAACAGTGGAGCTAAATGGGTTAAGTATTAATTAGATATTGCAAATGTATTAAAGATCTATATCCGTCGCATGTACATCAATCATATTTAATATTTCCTGTCTTCTCCTTAACTTCCATGCTCACAGGCCAATTTCCGAGTCTTCAGATAAGTGGGAATCCAGTAAGGCCAGTCTCACACCGGATTCGACACAACGTGACACGACACGGCAAGACGAGTCAATTTGTTGGCTAAAATCTGATAGTAGATTTCGTCCATGTACGCGTAGGTCTAGGTCTGTCTTTTATAATTTGGCTGATAGTAGATTTCGTCCATGTACGCGTAGGTCTAGGTCTGTCTTTTATAATTTGGCTGATAGTAGATTTCGTCCATGTACGCGTAGGTCTAGGTCTGTCTTTTATAATTTGGCTGATAGTAGATTTCGTCCATGTACGCGTAGGTCTAGGTCTGTCTTTTATAATTTGGCTGATAGTAGATTTCGTCCATGTACGCGTAGGTCTAGGTCTGTCTTTTATAATTTGGCTGATAGTAGATTTCGTCCATGTACGCGTAGGTCTAGGTCTGTCTTTTATAATTTGGCTGATAGTAGATTTCGTCCATGTACGCGTAGGTCTAGGTCTGTCTTTTATAATTTGGCTGATAGTAGATTTCGTCCATGTACGCGTAGGTCTAGGTCTGTCTTTTATAATTTGGCTGATAGTAGATTTCGTCCATGTACGCGTAGGTCTAGGTCTGTCTTTTATAATTTGGCTGATAGTAGATTTCGTCCATGTACGCGTAGGTCTAGGTCTGTCTTTTATAATTTGGCTGATAGTAGATTTCGTCCATGTACGCGTAGGACTAGGTCTGTCTTTTATAATTTGGCTGATAGTAGATTTCGTCCATGTACGTGTAGGTCTAGGTCTGTCTTTTATAATTTGGGAAGGGGGTATGCATAAGCATAATAGTTTACATCAGAATCAATGTGAATGTAGAATTAATGTATCAATTAATATGTTGTGAATTGAATTCTAGCAAATAATTGGTTAGAAAATGCGAAACCATTTAATGTACTACGTTTAATTGCTGGCTTCAAGTTGCCTTCGTCTCCGGTCTGGGATTGGAAGTCTGTTCCTGAAGTGAATGGACTGGCGCATGCGCAGATAGTTTTGTCGCAAGCTGCTCCACGCAAGACCGAATTCCACGGGCCTTCGTTGTTTTGTCGCAAACCGTCCCAACCTGTCACAAGATGACTCGAGTCTTAGGCTCTGTCCGAAAGGTCCAAAGTACAGACTTGAAGTATGGTCTTGCCGGAAGTGACGTCACCTAGTGCAGTTCGAAAGCGCCAAGAACAGAAGTACGCAAGTGCACAGCTCGCAGTACAGATGGTTGCTGACTAGGTCACGTGATTTCCGCACTCGTTGTTAATTTGTTTAAAATCACGGAGGTAGAAAGCCAGGAACACAGGTTAAATATACGTTATGGGCCAGCAAGTTGTTGATTAAAGTTCTTCTAATGTGTGGAAATGTATGTGTACGAACATTTGAAAATGCTATGTAATTTCTATGGTGAAAAACAAGAGTTTAAAACGCGTGGAAAACACGTGTACTCTGTTTTATCTACTGATCGTATTTGGCGCTGCAGTCGAAGTGCAATTCCAAAGACTTTCGCTTTCAGTCCACCGCACTCCAAGACCATACTCGGAGGATGCTCGCTTCAAGTACGGTCTTGCACCTTTCGGACACGCCCAGTGTGTGTGTGGCCTCTCATAAGGGACTATGGTAAAATCTTCCCTGAGACGGTTTGGGACAAGAATGACTCGTCGTGTCGGATCCGGCGTGCCTAAGAACAAATGCAAAGAATCAAGTGGCCAATGGGAAAACAAAGAACCATCTAGACAGATGGGGCCCTTACAGACAACACCTACGACTGAAGTTAAGGAATTATTGATCCCAAATGAGTATCTGCGTCATTTCATCGCCGGCAAACTGACAGGAAGCCTTTAACACTTGTGGTTTCCAGGTCAACCGAGTTAGTCGCTCGTTACACAATCTTCCCGCTGTCCGTCAGCCCTTTGGAAACTGGAAGCAAGAGGGCCGGCCCTAGGACAATGAGCCTTCGAGGTTAGGTCTGACAGGTAAGGAGCGTCCTGACGTGCGTGACGTCAACAATCCACGGCGCCGTCGAAAGCATTTACGCACGTACGCGTCAACAATGCTCGTTACGACTAATTGCTTTCACACAACAAGCCCACAAGGTTCAAGACTTCATTAACGATTTCTCTGAAGCCTTTCTTCCCCCCTAAATGTGTGTGGGTGCTTCACAAAAGCAGGCACTCTTCAATTTAGTTTATTATTGTTAGTCCGTTCATTGCAAGAATTATTCAAATATTGTACTAATGGTTACACACACACACACACACACACCTTTTTTCGTTACAATAAAATATCATTAGTTTTATTCCCGCCTAGAAAAGAGGCCGTTACGGCGTACCGTTGCGTACCACCAGAAGAAAAAAACTGTATACATGCACCCATACACGAGGGAAAGTCAGAAAGTAAGGTTCGATCTGCTTCTTGACTGTGGAGAAATTTAGATTTTGATTGGTAGATGGCAGCGCTGGCAACCCTGGAACGCATCGCTTCACGACGGGATATGACGTCACAAATGCAATCAAATGTTGTGGGTGGTTGCCAGCATCCAGGCGGCAAAACGCTCTTTTTTGAACGGCTGTAGCGTCGAATCGACGCACCAACTAGAAAAATGTTACCGAGAAAAGTTGTTTGTTTTGATGTCCTCTATACGAATCTATGGTCCGTGGGCGCCATTAAAATGACACCCTGTATATTAATTACTAATTAGGAACATAACTTTCTGACTTCCCCTCGTATATATACAGGGTAATGGGGCTGTTCATTGCCAAACTTTTCCGCTAGAGGCGCCACCCCTGTTGTGTCCCTAAAGCATTTCGTTCGTCGTCTGGTTGCCCTAAGCTTTACATTGGAGCGCGATAGGATGGCTATTCAAACGTTATTTTCAACGAAGTTAAGAATTTGCCGTATAAATCGATAACAAAAATGTGTTTAGCAAACCTTTAAGATTATGTAGCAAGTCATACGTTTCCGAAAATTACATTCTCCTGATCCTAAGAATTAATATATTAAAGCGCAACGGCAGGGCAGCTCAGAAGGGTTAAATATAGTATGTTTATGCACAAAGAGCACTAAACTTGACGCTATTTTGGTCCTTTTTAGCTGCCATGGGTCTATAATACAAAAATTTAGATCTTTACACTACGCTTTTATGTTTCCTCTTATTGCGACTTGCGAGTATGTGTAATTCAACGGCGGAGTAGGAATCGGAAAAATTTACAATATTACAAAGAAAAATATGTATTAAGTGAGTAAGCGCACGATATTTATTATTATACACTATGCCCTATCCGATAACTTTATATTAACATATGTTTTCTTTGTATTAAGCAGACATTTCCCCCCGTATTTTCGTCCTTTCTTGTTTTGGGTTGTTGCAATTTTAAAATTATAATTCCTGTAAATAAGAAAGGCCTAGAGGTTGCGAGATATGAAACAGAATATAAAATATTTTTTCTAATAACTATTTTTCTCGATAAATGTGTACGTATAAGATAGAGAACCATATTTACTAGGCATGAGGAAAAGTATGATATCACGTAAAAAAAAGAAGTCAGTTATTAATAACAACTATAAAAATAAAAGTACAGTCGCGTGGAATTATTATGTATTATTCTTTACCAGATTCACAAAAGAAAACACTTAAATTGTGAAAATTGCTAGTGACGTAAACAAATGCTGTGCAAATTTTAAGGCTTTTTTGAGTTCCGATATCTTTTCAGTTATTGACGATCGTCTTATTAAAATTCTTAGTTTCACAGCACTCATTATTTATCTATCATGTAAACTTGCAATTTAATGTAATAGCAGCACGTTCAGAATCAAATTCCCCATGTATTTGAATGGGAGAACAATTGCCCATAAAAAGCGTGGGGCACAACAGGGGTGCTGCCACCTATAATAGTTTGCTTTGACCAGGCCCATTATAAATGATTCATCGGCTTTTAAAGTGAAATATTTCCAAAACTATTAATATAACATGTGTGTACTGATCATGAAACGAAAGAACACATCTGAAAGTTTAATTTCTCATATTTGTAACCTTGGCGCCTGCCGACAGACAAACCTAGTTTCCAAAATGGCGTATATGCAGCAGAAAGCATTCTGTGTTTTGGAATATGAGAAGTGTTTACCGTTGTTACCGTGCAGAGTGCATTCCGGAGACAGTTTGCAACTGCATCGCCAGGTCACCAAAGCATTCTGCCGTGGCGTCGACAGTTTAAGGAAACTGGTTGCCTGTGTAAATGCCTGGATTGGGCGATGTGCTGGATGACTTAGCGCTTCTCCCATGGCCTCCTAGATCTCTCGACCTAACGGTTTGTGATTATTTCCTTTGGGAGCATGTGAAAGACACAGTGTATGTGCCTCCACTACCAACAACTTTGGTGCAGCTGAAGGATCGCATAACAGCTGCATTTACGACCATTAGTAGGGATATGCTAGATCCCGTGTGAGGCGAACTAGAATATCACATAGATGTGTGTCGTATGACGAAAGGAAGCCACATTGAACATTTGTGAAAGGATGTCTGAAACTTGGAAAGTTTCTGTTTATTTTCATGTATCATTCTTTATTGTATGTGTTATATATTTTTTAATGCAGCCCTTTCATACCCGATGAATCATTTATAATTACTCTATATATACTACATGCATTTCTGTACACAACTGTATAAAATGGAAAACAATAATAAAAATTGTTTGGTGGGTCTAGTAGAAATTACCCTAAGGATATAATAATTGATTGATTGGTCTGAGCTATTTTACTTCGCTTTTTGTGCCACTTGTGGCTAATTTGCGAAGATGGGGATGAGTGATGATATGATGAAATTGATGAATGGATACTCACAAACATCCATGCCCAGGCCGGGATTCGAACCCGGGACCCCTGGCGTCGTAGCGCGATGTGCTAACCACTCCGCCACTGGGGCCGGCTAAGGATATAATAATGATGATGAGCATGATAATAATTGGCGTATACTAGTCATAAATGTTGGAATTCATTACTGTTCTTATTATTTTATAACAGTTTATGCATGATAATAACAAATAGCCAAGACTTATCAACAGCCTGACCCCCCCCTTCCCCACAAAAAATTCTGACGACGCTCACGGGGGATGGAACAGTGATGAACATCAGGGTGAATGCCACATGACACCTTGCCCCGGAAGCGTAATTATAAACCCTATAGTGCTGCAGAACCTCCAGCGATATGTGGCTTCTGATTGGCTCTCATTCCGGAAGTTAATCCAGTGTTCCCTCAAACTAACGCTAGATGGCAGGGTCAAAATTAACAACGTTGATTTAAGAGATCCATCTCAACAAGATAAGAAAGCCCTTCAAACTGAGATCAATTTTGAGCACATTTTTTATAAATTAAGGTTTTGAAAGACAGAAATTCAGAACTCTTCTAGAAGTTAATGGTTTTCTTATTTAAAGTCACATCATTGCAAACATTGTAACTACTTATGCATATATTTTCTATGTCACGTCCATGGTTAGTTTATACAGAAATATATTTATTTAGTATATATGAAGATTCCAAGATATGAAATTTCTCCTTTAATGCAGTAATCACTTCGTAGAAGCTACAAGCACTTTCAGAGATATCAACATTATTATTCATGATGGCTTCATATTGATTTTTATCACCTGAAAACGATTCAAAAACATTTTTAACATTTTTTTCATACAAATGTATATTTCTTAATATAATTTCGACAATTTGATTACAAATTTTATTTCTAAATAATCGCGAGTCTGATCTTTCCATACTTATCCTGTAAACAGACAAACAAGGAACGACGGACAAGGAACATAAACTCTTCCGGTGCGCACAGCCAATAAGACAGCGTTAAGTACAGTCTTAGAAAAAACTACCTGGGCCACGGGACGTAGAATTTCGTAACGTCTTAAAGCCTGTTGTTTATGCAACCCAAATAACAAAATATTCGCTTAAGTTTGACTGGTGATTCTGAGTTCTCGGGAAGGATTGAGCTTTGATAGCATGAGTCACATGACTCGTGTCCCAGCCACAACAAACAGCTGGGTGCTACGATGCCTCCAGAAGAAAATTTCAGGAACTGGTTTCTTGACAAGAGCTACTCGTAAGGAAATACTATTCTTTCAAGTGATATTAGAGTCATTGTCAAGAGGTTCGCTGAAATGATGGTTCTCATCACAGACCACATGCCACACGTTAATTGTTTAAGTCCAGTTCATGCACTGGACCTACAGATTAAAATGGGATCCGAACCAAATGCCTCTCTATTTGGTATTGAATTCGGAAGCCTTTCATTACATGGCGAAGACGTTACCACTACGACATCAGAGAGGCAATGGAACCCCTTGAGAAAGAGATAAGCGAAAATTGCTACGTGACAAACCATATTTGCCCGTAAATTTTAAAAATAAGACAATATTTTGTACTGACAGTTTCGAACCGTGGGAGAGGCATATATTTTTTTGTACCATCGTCCATTTCACGAGTTTATAATTCTTCCTCACCGACACGAGTAACGCGAGTGGTAGAAGAAAAGCGAAGTAAAATAACTGAAACAGAAATAAAAGGAAAAAGCGAAATAAATTTTATTCATAATATTCTGCAGTCACTTGAGTTGTATTCACGGGATGCTATCCTTAAAGAAAGCCGTGGTCTCTTCCTTGTCTTTTTCGCTTTCTTTGTGCTCTTGCTTCCCCCGTCACGATTGGTCTAAAACTAATTAATGCGACGTTAATTAAACAATCCAAACAACGAAACAATGCACAATCAACTGCACAAAACAACATTCCAAATGTTTTCGAATCGGAAAACAATTGAGATGCTGTAAAATGACTTAAGATGCAGTAATAAAGTGGGAATTCGGTACCGTATAGAATTAAATCGGTAGAGATGTTCGATTTGATTGGATGTTTGTTATTTAGATTTGCTATTTTTTCACTTTTGGCAAATAGCGACGATGAAGATGAGTGATGCTATGATGAAATTGATGAAGGGACACTTACCAAGGACACCCACGCCCAAGTCGAGATTCTAACCAGGGACCCATGGCATCGTAGCGCGCTGTGCTAACCACTCCTCCATGGAGTGGACATTATAGCATATTTTGTGTGCTCAATTGGGATCAATCAATGGAATGAATAGGCATATTATATGATTAATAAATTCATATCATAATACCACGTCATATTATTCGGCACGAAGTAACATCAGAGACATTCAATCTTGCATTTTTGCCTTTCAACTAATTCTTTGAATTCAGGTTAATCACAACAATAAGATAAATTATGAAGCAAATGATAGTGAATGTGGGATATTATTACGAATTACCTGACAGAAAAAACATTAAGCAGGCTCGGTGGTCAAGCTCATTAAGTGATTGACATTCGATATCGTCGCCAAAGTTCCCGGGTTTGAGTACCGTCCTTGTCGGGGGTGTTTGACTATTTCGTCATCAATTTCATGTAATGGTCACTCGTCCTTATCGTCGCGATCATCGAACAGGGAATAAAAATTATAAAAATAAATACGATGGAAGAGTACTTATTTCATCTCTCACGAAATCTCCTACAAAACCGGAATATATAAAATACATGTATATTCATTCACATACATTTTCGATTTCTATATTTAACTAATCGAGACCGAGAACGGGAGAGCAATTTTCAATTCGACAAACCGAGAGACGGAGAAACTGTCAAGTCTCGTTTCTTCTTGGCACCTCCGTAATCGAGTTGTTCTGTTTGTCATTGGCTTTGTATTGGCAATTATTGTCATTATTCTTCCCCTGCAGGTAAACCATAACGATGAATTATGATGAAATGAAGCAGATAAAAGGGCAAGAACAAGAAAGTCATGCCTGTTCGGGACTCCAACCCAGAACCTTATGTAACGAGATTTGAAATTCTGGAGAAGGCGTCCGTGTTTCGCTTGGTTTTCTCTTTCCTCTACTTCTCTTATATTATCATACATGTATAATAAAAATGGATCTGATACGATATGTTGCGATTCATAATTGTGCTGGTTAGATGCTACAGATGTGAACTCCAAACTGCAATATATTATTCCCTTGTGTTTCGTATGTGGTTGAACATGAAATTTTCTTACACTGTGACAATTTCTTTCTTAGTTTTGGTTTGGTGCACAGATATGCTAATCTGGACTCGACCTTCAGTTTAAAGTGGGATACTAACCACTATGTGCATCCACCGTGTATCAAACCCGGGATCCACTGATTACAAGGCGACGACGTTATCACTACGCCATCGAGGAGGCCCCATGACAAAATGTTATTCACTCGATCTCTACCATAATTTATTTCAGCATTTACATTTTCGATTTCTTCTTCTTTTTTCCTTTTGTTAACTACTCTTATACAACTCTTTTTGCGTCTTCGAATTTCTTCTTGTTTCAGGAAAAAATAATACATGCAGGCTGTATAAAAATCTCCCGTTCAAATAGATAAAACGTTCACTCTCGAGAACTAATTTACATGTTTATCACTAACGTAACCATTAGGAAGGAAACTATTGAAATGTTAACTGATATAACTGCAGATGAAACAATACTTACAGCCACTAACGAAATATCTATTCTCGTGTAGCCTCACAGACAACAAGTATATGGTGAGTCATTCACTCTTGCTGACTACGGGCGAAGGTCACTGAACTAAAGGGTGGTGGCAAGCAAGCAGGCTTCTGCTCTACCAAAGAAGAGGTCACGTGTTCCAGTTATCAATGGCGTACGAAATAAGGAGGAACACAGCTATCTGCCGTATGTTTTGGTCCCGTCATTGCACGTAGAACACTTTATCGTCGTGGCCTTGAAGTTCCCTCAGGGCACTCCTACGTAGAGGCTTCTCAGCTAGAAGGATATCTTCCCCATTGAGTGGAGGAAAAGTGGGTGCGTATAGAGGTCCTTCAACTTTCGTATTCTTTTTCATTTCAGAACCCGTGCTGTATCGTCGACTTAATCCAATCTATCCGATGTAGGTTTTAGGTTCTGTTTCTGTTCGGTTATTTCACGTTGTCTTCCTGCTTATGTTATTCGCGACGAAGGTTCTGGATTCGATAATCTGGACAATAACGGGATTGTGTTAGTTGCTTGATTTGGTGTCTTAAGTCCACTTTATGTCCTGTTAGGCTAATCGTGAATGGACCTACAGTTTAAAGGGGGATCCGAACCACTATGTTATTCCACCGAGTATCGAACCCGGGATCCCTTAATTACAAGGCGCCCACGATCCCACTGCGCCATCGGGGATTGTGTTCGAAACGAATGAATCAAATTTGAGTGATATGATATGCAACCATTGGAAGACTATTGAAAGAAAAGCTATGGGAACCTGCCAGTTTTTCTACTGCAGACAGGAAACCATAAACATGGAAGAGAAGCTTATATTCTATGAAACCTGACGCTATGTGCTCGAATACTGGCTAAATATAATCCATAGAGGCATAGCAACGTTAAACAACCTCTTATATGATACATATAGGTTTAAAAATGTCGAAATACAAAGATTGTGTGCGCCTCACTGATGGCGTAGTGCTAAGGCCTTGTAATCAAGGGGTCTGGGGTACGATACCAGGTGATCGCACATAGTGGTTCGGATCCCACTTTAAACTGTATGCACTTCAGATTAGTCTATCTGTGCCGGTGACTCAGTTGGTAACGCGTCTGACTACCATGCTATAGGCCCCGGGTTCGATTCCCGGCCGGTTCAAGCCTGGGAACTTTTCTAACGTTCGAAGCGGCCCCAGCGCCCACCCAGCGTCGAATGACATGGGTACCTGGGGGAAACCCTGGGGGTAAAGGCGGTCAGGGGCGTGATGCTGATCACATCACCCCCACTCACGAACGAATCAAGAAAGTGTGCGGCGTTACCCCCACACCCCCTATACGCCTTCATGGCGTAGCGCCAAGCACAGGTGAGAACTTTACCTTTTTTTTTTTTTTTTTGCATAAAGTGGACTTACAACAAAATTTCAACTTGCGATAAAGATTATGATAAGGTATTAAAGAATTGGGTCTAACACATTTTTTTTATTGTTTAACAATGACATTGTTAACTAATATTCTTAATTTCAGTTTCCAAGATGAAATCGGCTACGAAATAAAAGGAGTGGGTTCATATTTCTGTTACGAAATTCCACTTTTGTAGTAGACCTGTGCCACACTAAGTTGTGACAATAAACAAATCTGAGACACTTTCAAAGTATTAAATTGCTATCTACGTATTTGGGAAAAATCTTTCAATATAATACTTTTTTTGGACGCGTCAAATCATAGTATTTAATTCCTGTTTTAGCAGCTTTAAGAAACCTGATTTTTTTTGGGGGGGGGTTACAAATGCCCTTTCTGCTCCCGTCAAGTTACGCCTATGACATACAGGAATTCAAAGTAAAAGACTGTCCCGACTAAATCGGGAGACACGTCTGATAGATTTACAATTGGGAAAATCATAATCAACCTATTTTCATATATTGCATGCAGCTCTACTTTTTCTGCAATGTGGATCAAGAACTGGGGACGTGGAGAAGCACAACACTCCACGTAACCAATAGTCACGTGACCCTCTTTGCTTTCCTGCCATGTTGACCTTCGCGTGGAACACATTTCTCGGTGTTAAGACAGGCAAAATCACCCGATCATCGAAGGGTGCAATATGTGTTGCCTACCCTCCTGCATTACTTGCTCCTATTAAAGCCTTATGGGGAAGAACTTTTTTCCATGACTGTACCTCTGGTTCTGCAGCACCCTAGGGTTTGTAAATACACGCCCCGGAAAGGAATCCACATGGAGGGGGTGAAGTTTGTACGTACAATCCGCTTACTTATTTTTTAAAAATAAATCACCTTATGGCAGCATCGGAGTATTTCCTTTTACAGGCGACAGAGCACCACCTGCGTCCTTGCTGCCCCCGAAAAAGAGGCGGGAAAGCAGGCCGACGCGGCGTCGCCTGTCGGAGGCGGTCGCCTAGCAACGCACTCCCAACAAAACAAAATTATTTTTATCTCAAGGTGCGGCGTTACCTCCCGCCCTTCCTACACTGGCCGTAATGGGCTTTCAGTGTCGCAATTTTGGCTTCGGTTCTCACAATAAACAACCAGCGTGGGAGTTTATAAAAAATATCCGCGGCAAAAGAAAAATACTTTTGTCCCTGCCAGAAATATTTTCATTCCTCCTTAAAGAAAATGAAACTGAACGGATATAATATATGTACAGGGTGATTATAAAGTCCATGACATTTTTGGGAAATCGGCGACCAATTACAAAATAAATGGTGCTACAGTACAGAAGAGACACCAAAACACAAAATTAACGTTTTTCCACATGACCTCCATCAATTTCAAAACAAGTGTCCCAACGGGACAAGGCAGCATTAAACACTTTCTCCAACATAGCCGGAGTGATCATCTCGCATGCATTTCGTATGTGTTCTTTCAGCACTGTGAGATTGGCAATCTTAGTTTTGTAGACCTTCTCTTTGATAAAACTCCCAAGCAAAGAAATCCAGTGGGGTAAGATCAGGTGAACGGGATGCCCACATACGAAGAGATCCTCTTCAGTTGGGAAAGGTGGTGTTGAGGTACTCTCGAACAGTGGTTGCGAAGTGGGGCGGTGCACCGTCTTGTTGGAAGACCACTGTACCAAGGATACCATCATCCAACAACTGCGGCTCTAGGAACATGTCGAGGTAAGTGCCACCGTGGATTGTTTGTTCCACAAACATGAATAGCTCATAGACTTTTTGTTTGGTCATGCCGAGCCAGACATTCACTTTCGGAGTGATCCTTTGCCATTCGATGGTATCATTGGGCGGCTCATTGCCCCATATTCGACAATTATGACGGTTCACATGTAATGTGTAAAAGAGTTAATTTTGTGTCTTGGTGTCTCTTCTGTACTGTAGTACCATTTATTTTGATATTAGTCGCCGATTTCCCGAAAATGTCATGGGACTTTATAATCACCCTGTATATAGTATACCATTTATTACCTATGTAACAAGAAACACAAAAAAACGGCGGCCCCCGTCGCGCTACGACGCCAGGGGTCCCGGGTTCGAATCCCGGGCTGTGCATGGTTGTTAGTGAGTACGCATTCATCAATTTCATCACATCATCACTCATCCCCATCTTCGCAAATTAGCCAAAAGTGGCAAAAAAGCGAAGTGAAATAAAGCAATTCAATCGAAACCGCTGCAAAACCATCCCTGTCCATTAAAGGTTCAATCTTCAGGGATTACCCTATCGAAAAGCATGCAGCCTTCTGGATTAAAGAAGGATACAATTCTGTAAATGAACAACTCATCGAGCCGAGACTTTGTGAGTGTTGCTTCATCATATCATCACTCATCCTCACCATCGCGATTAGCCAAAAGTGGCAGATAAAAAAGAAGTAAAATAAACCATATCAATCGGGACTGGACCTACAGCATCAAGTGGGATCAGAGTCCCTATGTGCCTTCACCGAATACACCTTGATTACAAGGCTACGACGTTATACGATGATCATGGGCGTCGCCAGAAATTTTCCTGGGGGGGGGGGTCTAATCGAAGATGTCGAGGATACCCCCTTCCCTCAAAAATATTGTGATACAGACCAGTGGCATATGCAGAAGTTTGTTAAAGAGGGGTTAATTTTTAAAATTATTGCATTATCAGTATTTTAAATGATGTTATTATTATTATTATTATTTCTACTACTACTACTACTACTACTACTACTACTACTAGTAGAGTTGACGAGCTGTATCTTTGCGGGTGGCCTGGGCTACTCCGCGCAGAGTGTGAGAGAGATTCGTTTATGTAGTTGCCACCTACTCGTCCTTTGGGTAGTCGACAGAGGACAGAACGCAAGGATAATGACGCGCAGCCGGTAGCTCCTCCCCCTTGCTACTGCGCAGCCGGGCTTGGGTAGGGTTCACCCGCAAAGATACAGCTCGTCAACTGTAGTAGCAGTAGCAGTTTTAGTTTAGTTTATTTTAGCATCCAATAAGTTTATTATACGAATAATATAGTACTTGTTATTATAAGGATAATATAGTACTTGTTGCAACCAAGATTACATAATAGTTACTTCTAACATTAGTAGCAGTAGCAGCAGCAAACGCAGTAGTATAAGAAGCTTCAAAACATGTGAAAGTTACAAATTAACAGAGTTTCAGTGTTGCAAATTATGCAAGATTCGTACCAAATTCGATATCTGAAGACCATTTTTAAACAGTGACGCAAAATGAGGTGAAATAAAGTGCTTCGTTTATAAATTACCATATATTGAAAAAAGTAGATGAAAATTTCCAGGGGGTTCGACCCCTCCTGCCGACGCCCTTGACGATGATGGCGTAATGGTAACGTCGTCGCCTTGTAATAAAGGGGTTTCAGTTCAATACCCAGAGGACGTACATAGTGGTTGGGATCTCACTTTAAACTGTAGGTCCAGTACTGATTAGCCTATCTGTGCATAAAGTGAAGTGGACTTCAACGAAAACTCAGATCTTGCTATTCTGTTCGAATACTAACCAAACAGTATATCTCTCATTAACAATAAATATAACAAGCTTTCTTCTTTTACATAACTTGAAATGAATGATGCCAATTTCTAGGTGGGATCGACGGACCGGTTCGAGCAGTGGCGTGCTCAGGATTTTCGAAAGGGGGGGGGGGGGGTTTACGTATACTTCTTTTGTAGTCAGCTCTAATTTGGCCATTTCCTGCAATGGCTACAGCCGGATTGCGCACACTTTTCCGGTTTTATCAGTGGCATCTGATAAGCCGTTGACAAGCTCTCACAATGTACAGGATTGCGCCCAAAAATATGAGGCGATGTTGTCAGATGTAAAATGTTCTCAAGCCGTTCTCACTTCTGTTGTGTTTGTTTGTGTGTGGACTTGCACGTGTTTTTGCTGGAAGGGTAGCATTAGAAAATTGTATCTTGAAAACATCAATAGTGACTTACTGTATTATGTAAATTGGTATGAAAATTGTATCTTGACTTGCTACATTTACTGGTCAAATAATATTTTTTATTTATTCCTTAAGAGATTTACTATTTTATTTCTAATTTCTCTCTCTCTTCTTGTCTAAAGAAATAAACAGTTTTGCGCACAAACTTTAAAGCTATCAAAGTGGCAACTTTCTATCAAAATCTGTGCGCAAAACAGGTCAGCGAGACTTGTGTGCAATTCTGGATTTAAAGTGTGCGTAATTCGGTTGCGGCGCCTGCAATTGAAGTTTCTTTTTTTATTTAGGGACTCTGGGCCAAAGGGGAGCATAACACCAACTAACCCCCAATCGGCACGCCACTGGGTTCGATCTATTCCTGAAACAAATGCCTTGAAGCAGCAAGCGCCCTTCTAAAGTTTGTCACTTGTTTCCTTCTTTTGCAGAAGAGAGAATGACGCTCACCGCTGGAGATCGTTTCCTGAGCATCTTATTGGTTGCCGCCTCCCTCCGAGCTGTCGTCGCCTACAGACCCTTCGTCAACTACACGGGGCGCTTCATGTTGGGGGCGCTGTTCCCCATACACAGCAAGGGGCGCGAAGGGGACTGCGGGAACATACAGGTAAACTTTTGAGACGCAAAACATATACGAGGGTCAGTCAATAAATAGAAGCATGGTGTAATACCCAACTTACAAACTTACTTACAACTTACAAACAGAACCTTCTTCAGGGTTCCTACGATTTATTTATTATGAAATTCCCTGACATTTCCAGGTTTTCCAGCCCAAAAACTTAATTCTTCCATCATCATGATTTTTACTTTTGAACCTTCTGTTTTCCAATTAAATATATAATCCGTTAATTATTATGAATATTCATTTTCACAACTTTTTTTCAGCAAATTTCATTTTACACACAAATTCGAAAAGTAAAATGTAAAATTACAATCTGCATCACATGTATTGGGTACTACAATCACGTGCATCTAGCCTTCAATTTTGTTATAAAATTTTACACATCTCTTTCAAGAAAAAGCTTTAAACATTAGGGAGAAATTTTAGTATAATTCCTATAGATAATGGGTGCTTTAATTGTAATATCATGAGTGATATTAGTAATATAATAGTAATTAGTATTAATTGAATGTTAATATCAATTGGGGTAGTTTAATTAGAATATTAGCATTGGGAGTTGTTATTGGTGATGTTATTATATCCACCGTGATGGTTTTTTAATATTATTAATTCGTTGGTGATTTACAAGACCACTGTTTTTTTTAAACTATAAAAACTTATAGTAGTAGTATTATTTATATTAATTATTTTATTTATTAGATTTTTGTGCTTTATTTCTCAACGTAGGCATTTATTAGTAACTTTATTAAGACGAATTTATTGTGTTCTATTTATATATAACACATTATTTTGTAAGAAATCAAGAGGAGTCTTAATTTTGTTTATTATTTATTTCATTTTGTGTGTGTGAAGGTGCTCTTGGTTTATCTATTATGGTGTCCGTTACTCGCACACATGGCAAAACACTATTTCTTCCAATTTGAAAACTTCATTTTTTGGTGTAAACTGTACAATATGATAATCTCATTCCTGTTTTTTACACTTTTTAAATTTAACGCATTATTACTTCGTTATTTTCGAAAACCAACTAACTGAAGTTTACTTCTGTTCCGTAAAAACTCTTCTGTTCTTTTTGTAACTTTTAATGAACTAAACAAATTTGCAGAGGGGTCAACGGACCGGTTCGCTCCCCCCGACGCCCATGCTGGCAGTGTTGCCAAGTTGGCCCTTTTGGGGCCAGAACTGGCCCTTTTGAGTACGTACTCAGCTCCAAAATTGGGGCTTTTTAGCCCTACAGAGAGAAATCTTGCTACAAATCTAGCCCTTTCAGTAATGAAATGTTTTTTGGTATTTCAGTAAACTGCAAAGAAGAATTCACTTAACCGACCCTCCTCTGCACCTGCAAGCTCGTCTTGCGACCCATCCTGGGGAGCAGGTAGCAAGTGCACATTGTCACTTTATCCCCTTGTTTCTGGTTTTGGGGTATGCTGTGTAGCCCGAGGTGAATTACGGATAACGTCGATTCCAGAAAATGCGAATCTTTGTTCAGTTGCATTGCATCTGGTCCTTGAAAGTTCACAGAAGTGCGGTGCGGAATCGACGAATCGTTCGTAACAGTGAGGCTCTCCCAGAGACTAGTTCGTGCGTGCGGCCATGTGTGTGTGTGTGTGTGTGTGTGTGTGTGAGTCTACGTGTGCATATATATGAAGGAGGAACATGCCGAAAATGTGTAATGCTTTTGTGTAATCTATTGCACCACAATTTACGGGGGAAATAAATTATTTAAGTTAAGAAAATTTAATTTAGTTGAGCGTATGCCCCTCATCTTGACAGTTGATTAGTTGTGGTTCTTGAGTTTCAGAAATTTTGCACCAAAACACCCAAGAATTAAGAACCAGATTTTTTTTCAGTGCGCAGCCACACCTTTGTAAATCTAGCCCCTTGGATGTGAATTTTAGCTCCATTTTGGGTGCGATTTAGCCCGTTTTTCTCTCGTGCTGTTGGCAACACTGCTTGCTGGTTACGTATGAGATAAGTCACCATTGAAAATTAGGCCTTGGTCCAATGAGTTTTTGAAGTACTGATAAAAAAAAGATGAAAACATGATCGAAAAGCTTTGCTGAGCAAGTTAAGTGACTGAAATTTTTCTCCTGTTTCAGCTGGAAGATGGAATCCAGCCTCTGGAAGCGATGCTGTACACCTTGGACAAAATCAACAACGATGACAGCATTCTTCCTGGAATCAAACTTGGGCTCCTAGCCTTCGATTCCTGCGACAATGTTGCCTACTCTCTTGAGCAGTCGCTGGATTTCGTGAAAGGTAAGAAAACTCAAGCAGAATCTAATTGGGCCGCCAAAATTCCCTTGTAAGACAGGGTAGTTTGAAAAGTAAGGTAAACGAAGTAGAGATGGCAGCACCATAATCGAAATCGATGCACGTTCGATAAGTTTGATCCTTCAAACGAACCCTTGCAGAGTTTCAGCCCAGTGCGTTGTGAGGTTATTGGTTACAAAATGATTTCTCCTGGTCTGCAAAATAGCCGTTCACAGCATGAATCACTTCATCGTTATCGGAAAATCGTTGTCCTCCGAGATATCTTTAAGGTTAGGGAACAAATGGCAGTCAGAAGGCAACAATTCGAACTTAAGTTCATGGATTTTAGCCATAGAAACCATTGGTGTGTGAACAGGTGCATTATTCTGGTGGTTTTGTCAATCATTTTTGAAAACGCTTTCACGTTCACCTTTTTCGCGCAATCAAACAACCTCACAACGCACTGCGCTGAAACTCTGCAAGGGCTCGCTTCAAGGATCAAACTTATCGACTGTGCAACGAATTCGATTATGGTGCTGCCATCTCTGCTTCTTTTACCTTACTTTTCGAACTACCCTCGTATGCTTCGGGTTGTTCTTCTGCTGAAAGACTATTCGCGTTATAGCCAGAAAGACAAGAATACAATCTCAATAGTTTATAATAGGGACGTTACCGTATGAGTACATACAAGTGGACGCGTATAAAATCATAGGAATTGATTCCCAAGACAAGAAAACCATCATGAACGGTCGGCGTGGCACAGCACAACTGAGTATTGGTAAATTGACTACCAGTGGAAAGGCTGGAATGTTTATCCGAGAATTAAAACACCTAGAACAGGCTACTATCCATGTTTCAAATCGGCGATCTTTCTGTTTCTATTGTTCGCGCCCCTTGCAATCATGAGCTCTCCACCGCAGGTGCGTTGTTATGCTGGCCGTTCATGACGGGTTAGCAGCTTAAAGTAGGAAACCAATTACGAAAGGCGCACACTGGCAAACTAACTTGAGCGGACATCAAACGGAAGTAACTGATGAGCTTAACGGCTTGAATGCCTACACGAGAATTAAAACCAAACATTATGGGCCTTCGTCCCGAAACACCTAGACAACGATGGTGCAGCGTCGCGTGAGAAAATATGCAGGAAAAGTGAATAACTTTTCATATAATTATTCCGCCCTCCGCCTCCTCCTCACAACAGCAGCCATTGCAACTTCTGGCTGGTCCTGTGCCGCGCTGGCCGTTCATGATGGGTTTCGTGCTTATTGTTTCTCTTCCAATGCTAAGGACTTAACAATAAAAACAGTCTTAAGAATTAGTAACTATTCTCGTCCAGGATTTCCAGGGCTGGTAGAATCGGAAGGAGGCATCAACGACCAAAATGTCTACTACAGTGAAAGTTTTTGTCTGTATGTTATGGCGACAGCCTGTATCATTTATGAATAGCTTTGAAGCTCCAAAATCTTTCTAATGCAGCAACTGTGCGTGTTCTCCTTCCAGGTTTCATCGCTAGGTTCAATGAGCATCACGAGCAAGAGTTCCAGTGCGGGGACGGCAGCACTCCAAAGTTCAGGGGCGGAGGTTTCGACCAAGTGATTGGGGTCGTCGGCGGACAGTCAAGCTCCATCTCCATCCAGGTAAGATGAGAAAACTTAATTGTGCCGCTGCTTAATTTCAGCCGGTATCTTCTCTAGCAAGGTCACCCTCACAATTTCTCGGGGTGAGGTTTCGGTACTATTATAGTATGGGGGAGACACCTGTAAATCATATATTTCGCACTTTTTTACATTGCTAACGTACTATTTTGGAATGCGGAACATTTCCCAAGGTGAAACAATGCATTTCTAACTAAGATAATGTCTATTTCTTACATTTACGAGTACTTACTGTTACTTGTTATTTCGATTCTGGCTCTGTCCGAAAGGTACGAAGTACGTACTTGAAGCATGGTTTTGGCGGAAGTGCCGTCACCTAGTACAGTTCGAATGCGCCAAGTACAGGAGTGCGCAAGTGCATATCTCGCAGTGCAGATGGAAGCTGACTCGGTCACGTGATTTCCACACTCGTTGTTCGTTTGTTTTATAATCGCGGAGGTCTACCTCCAGCAACACAGGTTAAATATACGTTATGGGTCAGCAAGTTGCTTAAAGTGCTTCTAATGTGTGGAAATGTATGTGTACGAACATTTGAAATTGCAACGTGATTTCTATGGTGAAAAACAAGTGTTTATAACGTGGGGAAAACAACGAGTACTCAGCTTTATCTACTGATCGTATTTGGCGCTGCAGTCGAAGTGCAATTCGAAAGACTTTCACTTCCAGTCCACGACTTCAAGACCGCACTCCAAGACCGCACTCCAAGACCATACTCGGAGGATGCTCGCTTCAAGTACGGTCTTGCACCTTTGGGACACGGCCCAAGTAACACATTATGGCGGGCATTAGCGTACTGGTTCAGGGCGCGTTGTGCGAGTGTTTTGTCGATTTTTGCAGTGTTGCAACCTCGTTCGCCGGAAAATACCTACTTTTGTGCGCGGATTTAAAATTATGCTAATACCTCGCAAACCATTGACGTTAGCCCCACAAACCATTGACGTTAGCCTCACAAACCATTCACGTTAGCCCCAAAAACCATTGACGTTAACCCCAAAAACCATTTTCCGTAAGGTTAGGTTAGGTTAAGTTAGGTTAGGCAAGCATAGTTAAAAAAAAAAATTAAAAATACTCGACACATCATGTTCTAGTGAAAACACGGCGAGTTTGAAACACTGACTATGGGGTTACGTCATCTTATCACACGGAACATTGCGCTCTCGTGTAGAAAGCAAATGGCGGCAGCAGAAACAGCGTGTCGGACAGAGATTTTCGCAGAAAACAACATGTATTCGCATTAAAATGGATCAAAACTACATTCACGAACTTCCACAACGATAAAGAAAATGATTTCCGTAAGTACTTTCTCCTGGAAATTTGAAAAAATCCGTCTCGCCTGTACTATAATGTTACCGAGGTTTCTCTTCAAGGGGTGCCTTTCTGAGGGTGACCACCACTTTCGTCATCCACAAACCAAATCAAAAGTAGTGCAACTCTGATTTGGTTGTCAGGGCAGGCGCGGATCCAAGAAAAGGCTAGTTTTATCGATGTATGCCTAATATTTTTGAAGACTCAAATGTTCTGCCTGATCACCAAAGTGTAACAGAATCGAGAATATTATTCTCATGATAGACTAACCGGAACTGGAGCTACAGTTTAAAGTGGAAACCGAAACACTATTTGCCTCCATCGGGTTCGAACCAGGGACCCTTTGATTTCAAGAAGACGTTACCCCTACGGCATCGGGGAGGCTACGAAGATGAGGAGGAATGATGATATGATGAAATTGATGACGGGACACTCACAAAGAACGCACACTTCCAAGCTGGGACTCGTAGCTCTTGTGCTAACCATGAAGCAGAGGCGTCTCCTGTACGCATGCGTTGCATGCTGCGCATGCGTCAATTGTGGGAAAAAGGACAGCTTGCTCTGTGACGACATTAATGAGCAATTCTACATTCTAATTTCTTCATATAGGAGAAGTATTTATTTTACACCAGAGCGCTCAACTAAGATTATATTATATTTCATGGATCTGAAGTGACGCATGCGTCAATTGTGGGAAAATAATTATTACTTTATTTCACTTCAGATCCAAGAAATGTAATATAAGCTTAGTTGAGCGCTCTCGTGTAAAATAAATACTTCTCCTATATGAATAAATTAGAATGCAGAAATGCTCATGAATGTCGTCGCAGAGCAAGCTGTCCTTTTTCCCACAATTGACGCATGCGTTCAATTACAGCGCCTTGAATAAAGCCCCTATTACACGGAACTGGATTTCTAGTTGGAATGCCCTAGTTGGCGCTGAACTAACTTTCTAGGTAGCAATCATGGCCGACTGCTTGACTGGTTTCGAGGAATAGGACATGTTCTAATTGCAACTTGCTTTCCTCGACTGGATTCTGTAAAACAGCCAATCAGAGCAAAGTTTCACCATGTGAACATAATCAGTGAGTGTGCAAAGGAGCATTTTTGTCTGTGGTTTCCGAGTGTTACTCCAGCAATGTATAACGTATAGCTACAGCATGAAAGGCGCGTTGAGTTATACCATCTGTGTCGAGTACACGGTTTTTACATTTGAAACAACTAAAATATGCTTCCATGCGTGTACAGTAAACGTTGTAAAGTATGTATTTAAGCAGCGCCATTGTTTTGTACATAATAACGTTTTATACGAAACGTTATTCCTCTCGGTTGAATTGTTATCGGGTTTTTAAAATGTGAAGTGATACATTGTTTACTTCTCATGCGGCCGCCATTACAACTTCCCTCGTATGGGAACAAAAGTCTATCGACAAGTACGCTGATAAGTATCGTGTGAGGCGAAAACTAGCAAATTGATAGCAAGTCCAGCGCCAACTAGGACATATCTACTGGAAATCCAGTTCCGTGTGATGCGGGCTTAACGTAGTGCGGAAAACGACCCAAGAAACTAGTTCCCCAGACGGATGGCAGTGCGATCAGTACGAATGCTAATTTTCTTATGAAAGTAATGTGGCGTAGTTAGTTTTTGGAATATACGTTGTTAGATTTGTTTGTCTTGAAATGCGGTACGTGAATTGATGGAAACAGTTATATTTGTGGAGTGATTTGCAGTCACGAAACGTCATTAATTTGGAAAGAAAAGTAAAATAAAATTAATAAATAAATAGCATGCGTAACACAAGAAGAAACATCGCAAAGTGATTCCGGACGTCAGGTGTTGGATTGTGTACTAGAGTATTATTTTCCTATGTTATTAGAATCTATCAATAGTATCCTGAGAGATATTTCATACCGAGGCGACAAACCACAAATGTCGCTTGAAAGCGAGCTGTCGGAAATCAATGCAACCTTTCGAACCGTAGGGACAAAAGCTCTGACTGCACCGTTTCCTCAAGGAGATTTCACACCAAAGCGACACGGGTCATTCGGTCCAAGGCAACTTTCATACCGAAGTGACACATGTTGCTTGGAAAGGAGCCAATCAAGAGCAACATTTCACATTGCTAATAGACTGAAGGCACCATGTCGCTTGTCACTTAGTTGGGAACTCCCCCTGTAGCGCGTCGCTTCGGTCTGAGCACCCTTCCTTTAAGGAGCTTTCCGACCGAAGTAACAAGTAGCACGCGAATACGCCATATGAACGTGTCGTTTGCTGTTTGGACCCTCATGTGCAATGAATGCTATTTTACAGTCTGGAAGTGTGTGTCACTAGTGTGACAGTGTGAACATCCCGTGTCGCTTGTCTCATTGGTTTGAAAGTTTCCTTACACTCATGTCGATGGCACTAAGTAAGTTTTGTGGGGTCCCCTTGTCGTTTCATGCAATCATCATTATCATCATCGCCGCGATTAGTTTAAAGCGGAAGAAAAGAGACAGTAAATATCAAAAATGCAAATGCTTAAGTGTGTATATCTTTAAAAGAAATGATGATGATAATAATAATGAACCTAATTCATACACAAAATTGCCAAGTTGCCAAGAAAATTCCACGCGTATTTTTTCTCCCGTATCATTAACGAAAGTATGACGATAACAGGACGTGGTCGACTGTCTAGAATGTTCGTTAATATCTTCGCGACCACTGTACCAAATATCATAGCAATTATCACATTCATAGAAATGCTTCATGTAAAAGAATGAGACGTTGCAGCAAAAACTCCATTTACTTCCATTATAAGCAGACGAATACCAAGCACCGGGATCAACACCAGCGCCTCTAGCGGTATCCTTTCTGAGTGGAACCTGCCAGAGGGGCCAAAACCGTCCGTTTTCCACACTACATTATTCAAGGCACTGTAGTTCAGGAGACGCCTCTGCCATGAAGTATACTTGCGTATCAGTTCATTCAAATTTGTTGGTCAACCTCTTGGGTACACCAGTGAATTCATCCCACTTTTACTCTGTTTTCTTCTTTACCTAAATATTTAACAGATACTTAACAACGCAGTTAGTAGGCTATTTAACGTGGCATTAAACGCCAAGTCACACTCAAACCATTCATCGCGCGCTGCAAAATTGTTTTCTGAGCGCAATTCTGCATTCTAATGGTCTCTCCGTGCTGAAGTGTTTTCAGGGCGTTTTCATTGTTCGTCGCAGCTTCGACAGAGTGACGTAGCTAAAACGGCTGAGTAAACAACCGCTACGCGCAAATGACTCGTGCGTGCTAATTGCCTCGCGCCTGTTAAGCGACACCCTAGAACGTGCAGCGAATTAAATGCACTCCATGCTACGTTCACACGGGTTGTTTAAGCGTGATCCATGTATTAGGGAAGGGATAAGTTCACTCTATGCACAGAAAGGCTAATCGGGACTAGACCTACAGTTTACCGTGTGATCCGAACCACCGTGTACCTCCACCGGGTATCGAACCTGGCGAGCATGGGCGTCGGTAGAAATGTTCGTAAGGGGGGGGGGAGGGGGGATCAGACTATTTATAAAAGTTGAATAGCAGAATTGATTGATTGTTTTGCTTTATTTTACTTCGTTTTTTCTGCCATTTTTGGTTAATTTGCGCCAATAAATGATGATATGGTGAAATTGATGAATGGCCAAACATCCATGCCCCGACCTGGATTCGAACCCGGGACCACCGGCGTCGTAGCGCAATGTGATAACCACTCCGCCACGGGGCCGACGTGAATAGCAGAAATAATAACAATAAAATTATTATCATGGTTATGATTATTATACAATAACAACTATTCCAAATTTTCTTCTTCTTCTTCTTCTTATTATTATTTGATCCACAACTTTTTTCATTATCCTTATACATTTCATAAAGTTTTTGTACTGAAATGCATAATTATTCATTTTTTAAAAAATTAACTTTTACACATCTTGTTCAAGAAAAAGCTTTAAAAGTTTTTGGGGCGAAAAAATTTACCCAAAAAGACATCTCACATATTTTTGAAAATAACATGATTTGGTTCCAGTATTTTACACACATTATTTTTTCTCGATTTAAGCAGATTTTACTTTGCTTGATTTTGTCCAAATAATAACTAACTGAACTTTATTTATGTTACTAACATAAGAAGTAACAAGCTTTCTGCTGTTTTGTAACTTAAAATAAACAATGTCAATTTTCAGGGAAGAAGGGTCAATGGACCAGTTCGACCCTGCTTCCCGACGCCCATGTGCCAACAGGAACACTGAGGGAGTAGATATTCACACCTTCCATTTTCCCTATGAGTTTTCACGGACTAGTGCACTAATTATATGCATTATCTTTTCTGTTTTTGTAGCCTGGTAACTTGTTACATTAAAGCATGGTTGCTACGATTTTTTGATGCTGAAATTCCCTGACATTTCCAGGTTTTCCAGTCCAAAAATGAAATTTTTCCAGACATGTTTATCATCATGGTTTTTGCTTTTGAACCTTATGTTTTTCAATTAAATATATAATTCGTTAATTATTATTAATATTCACTTTCACAACTTTTTGTAGGAAATTTCATTCTACACACACAAGAACACGTGAAAATTCTAAGAGTAAAATGTAAAATTACAATTGGCATCAAATGTATTGGGTGCTACAATCACGTGCATCTAGCTTTCAGGCTAAGGTACATTATTTCACCATAACAGATCTCCACAATATAAAACCAGAAAAAAGTTCATAAATCATACACAATTTTTCATTTTCTGGCGGATTTATAGTGTCGTAGAAAATGCTGCTTTTTTGCTCACATTTAGAAGTACGTAGCATCTGCAGAAATTTTTGTTGCATATAGGAAATGCCAACATACCCCATCCTCACCAACATTCTCGGTAATTAAGATCATATTGTCAATGTACTTTAGTTATCAATCAGATATCTGGACTGCAAGTTTTACTTTGATATTCCTTCTAGTATTTAGTAGCTATTATAAAAGTGAAAATTTATTACAGAAATTCGAAGGAATCAATATTTTGCACAAGACTGAGAACCATAGGAACGAAAGAAACGAGTTTTTAAACTGAATCTTTTGGGGAGTGGAATCACAAGAACCGAATCCTGAACTTTTTCTCTTGCAGACTCCAAAATGTACGTAAATTCCAGACGATTTGGAAAATTTCCCTGTTTTCCAGACATGTAGCAACACGGCGATCAATAACGCGTATTTCGGGGAATACAAAATTAACTTTGAGCTAAGGGAAACTGAATATTATTCCAGTAAGTGAACAAAAGTTAGTGTTTTTTTCATAGGTAAAACATGGAGACTTGAGTAAAATCCATCGTCTTGCTGCCGCCATATTTCTAAAATTTTGATGGATCATGCACCACTTTAAAAAGGGATATAAAAAACGGTGTCATTTGATTAACTGCATGGGATTTGATACCTTTCAAATTTGTAGCATATTGCTTCATTTTTTATAACAACAGGGTCGCCCAAACTACAGGCCACATCCTAATCACCCTGATTTTTCATGTGACCCACCTTATTCCTTAGGAAATTCCTTATTGTCTCTAGTGTAAGTACACATGTAATGCAATGTGGTATGTGAACGATTGCTTAAATACGTACTACCCCTGCATGTAAAAAGAGCTTGGACACCCCTGTTCTGTTAGGAAGTTTCTGGTCTCATCCTGTGTTCATTCCCAAAAAGGTTCCAAATGTACTTATTTTGAATCCAGATTTCTGGAATAGAAAACTAACAAGTTTCTTCTTGTGCAGGTAGCAACACTGCTGCGTCTTTTCAATGTTTCCCAAGTCAGCTACCTGTCTACATCGGCCGTGCTGAGCGACAAAGCTCGCTTCCCGTACTTCTTCAGGACAGTCCCCAGTGACGTCAACCAGGCCCAGGCTATGTTGGAGATACTCAGGTACGAAACGAGTTGGAAACATTGTTTGTTTCAGTTTGCTTTTCAGACCACTTTATGCACATAAAGGCTAACTGAACTGGACCTACAGTTTCAAGTGATATCCCAACGACTATGTGCCTCCACCGGATATTGAATCCAGGACTCCTTGATTACAAGGTGATGATGTTTGTTACCACTATGCCATCAGGAAGGCTGAAGAAGTATGATATGTGCCATTGTATCATATTACGAATATGTTTCTTTCTTGCATGAAGATATGTATGAAAGGCCATACAAGGTTCTGACTAATTTTGCTAAGCAAATTTCTTGACTTTTTCAGATGCTTTTATTCTAGTGATGTGTAACAGTACGCTGTATCAGTACATTTTAAATGTAAAAATAAAACTTGCAACAAAAATAACAAACCCCTTGACTTTAGGTAAAACTGGTTTATATAATTTGTTTCTAGCGAAGAGCGAAAATGTAGACAGCAGATATTACTTTGCTCACAATTTGGTGAAGTAAAATTCAAATAACATGAACAACAGCTATTACATTTGTTCATCTTATTGATAAGAAGTCTAAGTAGCGGCAAGTATTTAGAAGATTCTCATTCACATTCCTTTCACATCTGCATCAAAGTTCAACAGCTCCCAAGTTTTTGGAACGAAGGGGAGTTTTATTGCTTCAGCTGAGGGTGGAATGTACTGTAGGCATTATAATTGAATATTGTGCATCTTTTCTTGTGTGATATGAATATCTGTATCATCAAAAGTAGTATGGAGATGAGTAGTTGAGTGGCGGAATGATTTCAGTATCAGTCAAGGGATGTGTTAGATATAGAAAAAATATAATATTCGTATGATATTTCTAAATTTTATGTAAATTACCCCCCCCCCCCTACACACACATAATTTACCTTCATTTAATACTGTTAAACTTTTAAAATAATGAATGGACTTTGTTTACAAAGCCCCTCCTTGATAACCCATGCCCCCCCCCCCCTGGAGATCAATTCTAGCTACGGCACTGGTAATAAGTAAGTTTGAAGTCTTCAACTTTGCATGGAATTCAAGTAAATAAGGCTCAGTCAACAATGTTGATAATAAACAAACAATAATAAGAACAAAATATCTCCAATCAAGAACACAGTTCAGTTTTTAAGTCCATTTTATCCATAAAAAGGCTAATTGGAACCTACAGTTTAAAGTGGGATCCAAACCACTATGTGCCTCCACCAAGAATTAAACAATCAAAAAATATGCTTGGTGGAAAAACTTAAATGCATTTTCAGATCTTTCAACTTGGTAAGCAGAAAACAAAATTTTCCCAAATTTTTCAGGATTCCCATGTCAGTAGGAATCCTGCTATTACTAAGATAGAATACAAACCTATTAAAATTTTGAATAGAGTTCTAAATGATGGGCACTATATTTACAACTTTTATTCTTAAGGGTTTGAAAGAACTGGAAAATATTGCTATTTCATGGTCACCTTCTTACTGTTTAATATTGATTGCAATGAGAGGTTAAACAATGATTTGATGAATTGAATGACAGAATATTTCAATGCCTTAGCCAAGAGTTGAACCTATTAAACCTGCCTCCGTAAGTACCTTGAATTGTGAGGGAAAATTATTCTAATTGCAAAATTACAAGCACATATGTAACTAAACGTGGTTTCATTTACGACAGCAAATCAAAAAGTCTTTGCGCCTAACTATTTATTGCCAGATTACAAACCATAAAGGAAAAACAACATATACAAAATCTTCTACATACTTTTTGCTATTTTTCCACATAATCACCACACCTGTTGAGGCACTTGTCCCACCGTACCACAAGTTTTGCAATGCCCGTTGCATAGAAGGTGGCCGGATGATCACGGAACCAACGACGAACAACGTTCTGCACTTGTGGACATCATCAAGAAGCTTAGGAACCCGCCGACACGACACCTTGCGGTATCCCAACAAATCGTGAACAATGTCGTAAACACTCATAGAAAATGCCAAGTTCAGTGAAATGTCCTTCAGATGAACACGTCGATCAGCTTTCACCATTTCATCAACACGGGTAATGTTGTCCGGTGTCAGCGAGGAATGAGGTCGGCCCGATTGCTTATTGTCCTCCACATTTTCCTGTCCATTTTCAAACTCCTTGCACCACCACTGCACACTTCACACTGATAAACTCTTGTCCCCATACACTGGCTCCATTTTCCTGTGGATATCTGTGGCTGTTTGTCCCTTGCACCATAAAAAACAAATAATACTTCGCTGCTCATATGGCGTGGACTTCCTGAGCACTCCAGCCATCTTTGCCAACTGATAACAGCACCGTGCTGTGGAAGAAATCGGAAGTTACAATAGGGCCATTCCAAGAAAAGCCTACTGCATCGCTCGTATATCTCGCTTTTGTAATAACACTTATAACAAGCTAGAAAAAAATAGGCGCAAGTACTTTTTGATTTGCCCTCGTACATGATGCCATATGAGATATAAACCATTAATGATACAATGTTAGATTTGAATCGAATACAGTGATGTTTAGGTGACTCGGTGACAGAGCTCATTTGGTGATCAGCTTACGGTCTCACCCCTCAAAGGTTCTGGGTTCAAGTCCAGCATGGGCATGGAAGTTCCTTTATGATTTCATCTAATTGTCATCCATACTCATTGTTGCAATTAGTCAAAATGCAGAAAAAAGATAATAGATAAGAAAAACTACAAAATGCTTTGTTTTGATTTTTAACAGGAAAAACAACTGGACATATGCCTCTGTAGTGTACTCAGACAATGACTATGGAATACAAGGATTTGAGAATCTCAATGCCTTGAAGAACAACTACAGTGTTTGCTTCTCAACGCCCCACAAGATAGATCTGGAGAGGTTCACAGACAGTGATTACGATAAAATTCTCCTTGAACTTGCAGAAGAAAGTAATGGTAAGAAAAATGTACCAGCATTGTGTGCTAATTCTTTATAAAATATTGTTATTTTATACCTACTACAGCAATCAACAGAATGCATTACTTTTAAAATTGTGCTTATGGGCCAAAATGGAAATTGTAACATAGTGTAGACCTGGAGTCGACATGACGGGAATTACGACTGCGCAAGGTGAGTGAGTGGTAATTGCCTTACCGGTTACAATCCCTTCACATATCCTGCCTAGAATTAAATGTGTCGAACGAGATGACGGTCTTTTTATTAACTATTTACCAATCTCTCCTTGGTGTCTTTATCGCCCTGAGATAATAGGTGCGAGCGAAGCTGGGGGCTGGAAATGAACACGTTCTCTATGCCTCTAGCCAGTGACTATATCTCGGGGGATGAGAGATTAAATGGTGGAGCTGCCAAAATAAAAATTTCGAACATTATGAATCGGAATTAATCGTTACGCAAAATTCTCACACACGCAAAGGCATACATACCATAGATTCCGTGCTTTGCAGCAAATTATGTTAACAAAAACACTTTTTCTAAATTAATAATGATGTGTATCTGATGGACAGTATAAACCTGCTAGAAGAAGAGCTCAATCACACATTGAACGAAGTAACTAGACTGTTATTTCGTCAACCCCCATAGATGCGAATAGAATAACTACTCCTAGGCAGGCTAGATTAGCGCAGATTGGAATAGAAGAACAGCATCCCGACAGTGCAACTCAACCCACCATTATAAATCCCTTCCTGGACACCCAAAATCCCAGCATGGCCAACTACACGTCATTTAGAACACCGGTATTCTCCAGTAAGGGAAAAGAGGATGTGAAAATTTTCCTGCTCATGTTTGAAAATGTTGCTGAGTACAATGACTGGAACGCAGCAAAAAGAAAGACAGCGTTTGCATTGTCTCTTAGGGGGGTGGGGGGTAGCTTTAGAATGGTTTACAGCCGTAAAACTAACTCCCGGCTACGCAAACATTACTTTCAAGCATCCCCCCCAAGGTATAGTCACTGGCTAGAGGCGTAGAGAACGTGTTCATTTCCAGCCCCCAGCTTCGCTCGCACCTATTATCTCGGGGCAATAGAGACACCAAGGAGAGATTGGTAAATAGTTAATAAAAAGTCTGTTGTCTCATTCCACAAATTAGTTGTAGGCAGGATATTTGAAGCGATTGTAACCAGTAAGGCAATTACCACTCACTGACCTTGCTCAGCTGTAAGTCCAGTCATGTCGACTCCAGGTCGATACAATCCACTGGCACACTTTATGATCACCAATCAGATGAGAGCAATAAGAGGGTTCGGTCTTTTATACCAGGAGGTGTATGACACCGAGTTGACGCAATGCTTCCTGCCAAGTTGGAGCACATGTATATTACACATAGCAAGGAACTTGTATACGTCACTCTTGCCCTACCGTCTACATTATAACTGGTATGATCGTTATACAGATTTTCCAAGTAAAATGGCTTATTACAAGTTCCATATGAATGCAGAATTATGAGAAACCTTTCAGTTCTACCATACACAGGACAACAGTATGATATTTAACAGGAAATTAGAACCAGAGACAATTTAGGTAATAGATGCTACTTTTTAATTCATGAACTTTCATCCTTTACCTAATACATAAGAATCTAAGAGTTAAAATATACAGACACTAATTCTGTATGTAGCATTATATGAATGTGCAACATTATCCCTTATGCTAAAAGAGGAACATAAACTTAGAACTTTTGAAAATAAAATTCTTCAAGAAATATTAGGTCTAGGAGGTGAAGAAACAAGTGGATTAGGTTACATAATAGTATTATTTTCTTGTAGTTTACGGTTATTACAAGCATAAGAAAACCGTTTTTCATTGTGATGTTTCAGGAGAACACACGCTCCCTTCATCAGAAACATCACAACGAAAAACGGTTTTCTTATGCTTGTAATAACCGTAAACTACAAGAAAATAATTCTACAGTGCAAGAAATGCGTACATACAAGAAAAAACTATTACATAATAGTAAACTGCATGATCTATATTATCCCCTGATGTAATTAAATAAAGAAGACCTCATGCCCAGGCCATGTAACGTGCATAGTAACTAACTAACTAGCCTTCTTGAACCCGAAGGTTCATGGCTGCAGCAACACAGGCCTTCCATCTTTCCCTATCCTGAGCAAGATCTAGATATTCCTTCCCATCCCTACCAATTTCCTTTAGGTCCATCTCAACATTATCCCTCCATCTTCGTCATGGTCTTCCTACTGGTCTGTTACCATCAGGTTTCCCAACAAGAATCCTGCAAACTCTTCTTTCCTCTCCCATTCATGGCACATGGCTGGGAACCTAAGTCTTCTTGATTTAATCATTCATCTGGACATGAATACAAATTATGTACTTCTAAACTATGTAACCTTCTCCACTCACCTGTCTCCTCATCCCTTTTAGGCCCAAATATTTTGCTAAGGATCTTATTTTCAAATACTCTTAATTTATGTTCCCCTTTCAATGTAAGGGACAAGTTTCGCATCCATATAATATTACAGGCAAAATTACTGTTTTGTATATTTTAACTTTTAGTTTCTTAGATATTAAATGAGAAGACAAAAGTTTATGAAGAGAAAAGTAACATGCATTTCCTGAATTAAGCTTGCTTTTTATTTCCTCTTTAATATCATTTTCATTTGTTAGTATTACTCCTAAGTACTTGAATTTGGAAACTGGTTCAAACGAGTTGTTATCAATAATTAGATTTTGATTATTACCTAACACTTGGTTTCGGCCTGTAAGCATATATTTAGTTTTCTCTTTGCTAACTTCCAAACATAACTCTTTAGCTGCTTTGAAAAATATTTTAGCATTATTCTTAATTGTATTTACATCATCCCCCAATAAGTCTACATCATCTGCATATGCTAACAACTGAGTCACACAACGTTTAATTTTAGTTCTTCGTTAGTGAGAATAGAATAGTTTCTAGGGTCCTTGTTGGGCAACATAATGGTAAGAGACCAGTAAGAAGGTCACGACAAAGGTGGAGTGACAATATTAATATTAACCTGGAAGAAATTGGTAAGAACAGTCAAAAGTGGATTGATCTTGCCCATTATAGGGACAGATAGAGTACATATGTTGTTGAGGTGACAAACCTTTGAGTCTAGGAATAATTGATGGACTTAAAAGTTTTGGGTGCTTCAGCATGCATAGCCAATTTGCACCCTTCTAAGTATATGAGAACATATCCCATTATCTAAAACCCATATTTTAAAGTTAAAAAACCCTGAGAAAGGTTAAAAGTGCAGGACAAACACTATTCGTTAAAAAACGTAAGGATAGTTTTAAAACATCTCAGAAACAGTGTAAAAGGCCCACTCTTCTCAAAAAGCTAAAAACATTTGTTAAAACACTGTCATTTGTCCTTCAACATGGATGATAAATCATTGGGAAGGCTAAAACTGTCTGAGGAAATTAAAATTGGCACATGCTAGAGAGAAATAGGAACAGGTTTCCAATTCCATATCCAAAATCCTCAGGCTTATACAATGTTTCAGTTTTTGGATAACTACAGAATTCCAAATGCTGCACTAGGGTACTATATCTACTCATTATTGTGATAATGTCCCAAAGAACCCTTGTAAGCAAAAAAGAAAATATTTGCTGGTGGAAATTAGGCCATGAAAACACATTCAGTTTTCAAGGGTTTTGGATATCCGATTGTGGACTTGTGCAATGGAAATACCATTTCATTTCTAGTGAAACTCCTGCATTAGCTATTTGCTGGCGGAAATTCACAGGATAAATTTGGAACATAATAATCTAATTTCCTGTGTCTTAATGTGTTTGGATTTTTCCACAATGCATGTTAAAGCGTCAATTTACATTTCAGTTGTGGTAGTATTTGCCGAAAAGCAAGCAATGCGGCATCTTTTGCATGCAGCCAGGAGACAAGGCCTCAGCAGCAAGTACTTATGGATCGGCTCTGACGCATGGAGCAGCAGAGAGTCTGTGGCCGACGAGAACGAAGAGGCCCTGGAAGGTGCTTTAGCCGTCCAACCCCTCGTGAGGCAACTGGAGGGTTTTGACGATTACTTCACCTCCCTTTCTCCAAACACCAACAACCGGAACCCTTGGTTTCACGAATACTGGGAGACGTACTTCAACTGCAGTCTAAGCGGCACCTTGGGTATGAAGCCGTGCAGCGGGGCTTTGAAGATATCCAAGCAAAACGGATACAAGCAGCAAAGGTATCTGCACTTCATTCGTGATGCCGTGCATGCACTTGCGCATGCGTTGAACAATCTTAGACTGGCGAGGTGTGGAGATGAGACGGAGGAATGTTCCGCACTGGATCATATCGAAGGAGAGGACTTGAAGGAGTATCTTGGAAATGTAACTTTCAAGGGTGAGTTAGAATGGAACAAGGTCTGCCAATCCACCAGTGGCATGCCCAATATTTTCGAAAGTAGGAGAGGGGGTTTACATATACTTTTTTAGTACTCGGCCCTCATTTTACCTTCTTTCCTGCCTTAAACATTCTCTTCTCTCCTTGGGATACTTGGGCAAAGGGGGGTGGGTATGACACACACTAAACCCCCTTGGGAATACTACTGCAACCCACCCACCCAAAAATTACTCTACCCACTCAAATGAATACAATAAATATGAATACACTTTAGTAAAACATGTGAATGATTCAATACAGACGTATTCATTCCTTTGTTGTATTCTGGTTAAACATTCATTTAGAGAGTATGTTTACAAACATTGGAGCAAATATCTTATTGAATGAAATTAATTTAAGCTTATATTTCAACTTTCTAAACCTTGTAATTTGGAAGCGAAAGTCTTGGAGTTTGTGTTTTAAACCCCTTTTATGCACATACAGGCTAATCGGGATG
Organism: Lepisma saccharinum; assembly: GCF_977018435.1. Lineage (NCBI taxonomy): Eukaryota > Metazoa > Arthropoda > Insecta > Zygentoma > Lepismatidae > Lepisma > Lepisma saccharinum. The sequence continues at coordinate 18,060,832 of NC_139257.1, forward strand.
GCCTACAGTTTAAATTTGGATCCAAACCACTATGGACTTTCACCAAGCATCAAATCCGGGAGCCATTTATTACAAGGCGACGTTACCACTACACCATTAGGCTGGAGAGTGAAAGGAATTACCACAGTTTTAAAACAAAATTTGTCATCCAAGTAACACTTTGGTTATTAGAAGCAGATAATAGGCTGTAGCCCGATGCCAGCTTTACAGAAGGTGTAAAATTATGCAGGGTATGAAAAAATCTGGATGGGCTTTTTGCCTCCAGGTACGATAATTTCCATGGTATTTGAGGACAAATACAAAAGAATATCTCAAATAGCTGATTAAGAGCAAATTAATATATATTAAATGATTGATTCAAGCCAGTAGGCACCTCAATATGAAATTTACATCAACATTTGGCATGTACACTGTATGGTGCACTGAAATACTGGCCCACTTTTGAGAGATTAATGTTCACTTTAAGCACAATTAGTTCAACTTAAAAGTTGAAATTAAAACAAAATATACAGAATCACTAGCATAATACACACGCAAAATTAATAAATGTAATCAATACTTGCAATTTATCACATGGGTCGCAGTTTGGACATGTCTCTTAAATGACTCTTTTTCTCACGTGACCACAGGGTTATATTTGTTTCTGAAATATAAAAAAAACAGAAGTTAGATCTATCTTGAAGCTCAACTTGTAAGCTATATGTTGAAATAGGTCTTGCTAGTTCATAGGTTTGATAAGAAAGATCAAAATGTTACATATGATTTAATTCTATGTTTGTTGCCTCTCTGTCATGCTCTAACAATAGATAGGGAAGATTAGTGTAGTTAGTTTTATTATATATTAATATTATATTCATATTATATATGAACCGGTGAAACCAAGAAGGGAAAGATTCCACTTTTTGAACAAAATGGGATGAATACTTTGAATACATATTGAAGCTAAAAATAAAGGTTTTAAAAACAAACCCCTTATGGAATATTGTTACTATGCTTTTAGTTTTGGATGCTATGAGGTTTTTTTTTTTATTTCTCGAAAGTAAGGTCGAGTGGAATCTTTCCCTTCTTGGTCTCACCGATTCATATATTTGTTCAGTGAAACTTATACAAATATGAAACAACTGGGATGAACATATGAATATATATTTCTAGGGTGTTCGGAGAAAAGGCACATAAGTCACAAACTGTGATTTTCAGTTTTCTGTTGTTGTCTCAGATTCTCTTAAATTAAATATAAATAAAAATATTTATATTGGGCATGTGTTAAGATTCTAAATAGTGCTGATCCAATATGTATATCATGTCGGTAATGATTGCTATTAAAAGAATAAACATTAAAAGAATGTGGTCAAATTGCATTTCTTGACATTAAGTGCCTTTTCCCCGAACACCAAGAATTGAAGGTGCATAAAACGAAGTCTACGTATAGCTACTTGTTAATGTTTGTGAACAACATTTACACAGAATCCATGTATAATTTCTGATGCTAATATTTCCCACACAATTCTTGGAACTTCCTGACAAACTGACAGCCAGCAAATTTTCAGGAGAAGTCCTGCAAATGCCCTCGGAAATATAACTGGTATCTTTTCTCTCTCCCAGATATACAGAGCATCTCAAAAGTAATAGCGCAGACTGACACAGGTGAAAGTACACAATAATAGAAGCAAAAAAATCTCAGTAAACATGGGTCCGCAAACAAGCCGTTCTTGAGATAATTGCAAATGTGGGGTTACAAGCTGCCACCGATTTCATTGTTTGTAAACGTTGTCCTAGTTGGTAAAATGCGAATAATGTGTGCCAGTGTGTGGTTAGAAGCCATCACTGATTGCATTTTGTAATCATCGAGTGCTTTATCCACTCTGTTTGATTCTCACGCTACCTCTCGTAAATGTTCTGTTTTGTAAGAAAGGAGTAAAGCACTCTGTGTTTATAAAATGCAATCAGTGACGGCTTCTAACCACATATTCACAGACAATATTAGCATTTTACCAACTAGGATGACGTTTACAAACAATGAAGTCAGTGGCAGCTTGTAATCACACATTCGCGATTATCTCGAAAACGACTCGTTTGCAGACCCATGTTTACTGAGACTTTTTTGCTTCTATTATCGTGTACTTTCACCTGTATCAGTTTGCGCTGTTACTTATGACTGCATTTGAAACCTACTTTCAGTTTCAGTTTCAGTTCGGCTCGGAATGAAACATTGCGGTTCACTTTCAGTTCTTGAACTGAAACTGGAATGAAACCGGAGTATATATGTCCGAACCAGAACTGGAATGATCTGATGTTTTACGTCCAGTTCGGCACGGAATGAAACCATTCGGTTCATTTTCAGTTCTCGAACTGAAACTGGAATGGAACCGGAATATATATGTCCGAACCGTAACTGGAATGATCTGAGGTTATAGTTTCAGTTCGGCCCGGAATGAAACCTTTCGGTTCACTTTCAGTTCTCGAACTGAAACTGGAATGAAACCGGAGTATATATGTCCGAACCAGAACTGGAATGATCTGATGTTTTACGTCCAGTTCGGCACGGAATGAAACCATTCGGTTCATTTTCAGTTCTCGAACTGAAACTGGAATGGAACCGGAATATATATGTCCGAACCGTAACTGGAATGATCTGAGGTTATAGTTTCAGTTCGGCCCGGAATAAAACCTTTCGGTTCACTTTCAGTTCTTGAACTGAAACTGGAATGAAACCAGAATATATCTATCCGAACCGTAACTGGAATGATCTGAGGTTATAGTTTCAGTTCGGCCCGGAATAAAACCTTTCGGTTCACTTTCAGTTCTTGAACTGAAACTGGAATGAAACCGGAGTATATATGTCCGAACCACAACTGGAATGATCTGGGGTTTTAGTTTCAGTTCGGCCCGGAATGAAACCTTTCGGTTCACTTTCAGTTCTCGAACTGAAACTGGAATGAAACCGGAGCATATCTATCCGAACCGTAACTAGAATGATCTGAGGTTGTACTTCTAGTTCGGCCCGGAATGAAACCCTTCTGTTCATTTTTAGTTCTCGAACAAAAATTGGAACGAAACCGGAGTATATCTACCCGAACTGTAATTGGATGGTCTGAACTTTTCCTTCAGTTCTCGAACTTAAACCATTTCCAGACCCAAATGTTAAGGATCTGGGAGCGTTTTGCGATGTTTGAGATAGAAAAAAATACTTTACATTTTCTTCATTTAAGAACTGTATCTCACATTGTACTGACGATTGTATTTTTTTTGTAATTATCTGTGAAATGAAAACGAAAAGTTTATATGAATCCGCCACGTCACTTTTACCTCAGTTGATTCAGTTCAAAATGGCATCAAACAATGGGATGAAAATTAACTGTGAAAAAAGTTACGTATCTTCATTACAGTAACCAAACTGTAGTTAATCAAACACATTTCTGAAAGTAGCGTATGACATCACAGTACAGTAACCAAATTGTAGTTAATCAAACACATTTCTGAAAGTAGCGTATGACATCACAGTACAGTAACCAAATTGTAGTTAATAAAACAGATACAATTCTATGTGAGCTGTGGCTAGCTTCATAAGTGTGTCCATTTTCGCGCAAAACTACATCAATAAGATTAATACACATTAGATTTTCCTATGGCAGCAAATTTTCCAATTCATGGAAAATGGCATTTACTCTTTTGTATGTAATTACATAATTTTGTTTCTGAATTCCTGAAAATAGAAAATTAAAATAAAATAGTGTATGAACTGTTAATTTATGAAAAACGCAATAAGCATCTATCCTCGATGGATATTTTCACACCTACAAATAACCATGGATTAAAGAAAAAGCACTTAAAAATATGCTTCACAAACTTTGGTTGATTGTAAATGATACATGTCATAATTTTGTAGTACGAGTTTCTCCTCCTCGTATGTAACATTTGCACTTTAACAGCTATTATTTAAATTTTGAATAAAAAAGGAAATTAGGTCATACATAAATCTTACAATGTTAATCTTTTAAATGTCTTTCCAAACGAGAATTATGAAAAACGACAGGAAACATGTGAGCATGAAAGACAATGACTATTCACCTTCCTCCTCGACGAACTCGTAAACACTACTGGAGCTAATAGAGGAACTGAAAGAATTTTCATCTTGGTTTAAGGCTGTCAAGTGCTGATCAGAACGCTTTTGGAATAAAGCATTCGTCCGCAAGACCATGAGATCATCAAGTGTTGGAGAGGAAAGGTTGTACCTCAAATCTGACATTACAAACTTCACACTTGAGAACAACTGCTCCACGCTTACCTGGGTGGCTGGTGCAGGCAAAACCACCGGTGTCGGGAAAAATGCGCTCGGAAAAGTGCGTTCTCGCAATAAAAGTGGGAAAAATGCGCCTTGCACTTGCCTTCCCCAGTTACCCATTGAAAGAAAATGTATTGTGGTTTAAGCCGACAGTGTGTCGATCAAACGTCTTTCGTGACAGCAGAACCAATGACCACCACTCTTGGACAATGCCAATATGAGAATTGTTTCTTGAATTGCGCTGCAGCTGTGGTGAAAAACACGATTCCAATGTGGATTTGATTAATCTCTTGTATATGCCCGACCCTGTGGCCGAGTGGTTAGCACATCGCGCTGCGACGCCAAGGGTCCCGGGTTCGAATCCCGGTCGGGCTTGGTTGTTTGTGAATGTCCATTCATCAATTTCATCATTCATCACTCATCCCCATCTTCGCAAATTAGCCAAGAGGCACAAAACGCGAAGTAAAATAAACTAAATCAATCAATCAATCAATAATCTCTTGTATGAACAGGGTTATTTATAGTACCTGGGTTTAAACAGTTTGATGGCATGGCAGTCGGGTAGGAGGCCACGTGATTGGTTGGGAACGGGAATGCAATGCGATGTAAGGCACTGTTGGAAAATACATACTTCCTGTTCCCTTCCTACAGGTGGTGACGCAATAGAAACTGGACCGGACGGACGTAGTGACTAGTGAGTCACCTACTGACTATTTGAATCAACAATGTTATTTTTTTATGTTGTAACAATATTACATTTATTTTGTTATAATTGAAATCTGGGCTATAAAATATGAAAAATGACACCAAACACGACCAAGATATACGAATTACAAACATATTGCCACTCAGAAGTAATAACTCGTATCCATATTATTATGTAGCGTATTGGAAGCAATGAGTTCGTGTTTGGTGTCATTTTTCACACTTATTTCATACAATTTTTAGGTATATAAAATATTGAGAATTCAGGGGGTACACAGAAATATTCAATTATGTCAAGGAGGACTCTCAGGCAAAAAAATTGAGAAACACTGCCTTAATGGCATTTCGGATCTTTTCTATTTCCAAATATTCGGATCTGGCAGCCCCCAAAATACCAAGTTGTTCACTACGAAGTTTTATTCCGAAGCAAAACTTAAACTGAAAGTACACGGAGGGTTATGGTGCACCAGAATGTAGCGGAACATTTCAGTTCAGGTTCGGGTGCGCACCGGAAATGTTCACAGCGAGGTTTCATTTCGGAACTGAACTGAAGCTGAAAGTACACGGAGGATTATGGTGCACCAGAATGTAGCGAAACATTTCAGTTCAGGTTCGGGTGCGAACCAAAAGTGTTCACAATGAAGTTTCATTCCGGAACTGAACTGAAACTGAAAGTACACGGAGGGTTATGGTGCACCAGAATGTAGCGAAACATTTCAGTTCAGGTTCGGGTGCGAATCAAAAGTGTTCACAATGAGGTTTCATTCCGGAACTGAACTGAAACTGAAAGTACACGGAGGGTTATGGTGCACCGGAATATAGCGAAACATTTCAGTTCAGGTTCGGGTGTGAACCAAAAGTGTTCACAATGAGGTTTCATTCCGGAACTGAACTGAAACTGAAAGTACACGGAGGGTTATGGTGCACCAGAATGTAGCGAAACATTTCAGTTCAGGTTCGGGTGCGAACCGAAAGTGTTCACAATGAGGTTTCATTCTGGAACTGAACTGAAACTGAAAGTACACGGAGGGTTATGGTGCACCGGAATATAGCGAAACATTTCAGTTCAGGTTCGGGTGCGAACCAAAAGTGTTCACAATGAGGTTTCATTCCGGAACTGAACTGAAACTGAAAGTACACGGAGGGTTATGGTGCACCAGAATATAGCGAAACATTTCAGTTCAGGTTCGGGTGCGAACCAAAAGTGTTCACAATGAGGTTTCATTCCGGAACTGAACTGAAACTGAAAGTACACGGAGGGTTATGGTGCACCAGAATGTAGCGAAACATTTCAGTTCAGGTTCGAGTGCGAACTATAAGTCGAACTGAAGCTTGTTTCAGTTCGAGTTCAAATTCGGTTCGCAGTCCCTGCTTATGAGACACCCTGTATACACAAGTAAAGCAAAAAATATACAATTACATTCATGCAAACAAATATCAGCTATTTAAAGACTTAACAAACCTATGAAAGTGACCAGTAACTTTCTTTTGTTCACATTCTGCCCCAGAATATGTCAACAGATGGGGTGAGCAGTGATAGTGCCAGAGGGAGGCAGGGGAAGTTACCCCTCTTCCCAGCAAAGAAGAGAAACTTGATAAATAAATTATCTTTAGCCCAAATATAAATTTTTGGATTGTCTTTCAGCATATAGTATTCTCCCCCCATCCCCTCCACCCAATGCCACTGCCTACTCACCAATTTTTTCATGTGTTGCCTCTTAAGGTTCGACTTGACCTTTGGCAGCTGTCAGGGTGAATTTTTTCAAATTTTTCTCTCCATTTGAAGAACCACTGTGATATTCCAAAATCTGAAAAATAACATCAGCTTAGAATTTCTTCTAGAGCATTGACGTGAATTTTCGTGTAGTTTGCTTTCCCTGTTATCTAAATATTATCAATAGTTTCGCGATTACGTAAGTCTCTTAAACTATTGATAATATCTAGAAAACAGCGAAAGCAAACTACACAAAAATTAACGTCAATGCTCTAGAAGGAATTCTAAGCTGATGTAATATTTTAGATTTTGGAATATCAAAGTGGTTTCTCAAATGGAGAGAAAAAAATTTGGCCTGACAACTGCCAAAGATCCAGTCAAGCATCAATGTTGATAACGTCAGAGATTTTTTTTCCAATTCACTGAGACATATTTCTTGTACATGATTGTTTGATTCAAATGTGAAAAATTTGCAGAAAAATGCACGTGTTCTCAATGGAATAGAGAAAAAAAGCATTAAAATAAGTATCCATGGGTTATCACGTCGTAGTTGTCAGGATAAAAGAAAGGAAGAGGTAAATATTAGGGCTGAGTTCTGAAACTTCTTTGAACCAATACCGTTGCTTAAAAATTCCAACAATTAAGAATTATTCACAATAACTAATATGTAAGTAATGCACTGCAATTATTGGGTTGATGCATAAGTTTGTAGCATTTTTTTTTCACTGTGGCAAAAGTTTCTTATTTGATGCTCACTTGAGATGAACAAATGACAGAAATTAATCAGTATTATATTTCCTTCATTGTCTATAACTGTCTACCAACACTGGGTCAGTTTGCCGATTCCACGCCTGTGGGGTGATTTGGGGTTAAAGACATTGTCAAGCCAAGCTTAAAGAGCATTTTCGTTACCAAACAAGTTTCCTTGAAGATTCGTGGTTTGAGAGGTGGAAAACTGGATATCCGAAGGTGCAAGATCAGGGAAGTAAGGAGGGTGTGGACTAACCTTGCAACCAAGCTCCTGGATAGCAGCTTTTGTCATGTTAGTGGAGTGTAGGCGTGCAATATTGTGATGCAGCAGTACATGATCCAGTATTCCTGGAATACTTGCTGATTTCTGTTAGAGTGTGCTTAACCTAAAACATACTTATTGCAAATGGGTATGCAAATGTTGCAGCATCATTGAATGGTCACAGTTCATCACATTTCCTCTCGGGTCGACTGGCATTGATCTTCATGGATTAAATTGTTTAAATCGTCTTCATTAAAGCCCGATGGTCTTCCTGAATGTGGAGAATCACTCAAATCAAAATTGTCCTCTTTGCATTTCCTGTTGCAACTCTCCCCCAGCACAAATGTTGAATATGTCGGAAGTGTTCTCTTTTCTCACTTGACACTTACTGTTCTTTAGCCCACAAAATGACAATATCTTCCTTCAAATCTGCATAATTCAATTTATATTCACAAGCACAACAATGGCACTCCAATTGATGAACGTTAAACTATAAACAAACTCCTAACACCACAGTATTGCCATACCGAACACAAACGCTACAAACTAACTTATGCATCAATTTCCCAAAGGTTTGCTTTAAATTATTCAAGAATTACATAGGAACATTAAAATACCTTGTCCGTTAATCACAAAATCCATTTATTCACACAATAACGGTGCAAAAATAAAGTAAAACTTTGAATTTTGCATAATTTAAATGATAATTAGACTCCCCAAAGTAGTGTTGCATTTTTGCAAATCCTGTGAAATACACAAAATCCAGGAAATTATTGGCTGGAATCAGTGAATAAATTCTAAACAATATGTTCCGATCAGTCCTAGTGAAAATGAATATCCTCAAAATGCCATCGGCTTCTTGTGAATTGTAATTTTTGTGTTGTGTGGTGCTTAGTTCTGATTCTAAAATGCCATGTTTGTAATTTATGTATTTGGGGATCACATTAGTGTTCAACACTGAACAATGAATTTTACTTTGTTATCACATTTCAGATGAATCAGGAAAGAACTTTCGCTTCGTAAATGGAGGTGACGGACCACCAAGATATTCTGTTCTCAATTTCCAGCGATACAATGACAACCATTACCACTGGGCTGTTGTAGGAAATTTTTCATGTGAGTACAGATTATTTCTAGAGGCCTAGAATGCTTCCACCCATAATGTACGAGCAGCTTAGGCTTCAGCCTACTCAATGCTACAGTCAAAAGCCACTTGAATTGTTAATAGTGTCACGAATTTGAATTGTTAATAGTGTCACAAATTTGAATTGTTGGTTTAAGTCCACTTTATGCACAGAAAGGTTAATCAGGACTGGACCTACAGTTTAAAGTGGGATCTGAACCATTATGTGCCTCCACGAGTATTGAACCAGGATCCCTTGGATGACATTAGACTGAGGACAATTAAATTAGTATATAACAATGACTTTCATATTACCATGCACTTCACTTATAACATACCAAACTATTATCTGTATTACATAGAAATTTTCAGCGAAAAATGCAGGCTCGACCAGGACTCGAACCCGGGTCTCTGGCATACCGTGCCATTGCTTTACCACTGAGCTACCGAGCCGGACTGGTCTCGCCTGATTTGTCGCTATCGCTGTTTTACCTGCATCAATAATTAACATCTCTATGCCGGGAGGAGCCAGGCAACGTCGACGTTTACTGTGTTTCAAAGGCAACAGATCCCGTTGCAGTAGCACTGGCAGAGATGATTCCATGCAGGTAAAACAGCGATAGTGAAAAATCAGGCGAGACCATGCCGGCTTGGTAGCTCAGTGGTAGAGCAATGGCACGGTATGCCAGAGACCCGGGTTCGAGTCCTGGTCGAGCCTGCATTTTTCGCTGAAAATTTCTACGTAGTACATCTCCTGTGTGTGCCTAATCTTCAATATGTGCACATTTAAGATGAATAAAACAAAGCATGTTTAAGATTGTAAATGCAAATTTGCGTTGAGAGGAAAAAACTATCAGTACATTAACTGTCAAGTTACCTGAAACATAAGAGCTACTTCAGTGGCCAATTGCATTTAGTGTTTGACTCAGATTTCGCCACTAATGATACCAGGTTTGAATCGTGGATATTTGTTATGTGTCCCTTCATCAGTTTGTCTAATCACCATTCATCTTCGATGTATGATCAACCAAAAGAAGCAAAAAAGCAGTGTAAAATAATAATAATAATTATAATAATAATAATAATAATAATAATAATAATAATAATAATAATAATAATAATAATAATAATAATAAAAGACAAATGAAATCAGTTCAAATTCAAGTCTTGCAGACTGGGCATCAATACACCAAATGGGGAAAGGGTGCACCAGCCTTCTTAAAAACAAATGCTTGTCAAAAAATAAATACAGTGAAACCTCGATATCACGTTTTTCAGGTGAATGTCAAATCGAGGAAAATTGTATACCATTTTGCTATGATAGGACCATTAAGAATGAATGTATAATGCAGGAAAATGTAAAATCCGGGAAGGTAAAACTGGAGTTCCACTGTACAAGATTTCACACACACAATTTCACTTGAAATCACCCACATCAGGAATCGAACCTGGATCTTCCACATGGTAGTCACTCACCTTACCAACTAGGCCAGCAAGGTTCTCACCTCTGTCACAGTACTTTGAATTAATTAGACACTGAAATTTACAAGTAAGGCTGGTACTGGGCCGTCACAACACTAAAAGTCTTGATTTAAAATTATCATTATTACTTGAAACCTAACGGAGAAGGAACTCTAAAATTATCGTCACCGAGGATGTATTTTCTAAATTAACACTTGTTCTATCTCTACTTGTGATTTTCTTCTCCAGTATGATTTCAATTCTGAATCTGTTACTTTGCAAGAAGTATGATATAAACAGTCAATAATTTTTCAAGTTGCATACTTGTTTCTCCATTGTTTCTGCATCAAAGTAAAATAGAAAATAGGAAGTTATCTATAAAAATCTGCCAAAGTTACAATTGTGGCAACATGACTTTGTTTTAGGGTGACCATAATATTTTGACCCAAAAATGGGAGATCCTAAGGTCAGTTCCTGAAAAATTGGTTAAGCCTAATTGTAAAAATATTATTATTATTACCTTGTTAGTATTTATTTAAGTATGGATTGTAACTTGTGCCCCTTTATCTGACAAGCACACCTTCTTTTCTTTCAAATCTTTTTTGGAAATACAATGTACATTACAATTTCTCTTGCATTTTGTCACTGATCGAAGAGTTTTGTTTCGAACTAGAAAATATTTGATGAAAACATTATCTCGCTCTATAAGCCAGGTGAGTTGTGGAAAGGATTCCAAGCTTTCAGGAGCTAACGTCATTTTCATCATCACTTCTACCCTGAAAATGAGAGTGATGTTAGCTCTTGAAAGCTTGGAATCCTTTCCACAACTCACCTGGTCAATAGCACGAGAGAACCTTTTCATCTTTTGTCGCCAGGAAAACTTCAAGACTTGCTAGAAAATATTTATCATTCAGTAATTTATTAGGAATTGCGGAAATGCTATTTTGAATATCAGACCAACTAGGCATACTGTACTCTGCAGCAGCCGGGCCCCCTGTGGTGGAGTGGTTAGCACATCGCGCTACGATGCCAGGGGTCCCAGGTTCGAATCCTGGCCTGGGCATGTGAGTGTCCATTCATCAATTTCGTCACATCATCACACATCCCCATCTTTGCAAATTAGCCAAAAGTGGCACAAAAAGCGAAGTAAAATAAAGCAAATCAAATCAAATCAAATCAATGTACTCTGCAGCAACACACACAGAAATTTCTAAGCTTTACCATCTCAAGTTTCCGTCTTTCAAGGTATTCCAAGCAGGTAACTCCTAGAAGCAAATAAAATGGGACAAATTTTGGGGTTTTCATAATATCGACAGGATGACCGGGACACACCTCTGAAATGGGACTGTCCCAGTCAAAATAGGATGTATGGTCACCCTAGTCTGTTTACAATGACACATTTTATTTCTAGTATTATCTCATTCGATTTTTTTGTTCATTTACAAAATTGTAGGTATCTATTTCAATGGGACGTGTGACAAAACATCAAGTAAGTTGCCAATATTGTTACTTTTCCAGATAACATTTACTTTTCTTAACGATGTCTCACTCATTGCTTCATACGCACTAAAGTTCAGCTTTCCTTTGTGGAAAAGTGGAAAACCACGAAAAGTTTGGGTTCAAAGTCCACTTTATTATGCACAGAAAGGCTAATCGGGACTGTGCCTACAGTTCAAAGTTATATCCGAATTACTATGTGCCTTCACCAGGTATCGAACCTGGCACCCGATTACAAGGCGATGATGTTACCACATCTCTACAAACAAGATTGATTGATTGATTTCCTTTACTTTACTTCACTTTTTCTGCCACTTTTGGCTAATTTGTGTCGATAGGGATGAGTGATGATATGATGGAATTGATGAATGGACACTCACAAACATCCATGCCCAGCCTTCGAACTAGGGATCTCTGGGATCATAGCCTACAAACAAGAAAAGAACAATAATGCAACTAGATATGTGGTTCCATTTAACATATCCAGTGTTCTCTTGTGTAATTTCTGCTGGGTAGTCACATTAAATTGTGTCTTTCTCAGCCATTACACAAAAAAAAAGTGGTTGCAATTTCACAGTGTACTACCCTGACTTGGGTGGCCACCCTAGGACCATGATAAAATTCAAACATAATTCCTGGTTTTCAAAGCGAACTTTCCAAAAATTCAAGGGTACAAGCAGATGGTTTCTCTATTTCAACCTTAAGTATTATCACCTCTCACCACCCACACAGAAATATATTAAAAATATAAATGATCTGTGCGATTCCAAAGTATCCAAAAATTCTAATTCAATTCAATTAAACGGTATATATATATTTGAAATATTTAATTTACGGAACAGAGTTTACATTTGCTATTTGACATACTCAGACTCAAAATGCATCCACAAGAACAAGTCACAAATGTTATGGGATATACGAATCTATGAGAAATTGTTAATTGTATATGAATTTCAAACTCAGATTTACCTAATCAACTTCAAGATTTCTAATCTTGTAATAATCTTCCGCAAAGAACACTAACAAAGTAAATGGATTGAGAGAATTCTGTTTTATTTTCCACAAAGCTTTCTTTTCCCTTCCATGGTGAAAATGAAAACTACGCTGTGAAAAGCTTGCCTCAGAGCATTCATAAATATATGTTGCAGAATTCCCAGAGCAAATAATTCATGCAGAATTCCCAAAATTCAAGGAATTCCCAGCAAGTAGCACCATGTAGATTTGCATCCCTGGTGGCATAGTTTGTGCTATGAATTTAAAAATATGCTTTTAAAATAAGATTGATTGATTTGCTTTATTTTACCTTGCTTTTCTGCCACTTTTGGCTAATCGCGAAGACAGGATGATAGCTAAGTAATAAAGATGAAATTTGTGAATGGGGAATCACAAGTACACATGGATTTGAGTTTCTTTTTTATGTCAATTTTATGCACAGGTAGGCTAATTAGGACTGGGCCTACAGCTTAAAGTGCCTCCACAGGGGAATCCAACCAGTGACCCCATGATTAGAGAGTGATGACGTTTACACTATGCCATTGGGGGCCACAAACACACATGGACAAAACAGAACACAACCACACAGAGAATTATAATGTCTGTGGTTCCATGCGCCAGAGTCTCGTTAGTCACTCCAGGGTGTGAAAGTGAGATTGACATTTGAGCTATGCCAAAAAATAAGATTGAGAATTGAAACACACAGGGGTAAAACATGGAAAGTGACATTTTGGTTATTATTGAGTTTATTGAGCAGAAAGATATACTGTAGATAAATTATTTCTGTTTTCTAGTCTACGGTTATAACAGTATCTTTAATCAAACTAAATATAAATGTCTGATGAAGGGAGCGTGTGTTCTCCTGAAATGCCACAACAAAAAAACTGTGTTTGTATGCTTGTAATAACTGTAAACTACAAAAGAGAAATAATTCTACAATGCAAGCAATTATATACAAGAAAAAATGTAGATAAATTGTTTACGGGTTGTGTTTACCAATTTCAGAAAGGTTCAATAAGTCCAATGCAAATTGCATGACGTAACCATTACACGCCAAAGTGGACACTGGCTGTTTTTACTTTGTAACTCAATAACAACCAAAATGTCACTTACATTGTTTTTACCTCCGAGCCCTTCAATTATATCTACAACTTATTTACACTGTCTACAAAGCATTTACAAAAATTGCTGTAGCTTCAAAGCAATTTTGTACCTTTTCGCTTCAACAGCTGTACAAAATGATGCTAACGCAGGCATTTTTGTTACTTCTTGTTTTTAAACCGCCGATGTCTAGTAGGTGAGGATGATGAGCCGATGATGAACATCGACTTCGACGCCATCCAGTACCGAAGAGGCCAACCAAGACCAGAAGCCAACTGTGCCCAGCCGTGCCTTCCGTCACACATCAAGCAGCATTTGGTGAGTACATTTTATTCAGGCAGATCTTTGAGATTTCTACTGGGATTTCAAAAAGCAAACATTTGTACCCACAGTGGCCCAGTAAGTAGAGCATCTGACTGCGACCTTGGTTCGATTCCAGTGGGAATTTTTGAAGCACCTTTATGGAGGAATAAAGAGGCTCTGGGGCTCTAAGAAATTAGTATCAAGGTGGGGTGCTGCTCACATAACCACCACAAATGGCGGAGATATTGTGAATGTGTCTGGGTTTATATTCTGCCAGCGTGTGAAGTGGAAAATGTTAGCTGTGGGGATGTTTGGATAAGCCTTGGAGTTAGCTGGGGAGATGCTCCCATGCATATCTTATCCAAGGCGTTGGTTAAAAGTGACAGGTCTGCTGTTATGCTTAACCTAACAGGAAGCAGACAAAGGAATGCTTAATAAGAAATTACGAAAACTTTAGGGGGACAGTTGGCGAGTGAATGAGATGGTGTAAAGATCGGGGATGGTGAGAGCGTGAGGAGAGTGAATTCTGACAGGGAGGTCAGACGTGTGACAATTCAGATTATCGAGAGGACAATCTGTGGAAATAACCTTCATCCAAATGTGAGGCAAGTAAGAACCTTTACCTAACAGTATTCATATCGATTCGGTCATGGAGAGTATAAAACCCATATCTAGCTTAAGACAATTCTATCGCCATTCCTTTGAACGTAACCTCTCGCATATCTCACATTTAGGCCAAGCGAGTAATAACTTTCAGGAGATGTCTGATGAATAGATACATCACCCTGGGGACAATTCAGGGTCTCTGGTTCGATCCTGATGCAGTATTAACATTGCATTATGCGTGACAGCTGGGTGTGATGCTTTGCGAAAATTTTGCTAGCTGGGAAGATACCATAAGGAGGAAGCATACCTCCTCACTTTGAGCCCTGGTTCTGGGACTTAAAATCTTCTCGTCAGTGGATACCGGGGGCTAATCTTGGAGGGTAAAGCTGGTTGGAGGATGGTGTTGATCATGTAACCTCCACTATGGCACGTGGAGTGTACTACATGCCTATTCCCTCCTATGCATCATAGGAGAATGTAGGTGTTTTTCTGCCACTTTCAACTTATCGTAATGAGGAGGATGAATGATGATTACATGAAAGTGATGAAGGAACATACACAAGGAACACTCATGCCAATGCTGGGATTCATTGGTTGATGCTTTGGTTCATTTGACTTTGCTTTTCTGCTACTTTTGGCTAATTGTGAAGATGGAGGTGAATTGTGATAGGATTGAATTAAGGATAACCACAAACACAAACACAAACACAAAACACAACACAGGTCCTGAGAGTCCAGTCGCCAGAGCCTTGTTATTCTGCAACAATGCAGTCCAGAGTGTACTATGTGGAAGTGAGGTTGTTATTTGGGTGTACTACATGGAAGTGAGGTTGATATTTGGGTGTACTACATGGAAGTGAGGTTGATATTTGGGTGTACTATGTGGAAGTGATGTTGATATTTGGGTGTAATGTGGAAGTGAGGTTGGCATTTGGGTATACTATGTGGAAGCAAGGATGACATTTGGGTGTACTACATGGAAGTGAGGTTGACATTTGGGTGTAATGTGGAAGTGAGGTTGACATTCATTTGGGTGTACTATGTGGAAGTGAGGTTGCCATTTGGATGTACTATGAAGAAGTGAGGTTGACATTTGGGTGTACTACATGGAAGTGATGTTGACATTTGGGTGTAATGTGGAAGTGAGGTTGACATTCATTTGGGTGTACTATGTGGAAGTGAGGTTGCCATATGGATGTACTATGAAGAAGTGAGGTTGACATTTGGGTGTACTACATGCAAGTGAGCATGACATTTGGGTGTACTACATGGAAGTGAGGTTGACATTTGGGTGTACTAATTGGAAGTGAGGTTGATATTTGGGTGTACTATGTGGAAGTGAGGATGAAATTTGGGTGTACTACATGCAAGTGAGGATGACATTTGGGTGTACTACATGGAAGTGAGGTTGACATTTGGGTGTACTATGTAGAAGGGTCACCCCTTACACCCCAGACCATTCGTCGGCAAGATCAAATTTGACCACTTAACTCAGTTGAGCTAGCAACATTCTAGTAAAATCTGAATATAAGAATGTTTATCAACCATAACTTGTAATCATGTTTCTAATGTTCCATTTCTTTTTTCTTCAGCCTGGAAGCAGCTGCTGCTGGAAGTGTGAGGAGTGCAAGTACTATCAGAGAAAAGCGACAGACTACCAGTGTGAAGATTGCCCCCTAGGTCACCTTGTTTCGAAAACTAACTTCTCCATTTGTGTTGAGGTACCAGAGAAATTCATAGACTACCAGAACCCATGGGCTATAGGTGCTATGGCCATAGCCAGCCTTGGTAAGTGCAATACAAATGTGAGTGTTCACAAATTTACGCCAGGGTAGTGTTTGAAATTACCTTTTATTCCTAAATCAAGTGGATAGTTTAATAGCTCCAAATGTATGTATGTGCCAGCTCAGTGGTCTAACTTTGCTTTTGTCATCAAAGTTCCTGTATGCCCATCATCATGATTCGCCAAAAGTGGCAGAAAAGCAATGTTAAATAACAAAAAGTATGTATTTGCCACTACTTATGTGTGGTTTACAAGTCCTTTACAAATTGTGATGCTTCAGATCCATTGGCAGATCCTCCCTCAGGGGTGTCCAAATATCACATAAAAAAAAAAAAAAAAAAAATTGTTAAAAACTAGAAAAGTGACATCATCGATGCAATCAGCTGTCTTGTGGAAAAAAAGACTATCTTTAAAAAAGTAGCATGATTTGACTCCAATTGTCTGTGAAGTATACAGGTTACAAATGCTAAAAAACCTGAGATTTTAAAAACTGACCTTATTGATGCAATCAGCTGTCTTGCGGAAAAAAAGACCATTTTTAAAAAAGTAGCATGATTTGACTCCAATTGTCTGTGAAGTATATAGGTTACAAATGCTAAAAGTCCTGAGATTTTAAAAACTGACCTTATTGATGCAATCAGCTGTCTTGCGGAAAAAAAAGACTATCTTTAAAAAAGTAGCATGATTTGACTCCAATTGTCTGTGAAGTATATAGGTTACAAATGCTAAATGACCTGAGATTTTAAAAACTGACCTTATTGATGCAATCAGCTGTCTTGCGGAAAAAGAAGACTATCTTTAAAAAAGTAGCATGATTTGACTCCAATTGTCTGTGAAGCATATAGGTTACAGATGCTACAAGACTTGAGATTTTAAAAACTGACCTTATCGATGCAATCAGCTGTCTTGAGGAAAAAAAAAGACTATCTTAAAAAAAGTAGCATGATTTGACTCCAATTGTCTGTGAAGCATATAGGTTACAGATGCTACAAGACTTGAGATTTTAAAAGCTGACCTTATTGATGCAATCACCTGTCTTGCGGAAAAAAAAGACTATCTTTAAAAAAGTAGCATGATTTGACTCCAATTGTCTGTGAAGCATATAGGTTACAGATGCTACAAGACTTGAGATTTTAAAAACTGACCTTATTGATGCAATCAGCTGTCTTGCAGAAAAAAAAGACTATCTTTAAAAAAGTAGCATGATTTGACTCCAATTGTCTGTGAAGCATATAGGTTACAGATGCTACAAGACTTGAGATTTTAAAAACTGACCTTATTGATGCAATCAGCTGTCTTGCGGAAAAAAAAGACTATCTTTAAAAAAGTAGCATGATTTGACTCCAATTGTCTGTGAAGCATATAGGTTACAGATGCTACAAGACTTGAGATTTTAAAAACTGACCTTATTGATGCAATCAGCTGTCTTGCAGAAAAAAAAGACTATCTTTAAAAAAGTAGCATGATTTGACTCCAATTGTCTGTGAAGCATATAGGTTACAGATGCTACAAGACTTGAGATTTTAAAAACTGACCTTATTGATGCAATCAGCTGTCTTGCGGAAAAAAAAGACTATCTTTAAAAAAGTAGCATGATTTGACTCCAATTGTCTGTGAAGCATATAGGTTACAGATGCTACAAGACTTGAGATTTTAAAAACTGACCTTATTGATGCAATCAGCTGCCTTGCAGAAAAAAAAGACTATCTTTAAAAAAGTAGCATGATTTGACTCCAATTGTCTGTGAAGCATATAGGTTACAGATGCTACAAGACTTGAGATTTTAAAAACTGACCTTATTGATGCAATCAGCTATCTTGCGGAAAAAAAAGACTATCTTTAAAAAAGTAGCATGATTTGACTCCAATTGTCTGTGAAGCATATAGGTTACAGATGCTACAAGACTTGAGATTTTAAAAACTGACCTTATGGATGCAATCACCTGTCTTGCGGAAAAAAAAGACTATCTTTAAAAAAGTACCATGATTTGACTCCAATTGTCTGTGAAGCATATAGGTTACAGTAGGGTGCCAAGGAAAAACGAAGTTTAAAAATTTTAAAGTCTTACCCCTCAAAAATGTTCCTTTTGGCATAGTAATTATCTACCAAAAATATTAGGACATAAAAATTATATTTACCACTTCCTCAAAGCATTTGAAATTTATTACATTAACTAATTTTAGGGAAATTTATTTACATGACAAAAACGTGTGAAAACTAGTTATTAATAGCCATAAATGTAGTATTTCTGAAGCAAAAAGTACTGTAAAGAGTCAGTAAGTGAATTACAAAACTTTTTGTAGCCATCAACTCAATGTTCAATGGAACTTGTTGCAGTTACACTTTCTACGAGTTTCGACTTCTTAGGTTCGAGAAATTCACGCCGGTGCTTTTCCACAACCTGCAGTAGAAATTGTTTCTGTTCCTCCTGATTTGTTAGTATAGGATTGAATTCCTGAATTAGTGAAATTCCACGCTCTGCAGCGTCATTCACCACCTTAAGTGATTTAACTCTGACTTGAGCAACCAAATAGCTATTAAGTGATGTCCACTTGGATGGATGCTCTCGAAGAAAGTCCTGCGATATATCAAGTGCAACAAAAATATGTCTTGTGTTCACAGTAACGAAATCAGATAATCGCTTTGAAGAAATGTCACAATTGTCAATGTCAAGGTTGATTCTCTTAGCAGGTTCGTTTTTTTCATCTCGTGAAAGAGCACTGACCATCAGAATTTTGTTCTCCACTGACACATTATCATCAAAGAATGCCAAACCTACTAGGTGTTCGCTTAAATACCAAAGTTGATGCAGGAAACTTTTCAGTGCTGCATTAGCTACAGCTTTATTTGTAATCCGGTATTCAACTAATTTTTGCAACAGTTCCAGATCTTGTTGTGGAGCAGAAGCTGCACAAGGACAAGTAAACCACACCTTCAAATATATGGACACAACGAACAGATTAAACTGCCGAAGTTGGGAAAGTTCACGGGTTGTAAGGTGAAATTGTGAGCGAAACAGGTAGATCTTAAAACAATAAATGAGTTTTGCCATCCATCTTGCACGATGGTAGGCACCTGGTGCATTAATATTAGCAGCACTAGATAGGTCGCCTAGGAAAAGAATTGCTAAATTCAACAATTCTTTGTAATCGTCTCTGGGTTGATGTATGTGCAACTGGTTTTTCAAAAAAGTCAAAATGTCATCTTTAATCGGATTCAATTTTACAGTTAGCTCTATATCACTAATACTGCTTTCATAGGCCTCTACATTGATAATGTTCCACACCGATGAAAATCTCTGAAACAGTTTTATTTGCGGACCTCCACCGGTCTCAAATAATGTTTCAAATACTCTTGCAATGATAAGTTCATGAATATGATGTCTGCATGCCAAAGATAACAATTTTTTATTCATCTTCTGCTCAAGCAATACACATGCGCCACTTTTGCTCCCTGTATTACTTGCAGTAGTATCGAATGACATACTACAAACAGAATCAGTCAAGTTCCAATCTCTTAGTGCGTTATACACTGCGAATGCCTGCGCTTCACCAGTACCATTTTGTAATGATGGGACAGCTAGCAATTTCATTAAACCACATCCAGAGACAAGCACTGCAATTCTGTCTACAGATTTAGCAGAACCCCCACACTGAGGAATTTCCAAAGAGGGTAATAGCTTGGTATCCCAGTGAACAGTCAATAGTGTGTCTGGTGAGAAAGTCTTTTTGATTTGAGTAGCAATGTTCTCTCTGTTTCGTCTTCGAAACTGTCTACAGGATTCTTTATTTAAAGTTAGTTCAGCAGGATTGTGACCTAGAGATTTTGCAGCAGCAGCCAAAATATAGGTAGCATTTCTGTCGCTTACCTTTGTACGATCCAGAGCAGCGCCCAGCTCTGGAGTAAAGAAATTAGTCACGCGTTGCTTTTTAGAATGTGAGACATCTTCAGCTGAAGCACTAAAAACTGGTACCATATCATCTGATGAACTATCGTTTTCAGTCTCACTGCTGCCACTAAGCACTTCAACATCAGTTGTCACCAACTCCTTCTTTCTCTGCTCTTCTTTGCGCTTTCTTAAATCTTGTAAAGATTCTTGCTTATGACGCCGTTCTTCCTGTCTGGCTAACTTTATGTCAACCGGCCCCATACTTCCCCTCCTTCCTTTTTCTCGCTGTGCTTCCAAGAACATTTTGTCTTCCTTGATCTTTATGAGACTCATGGCATCAGCATGGGCAACATCAAACAAATCATCCAAAGCTTCTGTAAATGCTTCTTCTTTATGTTTCTGTGTATCACTTTTTCGACTGGCATTTTTCTGTAATGTTTGCCATTGTCCATATAAATTTTTAATTTTCACAATGATATTGTATTCTTGACGAGTAGGTATTCTCGCCTTTTCCCACAATTCTAGAAGCTCCATCGTTGTCCTCCTAGCACTTTCTTGAATGGTCTGCTTTTCATTTGTGTGAGAATGAAAGAATCTTGCTAAAATTTGTCTATTTGATGGCAATTTGCATCCTGTAATTAAATCTATAGTGCCACCAATCAACCAAATTCCACGGTCTTTTCCAATTTGTGAAGTCATGGCAGCTATCTACCTGAAAGCAAAAACGCACCTAATTATTGCATTTATAATTTGTAACAGCGTATAAATATGTTAAAAATATAGATCCTGATTATAAATTCAAAACGTGTTCAAAAATTTTAAATATTCTCTCATTCACTAAATAAGTGATATTTTTTTAGGGTTAGTTTTCTTTCATAATTCATTTCAAAAGTAACTTATCCAAATATACATATTGCGTAGTTAATTAGTTATGATCGAACATAAAACAAAGGTAACTTTATCAATATCCTTTACAAATATTGTTTAAATAAAACAAAAAATTGTGTAAGATTTGTTCATTTCTATTGTCTTTACCTTCTAAAATGTCCTTATCTTCTAAAAAGTCTTTATACTCTTTATCTTCTAAAATGTCCTCATCTTCAAAAAAGTCTTCATACTCTTTATCTTTTAAAATGTTTATCTTCTAAAATGTCTTGGTGCTTTATCTTCTAAAATTATCAAATCATTGGAAATAAAACCTAAAACAAAAACGTGATTGTGGACGGTAGCCATTTTGAAAGCACTGTGCTGCCATTTCAGAGAAGAGAAACTTTGATAATTTATTAAAAACATAAAATTGGATATTTTAATTATTGAACTGTATCATATAGAAACTTTTGAACTATATTTAAAAAATCACAAGCAGTTCCCTCTTTTCGTCAAATTTCATTTACAGCACTTTTTCTGGTAATAATTATAAAGTTCAATGCTTTTGAGGGACCTGTAAATATTAAAAAATTTTGAAGAAAAAGGCATTTATCTTATTTTTAGGTCAAAAGGAAAACATTTAGGGGGTAAGACTCACAAAAAATATATATTTATTTTTTACCATGCATTTCCTTGGCACCCTATTACAGATGGTACAAGACTTGAGATTTTAAAAACTGACCTTATCGATGCAATCAGCTGTCTTGAGGAAAAAAAAGACTATCTTAAAAAAAGTAGCATGATTTGACTCCAATTGTCTGTGAAGCATATAGGTTACAGATGCTACAAGACTTGAGATTTTAAAAGCTGACCTTATTGATGCAATCAGCTGTCTTGCGGAAAAAAAAGACTATCTTTAAAAAAGTAGCATGATTTGACTCCAATTGTCTGTGAAGCATATAGGTTACAGATGCTACAAGACTTGAGATTTTAAAAACTGACCTTATTGATGCAATCAGCTGTCTTGCAGAAAAAAAAGACTATCTTTAAAAAAGTAGCATGATTTGACTCCAA
Source organism: Lepisma saccharinum (assembly GCF_977018435.1). NCBI lineage: Eukaryota > Metazoa > Arthropoda > Insecta > Zygentoma > Lepismatidae > Lepisma > Lepisma saccharinum. Next base: position 18,083,242 of record NC_139257.1, read on the forward strand.
TTGTCTGTGAAGCATATAGGTTACAGATGCTACAAGACTTGAGATTTTAAAAACTGACCTTATTGATGCAATCAGCTGTCTTGCGGAAAAAAAGACTATCTTTAAAAAAGTAGCATGATTTGACTCCAATTGTCTGTGAAGCATATAGGTTACAGATGCTACAAGACTTGAGATTTTAAAAACTGACCTTATTGATGCAATCAGCTGTCTTGCAGAAAAAAAAGACTATCTTTAAAAAAGTAGCATGATTTGACTCCAATTGTCTGTGAAGCATATAGGTTACAGATGCTACAAGACTTGAGATTTTAAAAACTGACCTTATTGATGCAATCAGCTGTCTTGCGGAAAAAAAAGACTATCTTTAAAAAAGTAGCATGATTTGACTCCAATTGTCTGTGAAGCATATAGGTTACAGATGCTACAAGACTTGAGATTTTAAAAACTGACCTTATTGATGCAATCAGCTGTCTTGCAGAAAAAAAAGACTATCTTTAAAAAAGTAGCATGATTTGACTCCAATTGTCTGTGAAGCATATAGGTTACTGATGCTACAAGACTTGAGATTTTAAAAGCTGACCTTATTGATGCAATCAGCTGTCTTGTGGAAAAAAAAGACTATCTTTAAAAAAGTAGCATGATTTGACTCCAATTGTCTGTGAAGCATATAGGTTACAGATGCTACAAGACTTGAGATTTTAAAAACTGACCTTATTGATGCAATCAGCTGTCTTGCAGAAAAAAAAGACTATCTTTAAAAAAGTAGCATGATTTGACTCCAATTGTCTGTGAAGCATATAGGTTACAGATGCTACAAGACTTGAGATTTTAAAAACTGACCTTATTGATGCAATCAGCTGTCTTGCGGAAAAAAAAGACTATCTTTAAAAAAGTAGCATGATTTGACTCCAATTGTCTGTGAAGCATATAGGTTACAGATGCTACAAGACTTGAGATTTTAAAAACTGACCTTATCGATGCAATCAGCTGTCTTGAGGAAAAAAAAGACTATCTTAAAAAAAGTAGCATGATTTGACTCCAATTGTCTGTGAAGCATATAGGTTACAGATGCTACAAGACTTGAGATTTTAAAAGCTGACCTTATTGATGCAATCACCTGTCTTGCGGAAAAAAAAGACTATCTTTAAAAAAGTAGCATGATTTGACTCCAATTGTCTGTGAAGCATATAGGTTACAGATGCTACAAGACTTGAGATTTTAAAAACTGACCTTATTGATGCAATCAGCTGTCTTGCAGAAAAAAAAGACTATCTTTAAAAAAGTAGCATGATTTGACTCCAATTGTCTGTGAAGCATATAGGTTACAGATGCTACAAGATTTGAGATTTTAAAAACTGACCTTATTGATGCAATCAGCTGTCTTGCAGAAAAAAAAGACTGTCTTTAAAAAAGTAGCATGATTTGACTCCAATTGTCTGTGAAGCATATAGGTTACAGATGCTACAAGACTTGAGATTTTAAAAACTGACCTTATTGATGCAATCAGCTGTCTTGCAGAAAAAAAAGACTATCTTTAAAAAAGTAGCATGATTTGACTCCAATTGTCTGTGAAGCATATAGGTTACAGATGCTACAAGACTTGAGATTTTTAAAACTGACCTTAATTGATTGATTGATTGATTGATTTATTAGCATCCATTCAACTTTACAAAAGTTTGGAATTGTCACATTGTACATTTCGAATACATTTATAAAATTATAGGCATAATATAATATAAAATACAATAGATAGCATGAGATACAAGATATCGTATAAAGAGAATAAATGCATGCTCAATGTTATTTTCTTGAGACATATTGCCTAAAAATATGTTTTCTATATTCAATGTTTGCTTAATTTGCTATGACATTATGTACACACATGTATATATATATACATACACACAAACATAAATTGAGCATTAAATAGTCACCTATACTTACATCTAGATAAATTAAATTGAACAGCAAAGGAAAAATAAAAAAATAATGATGATAGGGCAGTCCTACTTTGTTATATTATTGTTGCTATTCCTGTCACTTACGGTATCAATGTACTCTTGCACTGTGTAAAAACAATGTTCCTTTAGGAATCTTTTTAGATGTAACTTGTATACTGGCAATGACTTTATATTTTTGAATGCATTTGGTAGCATGTTAAATAAGCGTATACCACTATATGTTACCCCTTTTTGGTAGAATGTGGTATTGTATAATTCCATATGTAAGTCATTCTTTCCCCTGGTGTTGTAGGTGTGGTAGTCCTTATTTGCTGCGTGTGTATTTTGACAAATTTTCATGCTTGTTAGGATTTCATATAGGTATATGCATGGAACTGGCAATATCTGTAATTCTTGAAATAATGGTTTGCATGGTGCATCTGTTGGAGCATTTGCCAGAATTCTAACAGCTCTCTTTTGTAGTCTGAATAATGTAATGCTTTTGTTCATGTTCCCCCAGAAAATGATGCCGTACCGTAATACAGAGTGAATGATGCCATAGTATAGTGTTTTTGCTGCTTCTAGATTTACTACATTTCTTACTGTTCTTATCGCATAACAAAACCCACTAACCTTGTTTGCTGTAGCTTCAATGTGTAGATCCCACTTTAAATTTTCAGACAGTTGTACGCCAAGAAATTTTATGTTAGATACATATTCTATGTCCTGATCTTGAAAGTTAATTTCTGGAGTTTCACTGCTACAGCTGTTGATTTGAAATCTATTTGCATTTGTTTTTTTAGTGTTTACCACAAGACCATTTTTTTCTATCCACTCTGAGATGTGAGTGATTGTATTCTTTACGTTGTGTTTTAACCGTTCTGTGTTTGTTCCTGCTATAAGAACAGTTGTATCATCAGCAAATAGAGTTGTGTTTGCATCTTTACAGTTTTGTGGAAGGTCATTGATGTAAATTAAAAAAAGTAAGGGTCCTAAAATGGATCCTTGGGGTACACCGTATGTAATACGTTGTTTCTTTGATCGATAATTTTCCTTGTTATTATCCTCATCGATGTGAGTTATTTCTACTATCTGATTCCTGTCTGTTAAATATGATTTAAACCATTCTTTTGCTACTCCCCTGATCCCATACTGGTCCATTTTTTTTACCAAGAGTTTGTGGTTGACAGTGTCAAATGCTTTTGTTAAATCAAGAAAGAGCCCTACACAGTGTTCTTTTTTATCCAAAATTTCTCTAATTGCTTCTGTGAATGTGTGTATAGCAGATTGTGTAGATTTTCCTTTGCAAAAACCATGTTGTTGTTCAGAGATGATGGAAAATTTGTTAAAAAATGTTATTAATCTATTGTACATAACCCTTTCAAGTATTTTTGAGATGACTGGGAGAAGAGAGATTGGTCTGTAATTACTCATTTCATTTTTTGACCCTTTCTTGTGCAAAGGTTTTATTATGGCAGTCTTTAGCTGTTCTGGATATTTACCGGTAAGGAGACTTAGATTAACTACATGACGTATTGGGTCACATAGGTGTATGGCACATTTTTTTATTACAATGTCAGGTATCTCATCTATGCCGGCAGAATAATTGTTTTTCAAGCGACTTATTAAGCTAAATATTTCCTTCTCATCTGCTGGGAGTAAGTATATACTAGAATCTACTTTAGTTATATTATTAGTTTTATGATTTTGTTTTTGGATGTTTTTTGTTATTTTTTCTACTATCCCAGTAAAGTATTTATTGAAAGTTGATGCTACATCTTGGGGATTGACCACGCTTTTGCCTTCGTGTTTTAGTGATATGTTGTCTTTGTATTTTTCTTTCCCTACCATACCTAATTCGGTTTTTGCAATATGCCACAAGGTTTTTTGTTTGTTTTTTGAGTCTAGGATCATATTGCTATTATAGTCTTTTTTTGCTTCCTTGACTGAGTTTTCAAACTCCTTTCTTTTTTCCTTTAGATATGAATTGAATGTTTCACTTTTGAATTTGTGTCTGCATTTATTCATTATGATGAAATCTTTCCAGTTTTCTTTGATGTCGGGTGTTATCCAATTTGATTTTGTTTTAATGTATATTTTTTTTTGTTATTTTGGGAAATGCTAAATTAAATGAGTATGAAATGGCAGACTGCAATGTCTCGTATGCTTCATTCACATCAGTTTGGTAGTATAGGCCATCCCACGATTCTCTACTTATTAAATAGTTAAAGTAACTAAAATTAGCTTCATTAAATTCTCTTTTTGTTGTATTTATGTGTATATAAGGTGTGTGTGTTTGGTTTGTGTTTTGTGCTGCAGTAAGTTTTATGCATTGTGCCTCATGGTCTGAAAAGCCAGTACTAATTGTATTGACACTGTATACAAATAAGTTGGTGTTTAAGAAAACCTGATCAATTGCTGTTTTTGAAGTTGATGTGATTCGTGTGGGTACTCTCACAACTGCTGTCAGATTGTGAGCTTTCATGAATATTTCTACCTCATGTTCTATTTTTTTACTCAGGAAATCAATGTTAAAATCTCCTATTAGTATGGATTTGATTTTTCTTTTGGAATAAGCATCTAATATTACATCTAGTTTCCTAGTAAAGTTGTTGATATTACTGTCGGGTGTTCTGTATACACAAATTATTACTAGCCTAAGTGGTGGAAATTCAACTATGGAACTTTCAAATTCTTTTTCCTCATTCAGGTAGTTGAATTGTTTGCTCCCTTTTGCCTTAATGTTATTTTTTATGAATATGCATGACCCACCCCTGATTTTATTTTCTCTGGAGAAACTGGTTGCTAGGGTAAAATTTGGAAAGTTTATGTAGTTAAGATCATCTTTTCGCAGCCAGTGTTCTGTCAGACAAATTACATCAATGTTACATAATTCATTTTGCATAAATATTTCTAAATTAAGCTTTTTTGCTGTGGTAAGGCCTTGTATGTTTTGATGAAATATATTTAATGTGTTTTCTTTTGCATTTACTTTTTTATCATGAGTACCTTTCCCTTCTTTTGTTTTTTTATCATCACTCTTGTCACTAGGTTCTACAATAAAAAATCTTCATGAAATTTTTGTGGTACACGTTTTTCCCTTCTTGACAGTCTTAGAGCTCCGTCACTTGTATTCACAATTTCAGATGTTTCATTTTTTTCCGGTAGTTTGTCACTCACTTCATCTTCACGGTGGAGCACATTACACAAAGATTCTTTACTCACCTTTTTTGTAGTGTTGTTTGTTACCTTTTCCCTTTCAACTGCATCTTTTTCAGTTATCTTCTTGAGATGATTTTCACTATTCAGCACTTGCACTAGGAGTGTTTCCTTCTTCTTTCCAATAGATTGAGGTGCAGGGAGGACTATGGTAACATTGCTGTTTTGTGGAGATGAATTGTTCAGCAGTAAGCAGAGTTTATTACACAGAACGTCTTTGCCTCTTCTGTTCAGATGCTGACCATGCGTAGTATGCCCATCTCTACCAATGTCGTTGACACTCAACATTTTTACTGTGGGGAAGAATTTGCACACTTTCGAGATTTTTGAGTTAACCCTTTCAATTTCCATGTTTACACAAGAGGTTGGAATGAGATCATACCTATGTGGGATTCCTGTAACAATGACGTTTGTGTTTTGTACACTTTCGAGGCACTTTTTTAGTACTGGTATCACATTTTTTGCCTCGTTTTTGGCGACATCGTTTGATCCACCCATTATGATTACACAGTCTTTGCTTCCGTAGTTTTTGCACATGGAAGCCGCTGATTTCACTACTTCATTCAGTGGAGCCCCTGGTTTAGTGTATCCAGTTATTTCGTACTTATTGCATTTTTCTGACATTTTTGATGCAATATCACGACTATGGCTATCGCCTAAAATTAAGACCTTGCATTTGAACTCTTTATTTGGGTAAAATAATTATTGATGCAATCAGCTGTCTTGCAAAAAAAAAGGACTATCTTTAAAAAAGTAGCATGATTTGACTCCAATTGTCTGTGAAGCATATAGGTTACAGATGCTACAAGACTTGAGATTTTAAAAACTGACCTTATTGATGCAATCAGCTGTCTTGCAGAAAAAAAAGACTATCTTTAAAAAAGTAGCATGATTTGACTCCAATTGTCTGTGAAGCATATAGGTTACAGATGCTACAAGACTTGAGATTTTAAAAACTGACCTTATTGATGCAATCAGCTGTCTTGCAGAAAAAAAAGACTATCTTTAAAAAAGTAGCATGATTTGACTCCAATTGTCTGTGAAGCATATAGGTTACAGATGCTACAAGACTTGAGATTTTAAAAACTGACCTTATTGATGCAATCAGCTGTCTTGCAGAAAAAAAAGACTATCTTTAAAAAAGTAGCATGATTTGACTCCAATTGTCTGTGAAGCATATAGGTTACAGATGCTACAAGACTTGAGATTTTAAAAACTGACCTTATTGATGCAATCAGCTGTCTTGCGGAAAAAAAGACTATCTTTAAAAAAGTAGCATGATTTGACTCCAATTGTCTGTGAAGCATATAGGTTACAGATGCTACAAGACTTGAGATTTTAAAAACTGACCTTATTGATGCAATCAGCTGTCTTGCAGAAAAAAAAGACTATCTTTAAAAAAGTAGCATGATTTGACTCCAATTGTCTGTGAAGCATATAGGTTACAGATGCTACAAGACTTGAGATTTTAAAAACTGACCTTATTGATGCAATCAGCTGTCTTGCAGAAAAAAAAGACTATCTTTAAAAAAGTAGCATGATTTGACTCCAATTGTCTGTGAAGCATATAGGTTACAGATGCTACAAGACTTGAGATTTTAAAAACTGACCTTATTGATGCAATCAGCTGTCTTGCAGAAAAAAAAGACTATCTTTAAAAAAGTAGCATGATTTGACTCCAATTGTCTGTGAAGCATATAGGTTACAGATGCTACAAGACTTGAGATTTTAAAAACTGACCTTATTGATGCAATCAGCTGTCTTGCAGAAAAAAAAGACTATCTTTAAAAAAGTAGCATGATTTGACTCCAATTGTCTGTGAAGCATATAGGTTACAGATGCTACAAGACTTGAGATTTTAAAAACTGACCTTATTGATGCAATCAGCTGTCTTGCAGAAAAAAAAGACTATCTTTAAAAAAGTAGCATGATTTGACTCCAATTGTCTGTGAAGCATATAGGTTACAGATGCTACAAGACTTGAGATTTTAAAAACTGACCTTATTGATGCAATCAGCTGTCTTGCGGAAAAAAAAGACTATCTTTAAAAAAGTAGCATGATTTGACTCCAATTGTCTGTGAAGCATATAGGTTACTGATGCTAATAAGTGTTGTTGGTGAAATATGGAACTTATGTACATTCACAAATATTTAAACCTTAATGGAATTAAAAACACTAATAATTATAAGATTAATTAATTTTGTTATTTACATGAAGCAGGTACCTGGAGAAAACTCCAGGAGGTAAAGGCGGCCAGGAGCATGGTGCTGATCACATTACCCCCACCTTTGGCCATGATCAAGAAAGTGTGGGTCCCTAACTCCACACCCCCTATACGTCTTAATGGCATGGTGCAAAAGCACAGGGGAGCACTTTACTTTAATTTTACTTTACATGGAGTAGGATATTTTTGTGGAATACCCCCAATGATGAAAGAGTATGTCCAAATTTTTATAAATGCTATGACTGCTGTGGTTCCCCTCTTCTGCAACTTTTTTTACTAACTACAGATGTGTTTAACACTTAGATGCAACCTCAGACTGTGAAGCAAATGGGATTGGGTAATATGCTTTCAGAGCTACCCACTACATGTAACAAACGAAATAATTGCACTCACCTTCAGTCAACAAGCATCAAACTTTTCATATCTTCAAACTACCCTTTCTGCTTTTTCAGGTATCTTCATGACGGTGTTCGTAAGCTTGATCTTCTGGACGTACAGCGAGACGCCAGTGATCAAGGCATCCGGCCGAGAGCTGAGCTACCTCTTGCTCCTGGGAACGCTTCTCTCCTTCTGTGTTACTTTTGTAATTGTCGCTCGCCCGACAAACTTCACCTGTGGCCTCACACGTTTTTTCCTAGGATTCTGCTACACACTGTGCTACGCAGCCATGGTCACTAAAACAAACAGAATAGCAAGAATATTTTCTCAGAAGCCCAGCACTGCACATAAGACAAGGTAACTACTATTAAAGATGTACCATTTTTTCTTTTACTGATAACCATAGAGAACTAATGTAACAGCATATGTACAGTCAGCAGCAATTAAAATGAGACACCTAGATCCTGAAGTACTATCTTCCCCGCATGGCATGAAGTGTGCTGCCTAACTCTACAGTTATAACCGAACATCAATAGTATATCTGCAATGGCAAACTCAGCCTTCACTGTACAGTTAGGCAAAACACAAAATGTCATACAAGAAGCAAGTAATTTAGAATGTAGGTGTCCCATTTTTATTGCTCGTGAGTGTACACAACAATGAAATTGATTGAAATTTTAAAAATAGAACCTTATTGTAAATGAATTAAATGTACCAAAAATTATGTTGTTAAAGTAAATACAATTATCGTACATTAAGCCAATATTTACAACCAAATTGTTTAGAAAAAGTGTTATTGTTTATAATTTAAATGTGATTATCAATAACAATAAATCCATAAAAAATAATAATTAAATGTGTGCTATCCTTAGGCTAATGTAAATTGAAACCCATCCATTACTTTTGTATATACTCTATGTGATCAAAAGTATCCGGACACACCACGAAACGTGTGTTTATCATAGAGGGCGATAGAGTACTGCCATCTACCGCGTGGAACACATAGTCAGCGAACTCAGTAGTCTGCAGACAGTGTGAGACAGCAGTATGGGATGGTCTGAGGAACTCGCAGACTTTCAACATCGTCAGTTGGTTGGGTGCCACTTGTGTAGGAAGTCTGTGTGTGAGATTTACACCCTACTAAACATCCCTCTGTCCACTGTTTCCAATATTATAGTGAAGGGATGTGTACAAACCAAAAGCGTGCAAGCCAACCTCCCATGTTGACCTCCAGAGACCATCGAGTGTTGAAGAGGGTCGTACAGCATTATCGTCAATCATCCATCCCCACCATCACACAGGAATTCCGAACTGCATCAGGATCTACTCCAAGCACCATGACTGTTTGGCGCAAGGTGCGGCAACTTGGTTTCCATGACCGAGCAGCTGCCCATAAGTCAAACATCACACAGACAAATGCCAAACGCCGCCTCGTGTGGTGCAAGGAGCGTCGAAACTGGACCATAGAACAGTGGAAAACCGTTGTGTGGAGTGATGAATCACAGTACACAATGTGGCGATCCGCTGGTAGGGTGCGGGTGTGGCGAATGCCTGGTGAATGACATCTACCAGCCTGTATAGTGCCGACAGTGAAATTCGGAGGTGGCGGGGTTACAGTGTGGTCATGTTTCTCCTGGAGGGGGCTTGGCCCCCTTGTTGCTTTACATGGCAATGTCACAGCACAAGCTTACATTGACATTTTAACAGCTTTCTTGCTGCCTACCGTCGAGGACTCGTTCAGGGATGACCATTCTGTCTTTCAACACGACCGAGCACCCGTCCATACTGCAGGGCTTGTGGGGGAGTGGTTTGACAACAACACCGTCCCACTAATGGACTGGCCTGTGCAGAGTCCTGATTTGAATCCCATAGAACATCTCTGGGATGTTTTGGAATGCAGACTTCGTGCTAGACCACACCGAGCCACATCAATACCTCTTCTCATTTTGGCGGTCTGCGAGGAATGGGCTGCCATTCCTCAGGAAACCTTCCGGCACCTGATCGAAAGTATGCCTGTGAGAGTGAACGCTGTCATCAAGGCTAAGAGTGCACCAACACTGTATTGACTGCTAGTGTTCCCGATGGAGGGTTGCCCAAACTCGTACTTTATTTTCAGGTGGGTGTCCGGTTACTTCTGATCACATAGAGTACATGGCCATGCTTGTTGACAAATATAAATATTTGTTAATGAAAATTACTGTGCAAACAAAATATGAAAATTCAGGAGAACCTCTGCAGGCCCGGTAAAATTTGTGCCAGGGCCTGATACCTGCGGCAGTTGATAACATAACAAACCTTAAGAAGTTTTCTGTTTTACACCGTGACATAATGAAATAACTCATCAATCTCCTCAACAGATATACGAGTCCAAAATCTCAGCTAGTGATCACAGCTCTCCTAACGAGCGTTGAAGTCATCATAAACATCTCCTGGCTCCTGTACGAACCACCGACCGTCACGCACATAAACCCAAGCCGAGACGAGCGAATGCGAATCTGTGAAGGAGCCAATAACTACTCCTACATGGTAGGACTCATCTACCCCTTCATCCTGATCGGGTTTTGCACAATCTACGCAATCAAGACTCGCAAATGCCCGGGGGGATTCAATGAGACGAGGTACATAGCCTTTACCAACTACACCACTCTCATCATCTGGCTGGCATTTGTCCCCCTGTACCTAGCCAGCACCAGCCATATTAATATTCGTGTGGTCACTCTGGCCATATCTCTGTCTCTTAGGTAAGTCTACACTTAAACAACTAGTGATATATTTGGGTGTTTAAAGATGGGTATGAGTACAGTATTTTTTAAGAAAGTTAAATTGTTAAAGTGTAGGGAGGTGTACGTAAAGGATGTTATTAATGAAATATGGTTATGTAGACATATGTATCCTAATCTTTGAAAATTCGGATATCAGATAATGAATATTCACATATATAATTCACACTTTGGATATCTGATTCAGAATTTGAGATTTGGATTTCGAATTCAGGGTTTGGATATCAGATTCAGGATTCAAATTCTGCAGGATTGGAATTTGTATAAGTTCGATATACATCTCCAGTGCACATACTGTACAGAACCCTTTTGAGTGGCCTGTATACAGGAATGTTTGTTTGTTTGAATTGATTGTTGTTTTAACTCCACTTTGTGCACAGATAGGCTAATCAGGACTGGGCCTACAGTTTAAAGTGTATTCCAAATTGCTGTGCATTGTACATCCACTGCGCATCGAACCCAGGACCCCTTGGGGTTCTAAGTCCACTTTATGCACAGATATGCTAATCAAGACTGGACCTACAGTTTAAAGTGGTTCCGAATCACTGCATATCAATGGATCTGCACAACTCTCTTATTGCTAACTTCTCCTAGTATGTTCTTCGGGCAGTGTTAGAGTTATTTTCCTTTCATAAGTGAAATAGCAATGTTTTCAAGTCCTATTGTCTTTTTTCTAAATCGTATTTGTAAGTCATAGAAAATCATTCTTTTCTTCTTGCAATTAAAAAATTAGGCTTTAACTCCAATGTATTGTCTTTACAATTTTCTCCTCAGATATTTTCTTGGCACATAACACTTTCCAATTACTTTGAATATTTCAACATGTCATGTTGTGAGCAGTGGTGGCCTAGTAAGTAAGCATTTGACAGACATGCAATGGACTCAGGTTTGATTCCAAGGATGATCTCAGATAGGACATTACCCATGAAAGATTTTTCAAAAATGGCCTGCCTAACATGTGTTAACTATTTTTTCTTTTAGTGGCCTTGTTCAACTTGGTTGCCTCTTCTACCCCAAAATCTATATTGTTCTTTTAAAACCAGAAAAGAATACCAAAGAAGTTGTTATGTCACAACATCGCAGCTCATCATATGCTACACCATCAAATTCAACTCCAGTGGTCGTTGTAAATGGTAAGTACAGCAAGAGGATTTTAGAATGTCAGTGGCGGCGATTGGGTTCCAAAACTTGGGGGGGGGGGGGGGGGGGGGGCAAGGACAGTTTTCTTTCCCTTGGTAGATAAGGTTTAGCATAGTGAGGGGCAAAAGTGGCAAAAAGTGGAGGGCACCTCATCCCCCCCCCCCCCGAATCACCGCCACTGTAGAATGTTATAGGTTAAACAATCATGATCAAACTCTAACTTGTTGTTTTCCAAGTCAAATGATTGATTCATTTATAGGTACAGCGACATGCACAAGTATTGCTCAACAAATTGTCCATGATCTTTTAAGGAATGGATTTTTACATGTGCTGGTACAGAGATTGTCAGCAGCATGTTTGATGTTTTGTTTCAATTTGACAAAGAGAATAAACATAGTTTGTTTGAATTGTTATTGTAAGTCCACTTTAAGCACAGATAGACTAATCGGGACTGGATCTACAGTTTAAAGTGGAATCTGAACCACTGTGCATGTACCTTCACCAGGTATCGAACCCAGGACCCTTTGATTACAAGTGATGGTGATGGACGATTTGCTTGGTAATACTTATTAATCCCACTCTACTACATATTACTATTCAAATATCACCACAAGATGGGTGTTGTGAAGCGTATGTATTTCTGCTTATTTCCCAAACAAGTTTGGGCTAGAAATTGTCCTGAATGAAAATATGGTAATCATGGTGTACTTAGTGTGGTATGTGTAGGGGGATTCCCCCCCCCCCCCTCTGGATACTTTCGTCCCCTCTGTGCTTGATAAATTTTATCCCTGGGGGAAACAACAAATTATTGGCAATTATAGTTACTTTTTCTCACTTTGCCATTCAATTCCAATACTTTTCTATCACACAACTGGAAGCAACATTTGGCAAACGCATATGTGGCCTAAAGCAGTGCTCTATTCTTGGAACTGTCAAACAAGTGCCAGGATTGAAGACCACCTCCCCTCTTCCCTTTTCTTTTTCCACAGAATATGGCAGGAAAATGTTACCCCAACAAATGTGAAAGTTACCAATGAGTTGCCACGTGACTCAAACTTGTCACCACAGAAAGTCTGTGTTTGTACAAGTGGAACAATAGTACACGAAGATAGCCTACATGGAATTTTTGACGCGAGTGCAATAGCCCATTACTAGGGAGACAAATTTATGGTAAATAAAAACTGAGGAGAGCGGTAAATAAAATGTTAAAAAATTGGCACACACTTTTTCATTATGAGAGGGAACAACATACAAAAGAGCTATAAATTGATACACTATTTCATTTTTATATACTGTACACATACACAAGTACTTAGCTGTCCAACCAAAAAGAAAACATCAACACAAAAACATTTCATTTCTAAATTGCATATCTCAAGTGATTTATTCATTGTATGTATTTAAAGGATATCCTTGCTGTCCAACAAATAAAATGATCACTTCTGCACATACACAAACACATGTTGAAAATCACATGATGATAAACAAAATTCATTCATGACTGAACACAAATGACACCATTGTTTCCCTTGATGTGCGCAAACAGACTAATCTTATCGCTGCTACAGCTAGCAAGTTCAATGAAACTGGAAGTTGAGTAGACATTCGGGGTAAGAAAGGAATGCAGCTTGACAGGGAGCGAAGTTTTCTAACTGAGATTATGTGCATGGGAAATCCCAATTTGCAGCATCTTCCTGATGTGATAAAACGTTCTTCAGTGGTAGGAAACTTTAGGCAAACATTTTGTTACAAATCGACAGTTTGCGCGCACAACCTCAATTGCCGGTTTTTGCGTGTTTTCTACTTAATTTGATGATATTTCATGGTTATTTTGCGAAAAAGCGTTCATTTAATGGAAAAGCACACATTTCGCATTACTTCGCGAATAAAACTCATGCATATTTCATCCTTGGGGGTGTAGTTATGTGCAGAATGTTAAATATTGCATCTATTTTTCACATTTCGTGATTTTGCGCATTGCGAAAATTCAATGTCCCTACCCATTACGAAGTAATTTTTAGAGAACAGTGTGCTTTCTCTTTTAGAACAATGAGCTAGATTTATTTGTGAAGCTAGCTAGAATGTTAGTGAAAAAAGTGAGCATTATGAGTTCCAGACTCTGCAATATTGGGAATCTGTGTTCAGAACTAACAAAATGTGATAAAGCTGGTGGTGGTGAAGATTGTTGATCAGAGGATCGGTTCTGAGAATTTGCAAGAAGAAGGCAGTAGTAATAAGGTGGTGATTTCCTTATGATTGTTGGTTGCCTACGTCATGAAAAAATTAACAATGGAAAATTACACGGCCATGGCTTGATGTATCTATTAATGAAGTTACATGTAAGTACATAATGTTTCAATATCACTGAATTAAAACACATGGGCAAGTTGGAAGGTGGTATCCTTTGTTGGAAATATTTTTCTGTTTCAGCATGTATTGTCAAGTTGGTAGTCTTATAGTTTTGCAGCAAGTTGAACACATTTGTAAAATATCATGTCTAAAAATACAGAAGAATCGATATTGAATTCATTCTCTTGATCAATTCCGTAACAACAATTGATCATACATTTACGTATACAATGATGGGCATTAGATAGGCTTACCATACATCCGGAATTAGCCCAGACAGTCCTGGTTTTTTAGAGCTGTCCGGGGCGATGTCCAGGATTGCAAAATGTCCGGGGTTTTGAGAATCTGAACATGAAAATAGCTACAGGTATAGACCAAAATTTATGACTGGCAAGGATCGATTATACCTTTTCTGATTTACAAGAGAGTGCACAAGTTATTAATGCAACTGTAAAAGATGCCGTAAATATTCATGACCTATTTGATGAACAAGGTAATTCAAAACCAAAAGGTAGGTTGTGGTTCAAGTTCTGAAAAAGTACCAGATACTATTGAAGAGAAGTGGCAAGCAATTTTTAAGCTGTTTCAAAAGACTGATATTTCACGTAACAACATTTCTAAAATGGTCGAGTTTGCTATGTCTTTGCCTAAACATGTGCTCCAGTTGAGAGAGTATTTTCAATTATGGGAAATATTTGGTCAGCAGAAAGTGGTAGACTTCTAGTATCCACTGTTAAACATCTGCTGAAAGTTAAAATTAATTCAGAATTTTCATGTTGTTAATTTTATGATGTTATTAAAACAAACAAGCCATTTCTGAAAAAAGTCATGTCTAGTGAAAAGTACAACTCAGTCAACTAACAGATAATGCTACCTAGAACAGAGAGGCTTCCTAAACATCAGAAAATGTATTATTCAATTAAACATTTGAAAATTGATTGATTGATTTTAGAAAATAATGTTAATATTTTTTTGTACAATGTATAATTTAATGTTCCAAAAAAATGTTAAGGCTTTTAAGTCATTTCAATTTATTTTTGTAAAAAAAACCTGAAATTCAGCAGTAACGAGTTGATCGCGAATATGTCCTGGGTTGGACCAAAAAAAAATATGATAAGCCTAGCATTAGATATATAGTAGTAGAAATCAATATTGTCTTGCTTGGTTTGAGTTGGTGTTTTAAGTCCACTTTATGCACAGTAAGGCTAATCGGGACTGGACCTACAGTTTAAAGTGGGATCCGAACCATTGTGCCATGTGTCTCCACCAGGTATCGAACCTGGGACCCCTTGATTACAAAGTGACAACACTACCACTGCGCCATCGGGGAGGCCCTACTACTGTCTTATATTCAAGAAACCCAGGACTAATTAGGGGTAACATGGTAACACTTGCCTGCCTAACAAATTTTCAGAATTAAAAGCTAACGGAACTTGTGTGAAGATCCTGGGACTTGAGAAGCAAGTTAATGATTAATTTTTATGATTTGGCAAATGTAGCAGCAATTTAGCAAAGTAATCTTGGGTGCTATTTTTATGGGGTAAAAACTTTTTGATTCTGCCCCCCATCAAGTTACACCCAAGTTCGATTTAGATCCTCAAAAGTCAGGTCCCAGACTATATTTCTGGGAGTGGGTGTCAAAATCTTACTTTAAAACTGTAGGTCCAGTCCCGATTAGCTGTGTTTTTAGCTTTTTTTTTCCTGTCAAGATAAAAATTTAAATCAGCAAATTTTTCAGTAATTATTAAAAATATGTTTTGTTCAATGCTTTTTTGTAAAGTTGAGTGACATAAAACGAAGTGTGGAGTGACCCCATTTACCATTTAAAATATATATACGTATATATATATATATATATACGTATATATATATATATATATATATATATATATATATATATATATATATATATATATAAACAAACCATTATCTCATACTGTCTCTAGACAGTCAGTACAATTTCCCCCACTGGAAATTTCTAAAATACCACACTGGGTGTACTCAACAAGCTTCTAATAAACTCAGGTATGTATATTAATACATGAGATAGGCAGAACTCATTCATAAAAATATTTTGTTCAATATGGGTCAAAATGGTAATACTCCTTCTGTCCCATAATTATAGTCCAGTATGCCAAAATGGTAGTACAGGAATGACAGACTAAAAGGCAGATGGAAAGCCCAATTTGTACTGATCCTTGAGTAGTAAAGTTGTATGACTCATTCCCTTGTTTTATGTTCTTCTTCTGTATACACCAATGTCACAGTTTGAATATTGGGCAATTATTATGAGACAACAACCAAAGGTGTACCGGACAATAATTATGGGACAGAGGGAGTAATAAGGATTTTCATCATTGACGAATCACATTTGTCATGTACAAATCTCATCACTTTGGATAAATTCCTAAACAAAGCAATCAATCTAAATATTAATGAACACATTTATTTACTTATTTACATTTTACTTGGGATTACTGCTAAGCAGTTTTGCCCATATCTATATATGTACTGTACATAAACTTACATTTTTTAGTACATTATTATTAAAAGACACTATCAATATTTTTTTTTCTACTAAATAGTTAAGCCACATTTTATAAATAAAGATAACAATATATATCCAACTGGAAGGTTAGGTTCACAAATCAAAGATTCCAAACACTGAGGAAAAGGAATTTCTCAGTTTAAAAGAGTTTTATAGAATGTCTCTCTTTCTTGTGTGTATCTATTACACTCAAATATGATATGGTGTATATCTTCCTTGCTGCCACATTTACAATTTTGGGTTTTGTACAATCCGGATCTTTTGTAAATGACTTTTAGTAGTTGTATGTCCTGATCTAATACGATTTAGTAATACTATCACATTCCGTGAACCTTGAACTTTTGTAAACCAAGGTCTCATTCTATTGAAATTAGCTATCCTCTGATAAAAGCTGCCTGCATTTTGAAATTCACCTTTGCACCATTCCTTCCAGTTTTCCTTCAACTTTTTCTTCACTCTCAGTAGAAGGTCTGTGTACCAGGTCTGCAGCTCCATTAATGAACACAAATGCCCATCATCTCTGTTTACTTCTTCTTTCATTGAGCAGCAAATACAACAACCAACACTCGGAAACCAGAGACAAGAAACTTTCCCTTGCCAAACACTGATTATCTTTACATGACAAAACTTTCGTTCTGATTGGTTGTTCCACAGAATCTAGCAGAGAAAGCCAGTTGAAATTAGAACACAGTCTAGTCATCAGAATCAGTCTAGCAGCCATCACTTCCAGCCAGGTAGCCAGTCCAGCAGCAACTAGGGCTTTCCTTATCCAACAGCAACTTTACACTGTGCAGCAACTGAATTCAAGGTTAACTCAATTTTGAGCAGAGTATGGGTTATCAAGTTTACTCCTGAGCCGATAAAATGCAAATGGATGTGGAAAACATAATTTTAGCAAACTCATCTCTTATGGTTATTTCATTTTACGGACACAATATGATTTAAATTTCTATTTCAGGAGGTGCTGATTCCGTGTACATGAAAAACATGCGTATGATACACGGTTCCTCACAGGACTTCACCAAGTTCCATGAAAACTCTGGGATGGATGACCCATCGCCAAAGACATGTAAGTAGTTTTATGTTGCCTTGGTACTTAAAAGTTAACAATATTTTTGAAGAAAAAAAATTGTAGACGATTTGTATTTTTATATAAATCATATCACATATGTAAATATATGGCCAAAGATTGCACAGATAAAATAAATTTAAAATCATAGAAACATTTTTAGGTGTTCTATTTGTTTTGTTATTTATCAATGCAACAAGTTATCACATCTTTATCAAATTAAATGCATGCAGGGTGAGATTATTTTGGGGGGGGGGAAGCAACTATCACATTTATTCTGAAAAATCTAAGTAAAAATAATAGAGTGGGACAAAATTTTCCTCGGGAAAACCTATTGGAAGTTACACAAAAGTCGACCTTCCTCTCTCTGCAACTGTATTTATGCAAACCAATGAGGCTTTGGTGTTTGTATCTACAGCTAATACAATCCTGTGGGTTTTTGATCTCTGTATCCTCGGTGTGTCTGCGATTGTCACTTCATCCATCCCTCATTGTTAAAATTAGTCAAATTGGACAGGAAAGCAAAACCAAGGTCAAGGTTCCCCATGTGTATAGCACCGTGCCATAAAGGCACATTTAGGGGATGTGGGGTAAAGGCTCCACACATTCTCGATGTCAACCATTTTGAAGATCAGCACCATGCTCTGGCCACCTTTACCCCTCACGTACCCACTGATTTGAGGCTGGGTGAGCCCCAGAGTCACTTTATGTGGGGACAAGGATGGAAAAATTTCGACCTTAGATCAGCCACCATGGTTGTAATGCAAAACTAAATGTAAACAAATCCAAGTTTGCATAAAAAATTAAGGGGAAAACGCAGGCTCGATCAAAACTCAAACGAAGATAGGTTGGTGAACTTCAGTGTCATTGCTCTAACAACTCACATACTGAATCAGCCCTGATTTTGCCTGATTTTTGCTTCCACTGTTTTACATGTGTGGAACTGTCTCTGTCAGTGCTCCCACAATAGAATATGTTGCCTTTGAAGCCTCGTAATACATTGTCAACATCTTCAGTGTTTCAAAGGCAACAGATCCTGTTGTTGTAACACTGACAGACAATCCCACACAGGCAAAACAGCAACAGCGAAAAATCAGACGAAGCCAGGGCCGGCTCGGTAGCTCAATCTGTGGAGCTATGGCATGGTACACCAGAGACTCGGGTTCGGTTCCTTGTTGAACCTGCATTTTATGCTGAAATTTCTATGTAGTACATCTCCTGTGTGTGCTAAATCATAAGGAAAACAATTTTTCTTGTATCTATTGGATGGCTCACCCATTCCCAACCTCCCCTGGTTTGAGTCACAACTAAAGAAACCTATTTTTTTACAATTAGTTCCAATTTTTTTTTTTTGCTGCATTTTTCCTACAATTTCCAATAAATACTCTACGATTAAATCTCTTTGATGCTAACACCTTAAAATGTTGTCCCAACAACTACATTAACCTTCATATGTAAACAATTGCACCTGCACTTACACATCACACAATGCATACCTAACACCCCCCCCCCACACACACAATGAACTACTGAAGACTTATTATCTTTTATACTTATCAATTCAATGTATCATTTTATTATTGTATAATCCTTATGTTATCTTTATTGTATTATCATGATCAATGTGTTTTTCTTTCTATGTTTTTATTCATTTATTGTATCTTTGACAAGGGTTGGTTGTAAGAACGGCCCACGAGGCCAAAACATGCCTGCTTAAATAAAGACCATTTTAAGACCATTCTATTTTATTCTTGCAGGGAGGACCGGACATGGCCTAAAAGTCAAAGAGATTCTTGAAAAGCAAGCTTCTTCAGAAGATGTGCTCAAAGACAGTTCAACATTAAAACCTGAAGCACGGACAATGTGAGCTGTGAAAGATATGAGGAATGAGTGAAGAAACAATGCCTAACGTTCCATAGTAAAATCCTGGAAAATCTATTTAGTAGGAGAAGAACATGCCATGCATTTAAACTACCTCAGGTCAAGCTGCATCGTCCAAATCGTAGCTTTTGTGCAAGTGATGTATATTCAAACTGGTCTCAAGTGAGATATGAAACTTAAGTAAGAACGAAGACTAGTTCTCAGTGTAGAAACTTCAGATTTACATAAGTGTATCATGATATTTTCATCAGAGTGGAAGTGCAGTATCGTTGTACTTGTGTACCCTTACACAACTTCACATAGTGCAGTGACAGGTACATAAGAAATCATGTACAAAAAACAGCTCATATCAACAATTGATGACTGAAGAAAGTCAAACCACAGGTATTGCATACTTAATCAGCATCAGTGAATCTAGGAAATAGGAACCAAATTCCTATTTTTAGAATCAATTAATGTGATATTCTCATATTTGTCTACCAGATCTGAATCTCATATTATATTTCAGTTACTTTCAACATCTGAGCCACCTCAATTGGTAGTTGTCTGTAAAAATTCCATGAGTAAAATGAAGATGATTTAGTTTCCTTAAAAAAAATATATATACATTCTAAGGTTTGGTGTATACATTATGCACTTTCCTATGTACATTAACAGCTTTAGAAAGTCTTGCAAAAGCAGCTAACAATTAGTTGTGCACATGTTTTATTGAATAGTACAGAAACTATTTCAAACACAACAAAACATGACTGTCCTCATTGGTTATTTGTTAATGTATTAACATCTGTTTGAATTATTATATATGAAGATCCATCCAATATTCTGCCACTACCTGGATACTTTGCTAAACTAAAAATTATATCCTGAATCTTAGAATATAATTAATGAATTGTGAATTTGATACTAACATATTAAAATACAATTTACTTGCAAAGATTAGATAGTTCATGATTTTTAAAGGGGTGTCTAATAGAGGATAGCAGTTGGAAATAAAGTCCAGTTTATTCTGATAGGTTAATTGGGACTGGGTCATTTCAACTTCTGTCTCCGCCAGGAAATGAACCCTTTGATGACAAAGCAACAACTTTAACCACTATCTGGGAGCCTGGAAACAAATTAGATGCATTTCAGATGCTCATGAGGCCAAGAAACATGAAACTAAGTGTGTATAAAGCAATCCCAAGATTGTATTGCTATTTGGGACAGATTCTTGAGCACTTGCAAGTAAAGAAATACTGATTCAATGGGAAAGGTGTGTGGAGCAGACCACTACAAAGGAAAGGTAAGGACGAGAACAAATAATAAAATGTACTTGAACTAAACAATGCTTGCCTTAGTTATTAAATTTGAACCAATAATATCTTATAGCAACAATATTGGATCAACAAATAATAAAATAACATTTTCAAGCTAATAAAGGAAGAAATAAAAGACCCATAAAATGAATTGTAATAGCCAGAACAATTTTCTAGTATGTTGAAATATATCTGGTTTGAGTTTTGGGCATGGACTAGATTTGACAACAAACACGAAAGAGCACCAGAAAAAAAATCTGTCCACATTTTAGAATTATGCTTACTACAGGTCTTATACTGATATGGTTTAGAGATTAAGCCCATATACCTATCTGCTCATCCTAATAATTATTTGCTAAGGGACCAAGTAATGTGGTAAACCGAGAATATTAAATATTTGTTAAGAGTAATTTAACATGCTATCATTACTATAAGAAAGTTTAATGTCTTATTATAAAAAAATGAACTAGAATGTTATTTTTGTATTCTAAAAATTGCTGAAATTTCTGGAATTATCCACTATGACACCTACAGATGACTACTGACCCTTTCAATTTTCAGTTCTGTTAACTTGCCACAAAAAAAAAAAAAAACTGAAAGGATGTCCGAGCTGTAGGGAGGGTGTACAACATTGTCAGAATGACTTTTCATAGTGTCTACACAGTTTCAGTGCCCATATTGGGTCATACATTGTTGCGCAGTGTAGCCGAGAGCATTAAGTGATAATACATGATCTTGCCACCAACAGTTATCTCCCTGTTATGATTGGTCTAGAGATGCAGAAAAGAAGAATACATTCTGTTTTTCTCCTGAAGAATCCATTGTGATGCAGATCAGTTTTCAGATCATTGCTACTCACATTTCACAGTAACACTCCTCATGCTAGGCACTGACTACAGACCTGAATAAACGACATCCTGCAGACATGTAACAAGGTTGGTGAACCAAACGATTCAACTAGGGACATCTGCACAGTTTTTCTAGACATGATCTTGTAATTCTTTATTCACAAGGCTTGAGAAATGCTCATCAGATCATAACTATATCAATATTGAGAAAAAAATGTGATAAAACATAGGTGGCAAGTTGTTGTGTGTCTGTGCGAGTATGAAATGTTACAATTATGTGATAAATGTTGTACCTATGTATACAACCAACAGGAAATATGTTCCAGTTTGGAAACTTTTTATTGTTGAACATAAATATGGATTATTTAAAAGACATGTATGTATATTTTGAAGTTTGTGTTCATAAACGGTGTCAATATTATGTTTTGTGAATATCTTTGTAATGTATATGTATATACAAAATGATGGCAGTAAAAATAAATCTAGTCATAAATGCATGTTCTTTTTTTTCACTATTTTATATTACTGCTGTTATTATATTTTAAGAGCCATGATGGTGTAGTAGGTGGGGCACGTGACTCTCATGTAGGACAGAAAGGGTTTTTCTAACATCTGAGAACAGGGTGGCTGCTCTAAGAACATCATAAAGTTCAAGTATAATTCTCACTTTTCAAGGCAAACTTTCCAGAAATTCAAGGATACCAGTAGATGTTTTCTCTACTTCAACCTCACGTATTACCGCCTCTCACCAGCCACACACAAATATATTAACAATATAAAGGGTCTGTGTGATTCCAATGCACCCAAAAATTCTAATTTAATTCAATTAAACAGTGTATCACGTACTATATAAAATATTAAATTTAAGGTTTGGAGTTTACTTTTGCTATTTCACAAACTCCGACTTGAAAAACGTCTACAAACACAAGTCACAAATGTTACAGAATATACAAATCTACCAAAAAAATCAAATGTATGAGAATTTCAAACTCAAATTTACCTAATCAACTTCAAGATATCTTATCTTACAATAATAATCTTCTGTCCGCCAGATAGATTGTTTTGCAAAGGACACTAACAAAGTAAACAGATTGAGAAAACTTGTAAAGAAAAGGCTTATCAGAGCTTATAATACTAAAAAATGTAGACAAGTCATAATCAGGTTGTTTTTCTCAAATTATGCTAGAAATTAACATTTAACTCAAATAAACTCAAATAAAAAGATCATATATCCAAGAAACGAAAAAGAAAAAGTATCAGAAATTTTTAGATAAATTGTTTGCATTTATTGATGCAGCATACTTGAACAAAGCTTATCATTTTGATGTGGGAGCACTTTGGTTATCAGTCAGTTCCTTATGTGGGGAATCCATAGTGGCACATCATAGTTTCAACTGTGATGATCAATTGATACAAGAAATGTTTGCATGTTTAAACATTACAAGGGAGAATTGAGTACATTTTATTGAAATGTCGTTAATTGTGACATGATTAAATTGGAACACACTTTAAATGATTTTTGTCATTTCTCATCCTAATGGGTTGCTTGCCTATGCAGTAAAATGTTATTTTATGTCTGGTTAGGAGCTCTGTAGCCATGCATCTTCATAATTACTACAATGTTAACTTTCTGCAAAAAGCATACAGCAGCATTATGTAGTTGCACTATAATTTGACAATAAAATTATCAAAATATAGTACATGATTTAGGAGGAGCATGAGTTAGGGTGGATGGGCAGAGGGAGATAAGTCATCTATTTAATGATAATAACTGCTGTAAATTTAGAATCATTTAGGTAAACTTATTTCTGCCGCTAAAAAAACATGTGAACAAAATTGAGCAACTTGTTTCAAGATGGTGTATGAAAAACTTATTTTCCACATGTTGCAGGAAGACTATGCTATGCTCTACAATGTTTTTTTTTAAATGGTCTAGAATACATTTTCAGAGTATATGGAATTAAACTGAGTAATTTTAGAGATATATGTGGCCGCGGTGGCTCAGTCGGTAACGCGTCTGACTACCATGCTCAAGGTCCCGGGTTCGATCCCCGGCCGGTTCAAATCCGGGAACTTTTCTAACGGTGGAAGCGGCCCCGGCGCCTACCCAGCGTCGAATAACATGGGTACCTGGGGGAAACCCTGGGGGGTAAAGGCGGTCAAGGGCGTGATGCTGATCACATCACCCCCACTCACGACCGGATCAAGAAAGTGTGGGGCGTTACCCCCACATCCCCTATATGCCTTCATGGCGTGGTGCTATGCACAGGGGAACACTTTACCTTTTTTTTAATTTTAGAGATATAATTGGTCCGCAGTTTTGCAGAAAAACTTATAAAATAATATTTCATAGCTTAGGAGAGGAGTGTAAAATCACGCACATTCTATTTCTGATAACCGCCATAAATGCAAAAGCTTTTGAGTTGCAAGATAACTTGAAGGATTGATCTCATATTGTATTTGAGAAATATTGGTCGTCAAGTTTAAAGACAGTACACGACAGACTTATTTAACATGTCTTGCGAGAACTTTAAATTATGCTTATATTTGACTTGGTTATATTCTCGTAAATTAAGAAACACAAGTCTCTGCAATGTTACGGCATCACTTGAGTTTTAAGTTTTTAGTGAAAACTCTGTAATGTAGCGTGTGTTTTAGGAACGTTAGGGAGGGGTAAGGTGCCAATTTTGAGACCACAATAACTGCAGCAAATTTAGAGGTTTTTAGTTGAAATTAATCACATCTAGATACACCTCGGGATGATTTTGTATTTCATTTGCATTTGTTCAAAGTATTTCAAGAATGTAGATAAAAAATTTGATTTTTCTTACGCTGAGGTAGATTCCAAATTCTGATGACACTTTCAAATCTCTGCCTAAACTACATTTCTTGGAGATTAAGAAAAGAGACTAGAATTTTAGGGCTTCGCTTAAGCTATAATTTGACAATAAATGTTTTGAAATATAGTGCACGTTTGTGAATCGTTGTGGACCAAATTGGAGGTCACCAATGTTTTGACCATGGGAATTGCCATTCTCATAGCAGCCAGATATTTTGGAAGATGTATAAGGTATTCCATTTGGAAGAAATCAGCGAGACAATTAAATACGGCAAACTTATTATTTGGCATGGTTAATACATGGAGGAGGTATTTTTGCTTCAAACAACCAGAATAATAAATTGGAAAACAGTAAACACAACTGTGATAAACTGTGAACAAACTGTATTTAAGCAGATTTAAAACATTGTGTTACAGAGTATTTTTGAATTATTTACATATGAAATAAATGAGAAAAAAACGTGTTTGTAGCTGTAGCATAATTCATTCCAACATAGGCACAACACTGCATTCACAAAATAATTTGTTTCATAAACTGAAGTTTAGAATGGTTTTGAATCATTTGCTTTATTTTACTTCGCTTTTTGTGCCACTTTTGGGTAATTTGCGAAGAAGGGGATGAGTGATGATTTGATGAAATTGATGAATGGACACTCACAAACATCCATGCCCTGGCTGGGATTTGGACCCAGAACCCCTGACATCGTAGCGTGATGTGCTAACCACTCTGCCATGGGGCTGGTGAAGTTCAGAATGGAACTAATACTAATACTAATCATATTAACTAAAAATGTGCTTAACCCATTAATGCCGAAACAGCATTTCAAGTATTTTTTCAAAATCTTTTTTTGAAATGTCATAGTTGAGGTCCAAATAAGGTGAAAAAAACATTTTTTTTTGTTAAAACTCATTTTATTTGCCTTCATTACAGACTGGCAGATTTTCCTGCCACCAGGCATTTAAGATAACAATTTCAACTACTTTTTAACTTTCTTTGTGATTATTTTGTTTTTTATTTAGTTACTTAACAACAATGTTTAATACGTTGGTATCTATAGCATAACCTATTTATATCGAATATATACAAACACAGAAACATACAATAGTTCCAAAAATGTACTCTAAATAAATTTCTAAAAACTTACATATTCTAGCACATAGTTCAACAGGAAGCAGAATTTTCAATCAATCTCTTATGCATCGCAGTTAAAATCTGCTGCATAATGCATCCCAAGCCTTGATGTACGTCCTGAACATATCTTACATCTTGAATTAGGTATATTCCTCTTCACAATCCAATGTCCTGCGTTATCATATTAGAGTGCATGCTGTATCTCTTTTCTCAAAAATGGTGACCTGGTAACTCTTCTTGGTACTCCAAACTGCTTGATGAGTACATCTTACTTAATAGTAATAATCATTGGCTCATTTTCATATTATGAGCATAATGTAGGTGGCACATTATGTGATCAAATACATCCCGTCTCATGGCACCAGATATCATTTCATTGTGTATATCTAATGCATCACTCCAATACATACGGCGATTTGGTAACCTACAATACCAGTGATCAGAATGCTACATTTTAAAAGTAGCTTCGCTACAGCTACAGCTGCTCTTTCAAATGTAGCTTCGCTACAGCTACAGCTACATTTTCCAAAAAGTATCTTGCTATGCTACTCCTGTTCGCTACTCACTACTTCACTACTCTTGCATAAAAAATTAAAACAACCACATGGATATTCCAAAGAAGACCCTAGTATGACAGTTGTACTTACTGGAAAATAGAAACTGTGATAACCGTCGCTGCGCTTAAACTTGCAGAACGATTATCAATGCAAATAAAATTGCGTAATTAACGATAACCGTTATATTTAAAATAAATACAATACATGCGCAGAAAATCTCACAACTTCCATCACCATTTTTAGTACTTATTATTTCTCGTTGCTATGGTTACATCAGTGGCGAAGATATAGTACAAGCAATGCAAGCACTGCTTGCACAATTAAAATATTATTTAATGTACTTAACGTTGAGTGCATTATTTATTTTCTATCGCACTCGATTTCGCGAAATTTTACGGCCGCAAATTCTCTCCACAGCGCGTTGGCAAGCAGCAACCTCTCTGCTTGCAGCCACTGTGCGGGAAACCAACGCTTCTCAAGTATCATATGGCGAAGGGTAGATGCTGGTGAAGGTACGGTCCTCAAACCACTAATAAAAGCTCTGCTTTTCGGAGCTTTTCGGCTTCTCGAAAACACCCGAGCCAAGCAGAAAGCAGACACTACTATCAGAAAACATATAAGTGTTAACATGATCTCGAAGATGTATATTTGCTTTATTATAAACACAGAATTATTGAAATAAATTATTATAACTGTTCCAAATTCCATGTAGATAAACTTTAAAGCATTACTTTGAGTTTCAAGATTTGTAAAACGTGTCAATAATGTCGACGTTCAGGGATTAAGACAAACATGGTGTTCCGGCACTGGGGAGCGCTGGAATCTGCAGAACAGCTGGCTGTTGTCCGCTTCACACTTCTCTTGTCTCAAATTACAACACACGCCAGTGTTGACAACTACCAAATAATTTACACTATATTTATCGTAAGTTTTCATACAAACAATGAACTGATGCTTTTTTTCGATAAAACGTATGTAAAAAAAAAAGCAATGAAACTCTCTTCTGAGACCTGCAAATAGCAAAAACGTTAAGTCATTAATGCTATCCAACTCGAAATATTATTTTTATTAATACAGTACATTATTAAAAAGAAGAAACAGCGCATGTTCTTCCTATTGTAATGGCCTATTATTCGAAAGCTTAATTAATTTTAAGCTTCAAGTCAGTTCTATTACTCCCCCGTGAACATTAATTTTTACAACGAGGTTGACATCACTTTTCTGTTAGCTTCTGAGTTTTTCGGAATATTTTCCATTTATGTGGGAAGAACGAGTGGTTGAAGTGAGTGTTCTCTTTTGTGAAACAAACATGAATATTTCAAATTTCGTACGGGAAGCTGTAAGTAATAGCAAGTATTTTATTATCAATAACGTGACAAGAATTTTGAACTTAGCAGTATGGCCGTTGAGAGAGGAGTTCATGGATATATTATTATTATTTAAAATGTCCTTTCTTTCCTAGAAAAACTGGGGCAATGGACTGTATAATTTATATACCCCCCCCCCCCCCATTTTTCGGAGTACTGCATTGCTTTCCTTCCTCTTAAGACCACGCTTCGCTACTGGGTTACATCAATTTCATTTCTTGTATTTTATACAGCGTGATAAGATGATTATAACAATATCTATAAAACAAACATGCATAAGTTAAAAACAACATCAGTAACATAAATAATATTAACTTTGAACATGACAGTTTGAGAATAGGACAGTCTCAATCTCTCCCCTTCTCCTGGAAAAAAAAATGAACATAACATTTTTTTTTTTTTTTTTACATAATATATAAGATTTGAGTCCTGCTTTTAATATACACTCGTCAGGATAATGAGAAAGTTCACTTGACATAATGATCCAATTCACAAATTTACGATACTCTTTTCACTAAAGTTCTGAAAATGTCATCTTAGTGTTCGAATTTACAGCTACTTATGCATCACTTCATGACAATTACATTAGTTTAAGCAATTCTTCTTTTTTTTCATCAGAACAATTAAATTTCTTGATATTTGACAAGTTCTGCCTTGTTGTTATCTTCTTTCTGTCCATAGACATCAAAATTGTATAATTGTTTTTCACAGCATCAACTATATAGGGTCCAAGCCATAATTCCATAAACTTATGAATTTTCTTGTTAATTGCACTACTATGTTCATGATTTTTGACTAAAACAATATCACCTGGGACTATCTTCAATTTATTTGCATCACACTCAATAGGTTTGGACTTATATCTTTCCTTAATACGTGCTTTGGTGATAAAACACTTGTGTTTCCAGGGCACAAACTTTAAATCATCTGGCCAGTTAATTTGATTGATAATTGAATCCTTTAATTCGTGATGAAGGAAAAGTTCACTAGGTGTGAAACTTGTTATTTCCGAAACGAAATTATTAAGAAGTCCTGTTACATGATTCAAATATTTTACCCAGTCCTGATGATTTTGCGAAGTATATAATCGTAACAATCGTATTAACTCTTTGTTGTACCTTTCCACAGGATTTGCGAAAGGCGAATAAACTGACGTGGCGATATGTTTTATGTTACAGTCATCCATATATAACTTCCACTCTTGTGATTTAAATTGGGAACCGTTATCTGATAATATTACCTTACATGCTGGATAGTGGTAAAAATACTGGAGCTTGAATTTGTTAATTATTTCACGTGACGTTGCCTTCCTTAACGGATAAGCCATTAAAAATTTGGACATCGTGTCAACTATTGTTAATATGTAACTATATCCTTGTGATTTGGGTAACGGTCCAACAAGATCTATTGATAACATATCATGTGGAGTAGTAGAATATAGAGTCCAGCGCAGATATTTCTGCCGTGCGATGCGCGAAACAACTAAAGAAGCAGTGTTGCTAATGGAGCAGATAGAAAAATCGCTGCAGTGCGCCGATGCACAGCTGTTACATACAACAATAAAATTAGAGAATTCAGGTCTATCTAACGTTGAGTTTTAAACGTCATGCATTATACCAGGACTAGGATTAATATGTACTAACAAGTGGCTTTGTATGTAGCTACATACATATGGACTAAAAATTCGCAAAATATGAACTAACACATAAGTAAAATTACCAAAAATGCTGCAAAGAAGACTTCTTCATACGATTCCTTATTTGAGTGATTTCAAACAAAATAAAAAATATATATATATTATATATAACAATAACAAGTACATACACTGCCACTAGACGATAAGCTGCGCGGCTTTTTCTTTTGCTATGAACCAGGACCGGCACTAGTCATTTTGCCTCCCTGGGAGGTGGCGGCAGATGCCGCTCTATTTCGACCCCCCCCCCCCCCCGGTCATTACGCAGCAACGGAAAATTGAAAATCAATATATTCCTAACTAAAACATCAAAATATAAAATAAATAAAGAGACTTCTTATGCTATTTCAATACTATTCAGCGCAAAAGAATATCTCGCTCGATCACAGTTTTCAATAGGCTTATTTTTTTCTTCTCTTCAAATTTTGCCGCTCTGGGCAATGGCACGTTTCGCCCTCTCCTTCCGCCGGCCCTGCTATGAACTTGGTCACCTATCAAAGCATGGCAATTTTAACACAGAAAACAATATGCATTGCATTAAGCAGCAAAAATGACAGCCTCCTCTTCCTCCACCTAAATCCCATCTTTCGCAGCAAACGTCGCAAACTCTCTTGACTTCCCGCAAAATGTATGTCCGCCTGTAATTTGACATGCAATTTTTTCAATGTCGGCACTTCATTTTCACGCAGAGCGTAGTCGTATATGCGCCTACGGATAACGTTTTCATCGAAAGCATCCACTGACGATTTGGTCGCTGGTCTCTGTCATTCTTTCCCGGGGGTGGAGTCATTTTACCTGCCTTTCCCCTTCTGACATCTCAAGAGATTGTCTTTCGTTCATGATAGCCCTGATTGTTCGTTCAGGAACTCCAGTTGTAGCCGCTGCTCTCTTGCTAAAATGCTGTATTGGGATGCTAACACCTTCACTGGCTTCCTCCTTCATGAACTCGTGCACGTTGCTTAGAATTTCCCGAGCTTGGCTATGCAAGGTTTTTGATTTCAACTTTGACAGAACTGGAGGCATTATGGAATTTAACGTTCATTAACAAACGCACATGCAATACACGCACACAACGTCAAACCGGTAAAATACTTAGTATAAAATAAAAATATGGTGCTTCCAATCCAACAAAACTCACCGTCATTTTACCTGCCTTTCCCCTTCTGTGACAGAAATAGTGCTTCATTATTACAGTTGGCAACACTAGTTACTAGCTAGCCAATGAACATGCACTGCATAAAAGAAGCAACCACTACGCCGTGCTATATTGCCACATTACCGTCCCTGCCAAACGGTGTGAACCGCGAGCTGGAGCGCTATTCAATTGTTTTCAATGATGTTTGCGCGAGTGTGTCCAGGAATGGAATGACAATATGGCAACAATAGCGAAGGTTTTCGAGTAGGGTAGAACACGTGATACTAAGAGAGAGGGAGACGAAACGAAAATTGGTATCTACGCAACGGCAAATTTATGTGTGATGCACTCTACATGCAATTCATCCTTACTAATTTTTGTGTGAGCTTGTTTAGTTTTTGCGCATGTTAGACAGTCGTTCAAATACTGCTTGATACTAACTTTCATTTTAGGCCAATAATATAAACTTCTGCACTTATTAAATAGTTTATAGAATCCAAAATGACCTTGTAAGTCATGTAATTTATGAAGAATTTTGGGTACAACAACAATAGGTACTACAAGTTTCCACTTGTCCTGTTTCAAATGTTTCAGGAATAATATATTATCTTGAATCGAATATTGCCTTTTTATATTCTTCGACAAATTCCCATTTTGTAACTTTTGTACAATGGCACTGCAATAAGAATCCGAATTTTGACTTTCTTGCCAAAATGTTACACTATCTTCGTCAAGAAAATCAAGACTTATGTTATTTACATATAGTTCCGATAGAGTTGGAAAACCTGTACTTAAATCAGGATATCTGCTTAAAGCATCTGCAGCTTCATTAGATTTTCCCGGCACGTGATATACATTATAATCAAACATTTGTAATTTCAAACTCCAACGATTTAATCGTGGATTCAAAGTTTTAGTAGATTCTAGCCAAGATAAAGATTGGTTATCGGTAAACAATTTCACCTTAGTTCCAGCTATGTAAATGTAGAATTTTTCAAAAGCAAATAATATTGCTAAGCATTCAATCTCGTGAGTATTGTATGATAACTCATTGCCTTTAAGAGATCTGCTAACGTATTGAATTATACGTGGTCCTTCTTCAGAATTTTCAGTTGAGTCTTGCCATAGAACAGCTCCTATTCCTTTCTTCGAACCGCCTGTGTTGACATTGAAAGGCTTCGTGAAATCTGGTTGATACAAAGCCTTTGGAGATATCAGTGACTTGCGGAGGTTTTCAAAAACTGAAGCATGAACATCATTCCATTGCCATTTTGATTCCTTTTTCAACAGATCATACAAAGGCTGTGCCATTTCAGCAAATCCTTCAATAAACTTTCGCCTCCAATTAGCTAATCCTAAGAACCTTCTCAAGGAGCGTTTGTTTGTTGGAATTGGAAAATTAATAATTGCTGAATTCTTTGCAGGATCAACCATAATTTTATCACCGGACACTATGTGTCCAAGGAAGCAGATTTCTTTGTAAACTTACATTTGGAAAATTTAATAGACATATTGACACCCTTTATCTTTCGTAAAACTAGTTCTACATGTTGCATATGTTGAGACCAATTTTTGCTGAAAATTAGAATATCATCCAAATAACAAACAACAAAATTTCTGCAATCGGTGGAGAATATTTTATTCATCCTGTCCTGGAACACTGAGACTGCTGATCGAATCCCAAACGGAAGATAGTGGAAAAGATATTGTCTGGCTCTATAAGAAAAAGCTGTGTAAGGATATGAATCTTCGTCAACAGTATTTGACAATAACCACATGATAAATCAATTGAAGAAAAATAAACACATCCTAGGAACCTCTGTAACAGTTCGTTGATTGCTTCTACTCTCACTTGTGGAGAGATAACATGTTGATTTAGTTTCCTAAAATCGATCACAGGTCTCCAAAGACCTCCTTGCTTTGGCACTATATGTAGAGGGTTAAGATATGGTGAAGAATCCTGGTAAATAATTCCCCATTTCTCCCACTTGGAAAGCTCTTCTTCTAAAGGTAGTCTCCTTGATATTGGTATGGGATAAGGTGTGCTTGTAATAGGTGTTACAGTATCTAATTGAATCTTGTAAGATTCAACAATTGCTTTCCTAGGTTTATCCGAAAATTGTACGTGATAATACGACAGAAGTTTGAATAAATCAGCTTTCTGCAAATTGTCTAAATTATCATTTCTAAAAACAGACTCATAAATGGACTTCTTAGCTGGCATATATTGTACATCATCATTCAAAGTTGACGCATCACGTAACAATCTACATGAATAACTTTCATTATCATTTAATGTATCTTTGGAACAAAAGTTAGACTTTGTACAATACTTCGAATCTTCTGTAGAAGAACATTGCCGAGTTAAAACAGAGGAAATTTCCTTTCCTTTATCATTTAGCAAACTTACATCCCCTTCTTTAAAATCAATTACAGCTTTATATTTCCTCAAAAATGGAACTCCTAAAATGACATCGGCATTCAACTCTTTAAGAACAAAAAAATCCATACAAAAGTATTCGTTCTTTATCTGCAGATTAATAATTTTACTGCCAACAACTTTACACTTCTTGGATCCAGCGAAACCGGTGAGTTTTACATCTTCCACGTTATCCAGTTTAATGTTGCCAATCAAAGACGATAGTGTACACCAAACATCAAAATTTAGAACATTTGCCTGACTTCCAGAATCTATAATACAAACTACAGGTATTTGACAAATAATTCCATGAATAACTGGAACTTCAGTTAATGGATCCGGAATATCATAATCACTAACAGTCCATTCAGGTTCTTCTTCAAACCATTCCAATAAAAAATTCACTTGTAGTGGTTCCGATATTAAGTCTTTATCATCACGTACATTCAAAATTTCCTGTGTTTGAAATGAATTTTGTTTGTTCAAATTTGGCCTCTCCGAAAGAAAGCAGAGTGAACGAGACACTTCCATCCGCTCCTTTAATTTAAATTTGTTGTTGATTGGTAAGATGTTCCAATACCAGATTGTCGTGTAAAGGTCCTTGATACATTTCCAGAAGGAGAATTTGATATTCCAGAAGTTGTAGATGCATCTTGCGGTTGTAATGAAGTCACATTAACAGGTTGACTGTAAGTAGGAGCGAGAGCAGGCTCACTTGTATACTGCGCTTGCCTATTGTAGAAAATCCTTCCATTCTGACTACTGTTAGGTAACTGAGAAGTTATAGCATCCTGATTATAATTCCTATTTGTAGTGTCACCGGAAATACCAGAGTATGCATTATTTCTTTGGAATCTAAAATTATTTCTGTTATTATATGTAAATCCTGAATAGCCACGATTATTTCTACATCCTCTAAAACTACCATTGCTACCTCTAAACTGTCCATATCTTGAATTAGCATTGCCAAATTCATTAGTAAAAGGTACTTGAGCATCCATCGACGAAGTCTGAGTAGAAGATGAGCAAGTGTTTTTGGTGTGTTTAACATTAATTTGCTTGACACTAAATTTTGACTTCATACTGTCAGGATTCTTGTTGAGTTTAACCTTACTACTATTATCGGTTTCTTCCTGTAGGAAAATAAGTCCTCTTCTACTAGTTCGGACAACATCTAATTTCCTTAACATAGTTGTTAACTGGTCCATAGAATGTATCTCATGACAAGTTATGTTATTAGCTATATTATTTGGTAACTGGCTAATAACTAATTGAATAACATCCAATTCGTTTGGGTTCTCAACTAAATTCCAATAATTTGAATATGTTTTCAACGCAAAGCTTTCTAAATCACCATGTACTGTAGGATCATACTTCCTGTTCCTTAATACTGATAACTGAGACTGTATTATTTCCGGACTTGCAAATTGTTTCATGAATTCCCTTTGAAAATGATCATATGAAGAAAACATACGTTTGTGAGTTCTATACCAGTACGCAGCTCTGTTGGTGAAACACTGCTCAATACTCTGTAGCCTTTTGTTAATTGGAATGCCCATAAGATCAAGCATAGAATTAAGATGTTCTAGATATTCTCGAGCCGATTGGTCTTCTATTTTCCCAGAAAATTTGGGTAAATGAGACAGTTCATTTATCTTTACATATCTGTTTTCTCTATCCCCAACAGTAATTACAGGTAAAGACGTTGGAGAAATACAACGATCAAACTGACTTTGTGGATTATCACAGTAATTGTTATTTGTATTTGACTCATTAACACCAATTTCAGCATTTGGACAACTTGTGCCAGTCATTAAATTTGAATTACGCCTTTCACCTTGAAACCATGGTCTGCAAGCTTCATTCTGCAAGGAAGAAATATGACGAAACCCACATGTTTTACCAGGGACATTACTATGATGAACGACAGGGAGGTTAGGTTCTTGCGAGTATGTAAACATTTGATTTATGTAACTATTTTCACCATCAGCAGAACAACATTGTTGAACATTGGAATGTTTATCAATATTTGTAAAGGTAGAATTCAATCTAGAAGTTGTCTGCATATTGTTAATCTCATAATTACTTGTATCCCTAAACTGTACACTATTAGGTGAAATATTATTTCGATAATGTTCCTCATTGCAGGTTGGAATAAATCTTTTGTTTCGCTTCCAGCGAACACGATTTCGAACATGCGGTTCATCGAACGCTGTTTTCACATGGGTTGTTAAAGATTCATCAGATGAATAAGTAGATGAATTAGTCACCCCCGAGTCAACTGCATTTCTAGCCCTTTCATGTGATGTCTTAGTTTGAGAACTATTTTGTGCAAGGGGAGGTTTCAAATTTCCTTTTGTGTTGCGTTGAGAATTTGCATAATTAGTTTGCAAAACATCAATACGAGATTCTATATATTGAAACCTGTTATTACAATCAATAAGATATGTTCCAAAATGTACATTTTCCTTACCAGCAACTTCCAACGATGATAATCTATTATTAATATCAGTTATTTTGGATGAACATACTGTAATAGATTTATCGTATTCACTAATCAAATCTTTATTTATTAAAATTTGTTGTCCTTGAACGTCTTGTTCTGTTCGGATTTGAGAAATATTGCTATTTAAAATACTTCCCAAATGTTCATTTTTCTTGACACATTCAGAAGCTATTGAATCAAGTTGTGTTTTAACATCGGAAGTCAAGTTGTCTAATCTTTGATTAACAGTATTAATTTCTTGATGAACCAATTCAAATTTTGAAGTTAGGTTACTATAAATATCCTATTCCAATTGTTCAAACTGAGACTTAATATTCTCACTAAACTCTGCAAATTCTTGATTAGATTGCTGTAACTGTAATTTCATATCTTGGTTAGCAAGATCCATTCGTGTTTTTAGTTCTTCATTAGACTGTTCTAACTGGAATTTCATTTCAGCATTAGATTGTTCTAACTGTGATTTCATAGAATTTTCTAACTGAGATTTCATTTCAGCATTAGACTGTTCTAACTGTGATTTCATTTCAGCATTAGACTGTTCTAACTGTGATTTCATAGAATTTTCTAACTGAGATTTCATTTCAGCATTAGACTGTTCTAACTGCGATTTCATTTCAGCATTAGACTGTTCTAGTTTCGTCTTGAGGTCTTCGTTAGAAGCGACCATAAGCAATTGAATACTCTTAACAGTACTTACCAAATCGCCAAAATTCGGGTTAAGAGTTTCTAGATAAGCTGGAAAACTAAAAGGATCATAATCTGGCTTGCAACCTTTACAATAATAATTTTCTAGTGTAGTCGAATAAATTGTCCAGTGAGTGACTGTAAGTTTGAGACAAGATATGTGATGCCATGACGAGCACTGTGTACACTGAACATACCTCAAATCATTGTCAGGATCATTACAACAAGATAATTTGTCGGGTTTTGTAGAACAAACATCATGTTCTGTAGTATTTGCATTACTGGAAGCGACTACGGGATTACCAGCATCAAAGTAAGTAGTCATTGTATTAGCCTGAATGTTTGTTTCTTTACGCGATGATTTAGATTTACTTTGCTTTAACTTATCAGCCATTGTGATCTTCACACATATGACGATTCACTTAAGAAGTTATGTTATACAAGCACACTGAAGATTGTGACGTAAGTCTTACTTCAGCATATGACAAAAATTCTGTTCCATTACAACAGACATTCTTACCACTGTCAGAAGATTTCACACTTTTTGAACAATCCTGGCTTCTGGGTCGCCACTCTTGATAACCATCGCTGCGCTTAAACTTGCAGAACGATTATCAATGCAAATAAAATTGCGTAATTAACGATAACCGTTATATTTAAAATAAATACAATACAGGCGCAGAAAATCTCACAACTTCCATCACCATTTTTAGTACTTATTATTTCTCATTGCTATGGTTACATCAATTTCATTTCTTGTATTTTATACAGCGTGATAAGATGAT
Source organism: Lepisma saccharinum (assembly GCF_977018435.1). NCBI lineage: Eukaryota > Metazoa > Arthropoda > Insecta > Zygentoma > Lepismatidae > Lepisma > Lepisma saccharinum. The sequence continues at coordinate 18,120,028 of NC_139257.1, forward strand.
TATAACAATATCTATAAAACAAACATGCATAAGTTAAAAACAACATCAGTAACATAAATAATATTAACTTTGAACATGACAGTTTGAGAATAGGACAGTCTCAACTGTTATTTATTATCCACATTCCCATCATTCAGTAATTTTGATTGCAGTGTTACTTCAGTTACTTATTTTTAATAAAGTGTTTGAGAATAACATACCTATGTAAGCGGCAGATCAATTGAAATTTGATATATGAGTATTGCAATTACGATGACACAAAATTAATGATTACAACTATACACAAATAAAGCTTGGTAGATTTATTTACATTTATATATCAACATATTTTCCTTGAGAATAAATATTGAGTTGAGTCACATAGTGGTTCGGAACCAGGCTTGCTTAGCATATCTGTGCATAAAGTGGACTCAAAATAAAAACTGGGGAAGACACCTGCTCCTCCATTCCCCATGCTGCTCATCGTCATTCATCATTCTTCCTCCTTCCTCATTCTCACAAATAGCCAAAAATGGCAGAAAGTGACTCTAGATAAGAGAATTACTAAATAAAACATTCATATTCATTGTTATGGTTAGTGAAAGTAACCAAAAAGCGAAACAGAAACATAGTGAGGAAACTGATGTGCAAATCCGAGTGTTCCAAACATATTGTAATTTGAAAATTTGTGAACAAATATTATGACAAAAGTAATTGTAATTCCAGAAAGTGTATGTGTATCGTTCTTGTAACAATAATTTCTTGCTGGTGAGATCCTATATCCTGACAAATGTCAATTCTGTTAACATACTGAGCCGTTCATTGCTGGCACTATTGCTGTCATTCTAGTGGAAAATGGATCGCTCCTGTTTGCACTGCAAGTTGTGTTTATCACAGAAATTAATGACATTTTGCTGCGTCTTACACTAGGGATATCAACAGGATTCGTCCCAGTGGTGGCACAAACGAGGCATTTTTTTTTCCAGTGGTGCCACAAAAGAGGCGAAATTCTCCTCAAAATAGTGATGTAGCTCAAATATTGTAGCTGTTAGCCAGAATGTATTCATATATATCAGATAGTATTCTGGATATTAGAATTATTCAGATACTAATGAAATAAATTATGCCAGTATCTATAATCTATGATCAAGATTTTTTATAATCTATCCGTATTTCCATGTACACAATAGACTTTGTCTTTATGAACCTCATACAAAAGTAAGCGTTATTGTCGAATTCTTTTTGACGCTGTTGCTACATTCAAAATTTATCTCAAAATACTGAGAAGAAATGTAGCTGTAGCGAAAATTTCGCTACAACTACAGGAATTTTGTAGCTTCGCTACAGCTACAATTCTCAAAATGTAGCACCGCTACAGCTACAATTCTCAAAAAGTTGCGCCGCTACAGCTACAGCTACAAATTTTGCAGCTAGCTACAGTAGCACCGCTACTTCCGACCACTGCATAACAACCATGTTTGATGATTTGAACAAGTGATGTTCAGCATTCGTTGCGCTGTCTACAGCATTACCACACTGTTGCTTTGTTACTTGCAGAGCATTAATAGAGAACGACGAGGTAGAAGAGCATGTGGAATGCAGACTTTGATTAGAGATAGGTTTGGCAATGGTGTTCAAGTGTTCCTCTAGAAAAATGGCGTCTTGCACAGTGCTACAAAACTTATATCTTGTTACAATATGTGCTCATTGGCAAAACAGTTAACTTATATTGCCATGAACCATTTCCGGTAACGTTAGGGTAAGAAAGTATCTCCAATTAATATTTGGTATATTCACTAAATTTTGAAAAAGTCATTCAACATTCAGAACCATTAGCAATTTATATGCTGCGAAAAATTTGCTAGCAACAAGCAATGTGTATATTGTTGCATTGTACATATACAGAGCATTTCCTGACATTCGCTACAAGACTCGGGGGAAGTGGCCCGGCATCAGCGCTTGTCTTTCCTTGTGAATGGGTCCGCGACAGTCGCTAGAGTCGGCTATTAAAATTACAGTTTTCATATTGTGTACTAACCTTGACTACAGAAGGTGTTGAAAATGATGTCCCTCTGCTGCAACACATTCCTGGCATCTCCGAAGGAAATTGTCATTTACATGTGCAAGTTCGTCTACTGTAATTCTCCCGATTTCTCATACAATACTCTCTTTTAACTCATGGATGGTGTGCGAATTGTCTTTGTATACTTACTTTATTTTTTAGATTTCCCCATTTTTCTTTCTGCTTTTATTCAGAACTGACCCTGTTACTCTAAACTTTTTTTATGAGGTTTAATATAGTGGTCCTATGTGGAATGGCCACACCAGGAAATTTTGTTGCATAACATCGTCGCACTTCTCCACAATTCCTCTTTCCGAAGTAACACTCGACAAGATAAATCCATTGTTGTAATGTAAACTTTTGTGGTGCCATATTAAGCCACAATCTTCAACACACGGACACGACACAACACAACTTCCAAGGGAGGATTATATTGACGTCAGTCTGCAACGTCAACAGGAAAAAAACAGACTGTAGCGTGCGACTGTTGCGGACCCCGTTCACCGGGAAAGACAAGCGCTGATGCCGAGTCTCGTAGCGAATGTCAGGGAATGCTCTGTACATTTTCTCTCCTTAGAATTAATTGTAATTCCTTAGAAATTGCTGGACTTCACAGCATAGTGGTTAACATAATGTATTCAAATCATCATTCCTCCTTGTCACAAGTGGTAACGATTCTGATTGTTTTATGATTTTTTCCAAATTCTCCTAGCTGAAAGACTAATTATAGTTAATATCATTAATAATTATCATAGAATTTTGGCAATCATTGTCACCTGAAATTTGAACCTTCCTTAAAGTAATGAGCACTGTTTAGATTTCGAATAAAGTTATTTATGTTGGAAAAAAACTTAAAAATTACCTTATACAAGCATCCATGCTCCCCATTCCCCATTGATAGAAGCGATAGTAAGTATTGTAGAATAGTGGAAAAAAAGTAATTTGAAACCTTCCTGAGAATAATCAGCACAGTTTTCATTTCAAGAAAGTCCAATTATGGATAAAATAAAATTCAATTTATTTGGCCATGTTCAGTAGTATTATACAAAGCATCCAGGGATCTTATTTTAATGCTAAGGGAACTAAACCTGATTTGCGTAACCTAACTATGAAAGCATATCTTGAACAAAATCTAAGTAATTACTATAACTCTGCAGTAGGCCTATGTGTTAACAGTCGTAAATCGAAATCGAACCATGTAAAAAATGCATACGTAGTATGATGAAATTGCAATAAAACAAAAGGAACTTGGGCCTAACAATTAACCCACGAACATACAATAACCAAATTAGACTACTCAAAGGCATGGCCGTAGGCAGGAAAAATTTTCGGGGGGGGGGGGGGGGGGGGTTCATTCATAATTGTTCCCATGGGCGTCGCCAGAAATTTGAATAATAGAAATAATAACAATAATTGTACAATAATAATTAAACTTTCATAATAATAAAACAATTTTATTCCATAATAATACTAATATTAATTATTATTATATTGTTGTTATATCCTTGAATTATACTTCGTCATTAAACTTTAGATGCCTTCAATAAAAAGCTTTAAAAGTTAGATGGAAATTTTAGTCATAAAGTTTTTGTTGTTTAACTTTGAAATTACATTTTTGGTATTTTGAAAAGTGTGGAAGCAGTTATTATTTTTAAAAACTTAGCCTGGTGCATGGATTGTAACCTCAATCGCGAACGTAATACGCTACGAAACTGGAGATCCTAGGTTTGAACTCCTATCAAAGGGGATTTTCGACTTTATCGGACAGGAAATTTAAAAGCTGGAAAGGGAATTTTGGGACAATCATAAGGGAATCTTGAGTCTATATTCCTTGTGACGCAGGAACAACACTGGAAAGATAACAGCAGAAGTGAAAATGGAGGGGTCGCGGGTGGGCTACGATTCTGAGAATAAATCCTGTTTCACTCAACTTTCAGAATTCCAAATGTATGACAATTCTAGCCCGATCGTTTCAACATTGTCTCCTTGTATTTTTGTGATGCTTTGAAAAAAAAATGAAAATTTGTTATAGATTTTGGTTTCTGAACTTCCATTAATCCAACATGTCGGAAGTTTTGGGGGGGGGGTTGAACCCTAGAAACCCCCCCCTCTAAATACGGCCATGCTCAAAGGGGAAGAAAGTTCTTAGTGCAAAGCAAAATAAACACCACATTTTGAGAACTCTAAATATATATATTCTGTCTTTATTATTCTACAAAGGGCAACTGTACCAACAAACATTACAATAAATACAATGTATGTACACAACAATATACATAAAAAATACTTACATAGTTCAGAATAACGCTTTATGCTGCTTTTCCCCTTAGGAATGGCTACAAATGTGTGAAATATTAGGCCTAATCAGCTGACAAATCCTTACATAGAATAGAATTTATCAGCTTGTTTTTCCTGGAACTAGATCTTATAGTTTTCAACATCAGTTAATTACACACTATAAACAAGGCTTCGAAAGACCCTATCTCACTACAGAACACAAAACGTAACATATTACTCCTACAAGAATGTGCTTCAAAACATTTTACTGTTTCTCTACAATTAGCTGATACATATTTTCCTAGTCTAGTATGGGTGATTGTTGCGTTTCCATACATATAGCAACTGGAAAACATAGCAATTTTTTTTATCCTTTTGGTTCTCTATTTTTTACCACACATTCCTGAGGTTTAACTATTGACCCTTCTTTTCAGAAGGGTTCTTGAGAGTAAAAACAAAACATAATATACTGGTAACTGGTGAAAGAATTTCTCTCTCAACACACAAAAATGCACGTTGTTGTCATCAAATGTACATGGAATATTTTGCTGATATCTTTTTCTTGTACTGGTATGTTTAATAACTGTTCTTTGTTTGGTTGTTTTAAACTTGTAATTACTTTTGGTCCCAATATTTAAATTTCATCCTTCTGTATATAATGTTTAAAAACATATGTACAATATATTGCATAAATTCAGTATCACGAAGTATCAAAGTTAAATATTGTATCTGAATAAATACATGAGTAAATAAATAATGTAAACTGTTTATATGTGGGATGCTACATGAGTGTGTAACATCTACATTTCGATTACTGGAAGCTAAAATAAACACTGCACCTTGCAACACTTACAAGGTTTTTCCACAGAGAAGACATGTGAAATGGTGGGAGATCCGGAAATTACAATTGGCAGGGGTAAATTACAGTCGAGCTACCTAACTAACCGAGAATCAATTCTAACCTACACTTCCAGTGTTTTATAGTTCTGTTGGCTGAGTCAATGCTGATGTATCGGTATCAGAAAGTATCAGTTAGAATTCATCTCCCGATACCAGCCGATACTTTCCCCAACATTTTGCTCTTTTACAGGGTCTGCAAAAATGACGCACGACACTTTCGCGGAGTTGAATTATCCTGGAAATTATGCAAAATTCAATTTTTTTTAATTTGAACAAATTTTGCACAAAAAACTATTTTTTTAATTACCTAACATCTATTTTAATATCCTGATGTAATTCTTGAATATTTTAGAGCGAATGTTTTGGTAAATGGTTAGATATAATTGGAGAAGAATATATACACAAACATTGATCAATATTTACAACAAACTTTAATTATTACAATTTTCAAATATAGGCGCCAGTTCAAGGTGGTATGTTGTTGTTTTTTTCCTAAAATAGGGGTGCAGTGCTGGAATTTAATGGTTATTATTGAATGTTCTTAACATAATTCCTCCCAGTGTCATGGTAAACTGACGATCAGATGTAAAGAATAAAATGAATTAACAAAGCCCATTCTCTGCTGGAGTCGCATCAGGTTCGATCCCCTTACGGAGTGGTTTGAATCCAAATTTAAATTCTGGACCCAATTCCGATTAGCCTAACATGAGTAATGAGTGGGCTTAAGAAAATGAAACTTTGAAGAAAAGTTCTCGACCCTGTTAAACTTCATAATAAAAGAGAAACAATTGAGTCTCGAAAAACATAAGCCATAAAAATATATATAAAAACTAGGGATGACCACTAATATGGAAAATGGATTTCCGGATTTCAAATTATCCAATATCATTTTAGATGCAACTGATAATTTGGATATATGCAGATTATCCAGATAGTTCTGGTAAGAATGGTGACTGAAATTAAGGAAATAATTACCAAATAAGGGATTGGGACACCAAACTGAGAATGTTATATTCTAAGCTGCATCTCTGTTATGTTTTTATTCGTTACAGCAGAAAACTTCATGCATTTATACTGAACTTAGTAATGCAGAGATCTGTTTTAGGCAATAAAGGTAAACATAAAATTATGCTTCATTAAATTAGGCACAGACAGGAGATGTACTACGTAGAAGTTTCAGTAAAAAATGCTGGCTCGACCAGGACTCTAACCCGGGTCTCTGGCATACCGTGCCATTGCTCTACCACTGAGCTACCGAGCCGGACTGATTTTTCGCTGGTGTGGGTTCGAGTCCTATTCGAGCCTGCATTTTTCAATGATACTTCTACGTAGTATATCTCTTGTGTGTGCCTAATTTAATGAACTACCATCCCTACGCTGGGAGGAACGAGGCAACGTCGACATCTACAGTGTTTCAAAGACAACAGATCCCGTTGCGGTAGCACTGGCAGAGACTATTCCACCCAGGTAAAACAGCGATAGTGAAAAGTCAGGCGAGGCTAGGCCATCTCGGTTTTAGAGCAATGGCACGGCATGACAGAGACCCGGGATCGAGTCCTGTTTGAGCCTGCATTTTTCGCTGAAACTTCTAGGTAATAAAATTATGCGGAGAATCCATAAAAACAGATAAACAGACATATTGGATGAAGGATTTGTAGAGAATCCGTACAGTGGAAATACTGACATGACAAATGAAAGAATATGCGGAGAGCCAGTAAAATGGATAAATGATAAAACTGTCTGGATAATGCATGCATACAGGTATTTTGGATATCCACATATTTGCAATCGAGATTTGGCCATTCCTACCAACGAAATACCTGGCAGTTGGGGGGAAAGGGAGGATCGTTCCTATCACCCTCCCCATGAATTGGCACCTGATGTGATGGCTTACCTCTCCTTGCTATCTTCATCTTGACCAAAGCAACAGCTGAGTGAGGAAGCTTATGAGCACAGATGAATCTTGGAGGTACATAGAACTCCTGATTTGATCACTATTTCCGGAAAGATTGAAAGGTTGAAGATGATGAGGTCGATTAAGAATAATACCTTCAAGGCTTAGCATGAAGGTAACCACTGCTTGAATTGAAGGAGGCGGAGGGGTGAAGTCAGGGAATTTCCCACACTCTACATCTTTAATTTAGTTCTCATTCAGGGAAAGAGTTTTCCTGCTTCTATATTGTCCATCACTTTTGTCATCAATGGAATACTTGAAGTATTGTTATGCAATGAAAACTGAAAAACATTAAAAGAAAAAAAGAAACAGAAGATGGCTTCCACATACTGCAAAATCTATGACATGAGTTAATGGTTAAAATTGTTACATGGAACATAGATAATGATGGATGCAAGATTTGGAGAAGAACTTGAAAACCATAATAGAATTATTGTGAGAGATGATAAAGATGAATGAGGCTGTAGAACCATGATAATAATCAGATTGCGGTTCCTACTGATCGAGAAATCAGGGAATATAACAAATAATTACTAGTGTGTTTTACTTTCCATATTCAATCTGACTAATGCACAGATACAGTATTCATTTTCATGTGGGATCTGAACTAGTAATATGTGACCCAACTGTGAATCAAACCCAGAATCCTCTTGGTTATAAAGGCAGCACTGGTATCAATACCCTGCAGATGTGTTACTGGGTTTTGGGTACCACTTTATCATGAGACCCCATCACAATGTCCATTATATCAAACAATAACATCTTTTCCTGTAGTCTATGGGCCAGCCGAGAATTCGGTATAATTTCGGGGTTCTAATTTTCCTGTATGCCACAGTTATATGGGTGTGGAAGGATATCAAAAAAACATGATTGCCATCTCAGAGTGGTAGCTAATAGAAATGGTGGCCAATCCAAGATGGCGAATGTTGACATTTGCAAAAACGATTATCTCTGAAACCAATGGTCCGATTTCAACGATCTCTTTTTCAAATGACAGCTTAATGCATGTTCTATATTTAATGTTATATTAACTACCATTAAGTAATTAATCACTGATTAGTAAAACAATTTCATATCTTTTACTATTACTGGTACTCACTTTATCCGTGAAATTGTTTTTTCTTTGTTCAATAATTTTTCATAATTGGGAAATGAGAGACGCGGTAATGCAGAGAAACTAGTACTCACTTTATCATATTTATCTGAATATTAATTTTATGTTTATCATTAATTTAATAATAATCTAGGCATCTGAGAAGAAAATGTTACAAACAAAAGTTGTAGCATAAACCTTTAATTCGACATATTACGCTTGTTGCACACTTCACATAATTAATTCGTTTTATGTAAATTCTGAAGCCAAAACTAACAACTGTAATATGTCAAATTAAAGCTAAGCGTTTACGTTACAATTTTTGTTGGGAACATTTTCTTCTCAGATATCTAAATTATTAATAAATTAATGACAAACATAAAATGTATAGTAAAAAAATACAAAATTTCTTTACTAATCCGTGATAACTACTTAACGGTTGCTTCTATAGAAAAACCTAAGCTAGCATTAAATATAGAACATGTATTACTTTTACTTGAAAAAAAGATTGTTGAAATCGAACCATTGGTTTCAGAGATAGTAGTTTTTGCAAATGTCAACATTCGCCATCTTGGATTGGCCACCATTACAATTAACTACCACTTTGAGATGGCAATCATGGCTTAATATATTCCTTACACACCCATATAACTGTGGCGTAAAGGAAAATTAGTACCCCCAAATTATACCAAATTCTTGATTTTGGCCACTTGACCCACAGACTAATAATATTGTACTAGGCTTCCAGGCCACACCTGATTCGGAGAATATTACCTAAGTGGCAAGCAACAGTGACACTTACCACTGGAATGAATCTACAGAAATAAATGCAACCTTTTGTACTGATGTCACACACACAACTGCATGTGGTGTGTATCTCCTGTGAATCACTCTGACTGAGTGTTTTCTCAATAGCATGCTTTAGCTTTGTGTCACCTGGTATCACTTGCCAATTAGTCTGAAAACTTCCGGGGGATTCAAGTAGTTTCAAAATACATACATTAATGTGTTTTTATATAATTATTAAATGTTAGACTTGTTTGATCAGAAATACACTAACTTTTAATTTTGAATATAATTAAAAATTATTAAAAAACCTGGACGTTTTCATTGGATATAATCATTTAGTCGGAACAACCATATTACATTATTGCTGCTCTCTGTCCGTAACTATAGAAAGTTACATATTTTTCAAAAAATATATAGCGAATTAGCTAAAGTGAATCTGTTTTAGAAGAGAAGTTCATTCATCATGTTTTACCTGCATTAACACCCTTTTATTAAAAATCTCAGCAAATTATCCATGTATTCATTGTACAGGGTGGTACACAAAATGTAACCAAAATACCGAGTACTTAATATGGGTACATTTTTTTTGAGTCACCCTGTATTTATTTTGTAATATACCAACTGAAAATAACTCTCTCACCTTACAATCGACTAATGTTTTACACCACAAACGGGCTCTAAGATGGTACTAAATTCTACAAACAAGCTAAATATTTAACATTTACATTGAAATGAAACTATTATATCACTGATTATGACCAATAGATACATCTAAGTCCTATTTTTCTATGAGTGAGTAGAGCTAGAAATTACTGCTTCCAAAAATTCAATTTCATAATATTGTCCTGATTGTTTTGTGGGTAAAGTAATGCATCCATCCACCATGATTCATACACTTATTTTATGCTTTTTTTTTACTGTTAATTGATGGATTTGGTTTATCTTACTTCGCATTTCTGCCACTTTTGGCTAATCGCAAAGATGAGGATGAGTGATGATATGATGAAATTGATGAAGGGACACACAAATCCCCAGCCTGGGATTTGAACTTCGAACCGCTGGCATTGTGCACTTTTTTACTGTTAAGAATGGGTGTCTCAAAATTACTGGCATTCAGTGCATGTTTATTTATTGAACAATAAGCTGTCATCGATGTTTGTTTATGATTGCAGTCACCTGTACGATTAGCCTCATATTGCACATTTTTTGATAATTGGCTACATTGTAGCCCATTTCCATTACCCTCTATAGGAGCAGTATTCGCCATTATGGCAGGGCTAATTCACTGATTCCCCCCTATTTACTGGAACAACAATAAACCCAATCTGATTAAAAATATTATTCATTCCAATATTTATTCGAGTTAATTTAACATTCTTCCGACAACCTTTTCTAAACTCCGTACCAGCTAACTGTAGACCAGGTGAACAAGAACAAGTCTCTGCGCAAGTAGTGACGCGAGACGGCTCCACCAATGGACAGTGAGAGAAATAGGATCTGTGTAATGGGGGACGAGAGTTACTCTATTTCCTCGAGGAAATCTGTAAGCGTTGCAAACTTTTGAAAAGGATAATACCGAACGCACATGGCAAACGGACCATATTTTTGGCTCCAGGTCCGTACGATTGGTTTAATAATTTCTTAGGGAAATATTAGGGATAAAACTGCAAGAGCAAATTTTGACAAGCTGTGCATTTAGCGTACGGGTACGGTCAGGACCATATGGTTGGCAACATTGCGTTTTCACCACTCGATTTTCCTCCTCCACCTCTGCCAATATGCACATCCCTGCTCTACAGTTAGAACAGGGTATAGAATTAAGAGGAATACCATGACAATATTCAGAATATCCAGATGCATATACAACATGAAAATATTCTATCAAGTTTGGGATCAAGCAATCTATCTCTCTCTCCCTCAACACGCACACCTAACCTCAATATCTCAACCATTTGTGGAGGTTATTTGATCAACATCATGCTCTGGCCACCTTTACCCCCTCCCCTGAAACCTCATTTATTAGAAGTTGAGTGAACCCCAGAGCCACTTCATGCAGCGACATAGCTGGAAAAAAAAACACGTAAAGTCATCCATTCATGTATTTGAAGCCACGTCTCCTACATTGCAACCAGATACTCTACTGCCTGGGCCACCCCCACCTCATATTCTGTACATATTTGTATTCTATATTTTCAGGGTATTGTTCTGTACTTGTACTGTACAACAGACTTAGGCTATTCTTTCTCGTGTCCTCCTGAATAACATCTGATTGACATTGTTTATCATTCAATATATGTTATTTTGTAGCCAGCAGGAGCATTCCAGCATTACATGTGTAACATTTCACAAATAAAATGTAAGGTTCTCGGCATGCGGTTGGATTAAAATTTATTTATTTATTTATTTCCCTTCAACAGAGACAAGTCTGCAATTACAGAAGGTAATATCAAAAATATTACATTTTCATTTACAACTTGTACGTACGCACATACACACACTCATTATAATCATAATGAAATGAATTTAGATAATTATAAAGCACTTTGAAGTGTATGCTAACAATTGGAAAAAAAAACAACTTTAGTATGATTTTGAGTGTGGATTTTTGCCTATTTGCCTTTTTTATTCCTTTGTAGTAAAATATAGGCTTTGTTGTTTTTAGTTCATTTCATGGCGTTTCTAGTCCAAAATGCAATTTTATAGTGCTTATAAATGCCTATTTTGAGGGTTAGTGCCTATTTTGCTTAATCATGCCTAAAAATACCTATTCTGCAATTTTTGCTTACTTTTCTATGAGTCTTTGGCTCTCCCTACATTGAAGAAAGTAAGCCATTGTTTACATTGAAGGGACTGAAATCTGGTATTCACCAGATATGAAGATCTCAAGGGATGCCAAATCTATGGAAATACCAAATGTCTCTTAATCAGGGTAAGCAAAGTGGATAACCTATTGGTGACTCATACTTGGACAAAATGACGCCAACCCACCCTTTCTTTTTTCTTCCATCTGAAAACTTGTAGGAGTCAATCAGTATTCATTTGCTTTGTTGTGTGTGTCTGAAAGGAAGTAGATATCCTGTTCGTGTGTTTAAAAATGCCAAATCACAAGATGGCCAGATGCATATTAATTAAAAAATGGATTCCTGCAGAAGCTTGTTTTACCACCAACAGGATATTTTCTTTTCTTTATTTAACATCGCTTTTCTTACACTTTAGCTAATCATGACGATTAGGATGAGTAATGGAATTTATGAGGGAACACTCAGAAAGAACATCAATGCATAGGGCAGGATTTGAGTCAAGGACCCCTGACGTCGTAGCCATTCTGTTCTTGCTAACCACTCTGCCACGGAGGTCAGCCTCACTGACAGAAAAATACTTTTCGGTCAAGCTTGTTTTAAATTACTTGACAAATAAATATTTTATCCCACATGTACAGTCACTGACACTTCTGAGTTGTAACAAATCCATTGGCTTTAAATGAGACAATTACAACCCAGAAGTCTCATTTAAAGCGAGTAGATTTGTTACAACTCAGAAGTGTCTGTGACTGTACATATATAGTTTTATATAATGGCCATGTTCAAAACACTCAGCTGCTGACGTGATTTTCGGCTCCTTTGAATATGTTTTCCTACCTCTTGAAACAAGGACAAATAGTGAACAATGCACACTGTGACAAGCCGTCATCTTACATTAACTCAGTTCTGAATAGAACAATTCTAAGTTATGTAAAAAAACTTAGTGTAGTGGCCTAGTGTTCCATAAAGAATGAGGCGTATATATATAAAAAAAAGGGCCGATATTTTTTGAAAAACAAGAGAATGATAGGAGACGAAATTTATTGTGATTGATAAACAAGTACACACCTTGGCTATTTTTCACTGTAGTCATTAACCTCCAGACATTTCTAGTAGCGTGGCACAAGCTTCCGCATACCCTCTGCATAAAAATCTGCCACCTGAGAGTGCAGCCAGTCCAGAACTGATGTCTTGAGAACGTCACTGTCGTTAAAATGCTTTGATGCAAGCCACTTTTTCAGGTGAGAAAAAGAAAGAAATTGCTGGGGGCAAGGTCGGGGCTGTAAGGGTGATGATTGAATAGTTCCCATCGAAATCTTTCAATTGTCTCAACAGTACGAGCAGCTGTGTGTGAGCGGGCATTGTCATGGATCAGAAAAATTCCAGAGTGTAGCATTCCTCTCCGCCGATTTTGGATGGCAGGCCTCAGATTATTCAGTGTTTCGCAATGCACCTCTGCTGTAATTGTTCGTCCTGGTTCCAAGAATTCCACGAAAGTCACACCCTTTTGGTCCCAAAACACGGTTGCCATGATTTTGTGAACTGATGGTGTTTGTTTGAATTTCTTCACTTTAGGAGAACCAGAGTGCCGCCATTGCATTGACTGCTGCTTCGACTCCCCAGTGGCATACAATATCCACGTTTCATCCCCCGTCACTATGTGCAAAAAGAGGTCATCCCTATCCTACCCCCAGTGGACCAAAAATCACGTACAGCTGTCCTTTGCTCATTGTGAGCATCTGTCAGCATTTTTGGTACCCACCTCACACACAGTTTGTGATACCCCAGGTTGTCAGTCACAATTTGATGCACTGTTTTCGCAGACACTTCTGGAAACTCTTTGGCGAGTTCAGATATTGTGAACTGGCGATTGGAACGCACTTTCTCGTTAACGCGTTCCACCACATCGTCCGTCTGAACAATAGACCATTCGATACACTCATCGTCATGGGCATTTGAACGTCCTTCCCGAAACTCTCTTCACCATTGCCTGACCTTCCCATCACTCATCACTGTCGGTCCATAAATGGCACCCAATTCCCGATGGATGTCTGCTGCATTCTGTCCTTTGGCGTTCAGAAATCGTATGACAGATCTCACTTAACATTTGGCGGGATTTTGTATTACGGCAGTCATTTCACCTTACTGCTACTCGCACATACGCAAACCCCACTCTGACGATTCTATCTCTGTTGCAAGCACAGAATACTAGGGCATGCTCCTGCGCATGCTCAACTTCATCAGTGTTGCCAACCCTGCATAAAAAATTATCGGCCCTTTTTTTTTTTACCTGTGCCTCGTACACAACACTATAAGTCAAATGATGCTATTTATTCTAAAATCTAATGCCATACACAGATTAACAGCTCACATACTCGTCCAAAAAATTCAAAAGCTTTAAATTAACCAGATTGGTTATCCTACCCTTCCTGCAAATGAGCAGTTCATTCAAACTATTGTTTATTGTTTGTGAAATATTTGTGCGCAATTAGCACAAGTTTTTATCTTCACAGAAATTTCAATTCAAAATTGTTTTTTCATCACTTGTGAACAATTGGGCATGAAACTGGGGCATTTGTCCTAATTGGCACAATCGTTAGCACAAGCTCTTTATGTGAGAATTACTTTAACTGACGATTCCTCGCAAGTGTGAATTTCGATCAAAATAGTGTTAATAGTTTGTGATTCGTTAACTCACTTTTCTGTATAAACTGGAGTGCTAATACAGTATAACCTTTTCTTATTTTATAGCACCTTTTTAAGTGCCTATTTTCATCATTTTTGTACCTTTTTGCCTGCCTATTTGAGAGGTTTTAAGTGCCTATAAATCCACACCCTAATGATGACAACCTGAATGCACGAAAATGTGTTACACGTGCATGATGCTTTAAAAGTTTAGCAAACTTGACTTAATTACCTGCTAATAATGTTTGTTGGTGAAATATGCAAATTATGTGCATTCACAAACATTTAAATCTAATGCAGTTAAAAAACATTAATAATATTCAGATTGATTAATGTCGTTATTTACTCAAAATTTGTGCTAAATTCAAGTTTCTAACCTCACAATTTTTTGAAGATTATGTTAAATAAATAAGTGTCAACAAATCAAGGTTGGGTAGATGCATCTCACACCCCTTTTTTCAGTCGTATATTGTCTTGTGCACAATGTACAAATTTATTTTTTCTCCCCTGGTTCCTCGTTAGAAACCGCTGGAGAATAATTTGTTCCGTAATGACAGAAAATACTGGAGATATCAGCATAATATCCAGTTACGTTTCCTTCCAAATATAATTTTTCATTTCGTGATCCACCAGTGAAGCAACATCAATTGTCTAATCACACATTTGTTGAACAAGAACTAGAAGCATCGTGATCAAAGTGGAGCTCACAAGTTCATGAAGCAGGTTTGTAAAGATTGTAGCAAAACTAGTGGTGTCTCAAAGATGCAAAAAATATAAATTCATTCAAATCTATCGTAGAAGCACAAGTTGTAAGGAAATATACCAATTTTTTTTTTTTAATTACACCGCCCGAGCCAATATTCGTACACTGTTTTGTATTACTATTTCTGTTGTGTCTAAGTGAATTGTAGTAATGAGGTTGAATGATGATATTGCTGCAGACACGAAGGATACACGTGCCTAGCACGGGACTTGAACCTTTAGCAGCAAGAGTGCGAGTTCGACCACCAAGCTAGCCATGATTAACTGCTTAGGAAATATATATGAGGCCAGTGGACTTAGTTGACTAAAGTAGAAGTTTAGTAGAGTTAAAATTAATTTTTTTACTGTTATTTAATCAGGATTTTCATTGCTGGAAGTTTCAATGAAGAATCAATTAATTTTCTGTAACGACCAGCTACAGTCTGTATGCAACTGGCAAAAACAGATGTATGCTTGGCAACGTTGCTTCGGGAGAGTTACCCAGGGTGCGAAATCCTGGGCGGATGGGGGATTCCCCCCAACCAACCAACAATCTTGTCCTCAAAAATCCCCCCAACAAAAATTTCCTGGGTGGGGGAAGTTTTTGTTCCAACAAACAAAAGATAAGCAATTACTTTTAATTTCAAGTATAATTTACTAAGAATAATATCGAAAAAACACAAATTAGTGTAGTTGTGAGTGCTCAATGCCATTACTCTCTCAAGAGATCATTAACAAATCTACATCATTAAGCACAATAAAAGTAAGACAAGACTGCAAAACAATAACAACTATGAAATCTAATTGATTTATATTGGAATAAAGCAAAAACTAAATAAGAACATAATAAAACCACTAGTACAGTTAGTAAGGGAATTAGTTTGCTATGTTATAATATATCAAAGTAACAAATTATTTTCTTTATGTGTAATTAATAATAATACTAATATATTTTTAATTTAGTAATTAATTTTTAATTTTAATAACATTATAAATATGTATAATGTCTAATTTATATATATATATTTGTGGGGTGGGGGGGTTTGTAGATGAAGATCTTTCTCCCCCCCACCAGTCTTAAATGATTTCGCACCCTGATGTTACCCCTGCTTTTACCAGCTTTTACTTTGCAACTACGTTTGTTGATGCTCATCGAGCCACACACCCCCGAAGATGACTGGGGGGACAGAAATAGCCATGAAGGTCAGCTGGAAATGCGACCACTATAGTTTATTCTATACAAAGCAGTTTTTGCACCTTGAACATGTATACAAACCATACAAAACGAAAATTTTGTGCAGAAAATTTTAAGACAATTGGTATATTTCCCTATGATAGGTGTCATGGCCTAATGTGATATTTCATACTTACAAATTCATTTCTTTTTTGAGTGAAGTGAAAAAATGGAGATGAGATGAAAATATTTACACATGAATATTACTGTATCAAAATAACATTGATGATAAGACATTGCAAAACAGTCTTTGGTCGGAAAAGGTAGAGAAAATAGAATAACATGCAATAAAGTACAAGGATATGTGGCCACAAACAAAGACATACAGTTAACACCTTTTGTTAAAAAATACTCTCTTAAGCATAAAAAAGTTCGCACTCATAGAGGCAAGTACATTTTGCATTCTCATAATTGAAGGGATTCAAGTATATTTTTTTCAAGCATGCTTATTACGAAGCAAGTCATTTAAAATACAAATCTTAAACACTGCACAGAAGCTTCATTTCTTAAGTATGAACAAAATGTGTACACATATTGACCACATCCATCGAAAAGATTGCTGGGCAAATTTTCTTAAAAAATATTTTCTTTTCTGTCTGTGCTGAAAAATGCTGTGTGTGTGTATATGTACTGCATTCATTAAACAAAAGTTATTGTACATCAAAAAATAATAAGCTATTAGAGCAAATATATATTTTAATATTTCATCTTCGTTGTGGTTCTCAATCAATATATTATTTCCAATTGATTGCTAGTATGGCATTAATTCTTATATATACAGGGTGATGCAAGAAAAAGTAGCCCGAGTCAGTGGCACAAGATGCTGACCTGGGCTACTTTTTCGTGAGCAAGCCTGTGCATATAATGTAAATATTATACACTCATAGGTGGATTTCAAGTGTTATTTTATATATCAGAAGCAATTATATCTGAAAAAAATTGATAATGTTGGGGAAGCTCTATACAAATTAACACATTTACTTCTTCCGCTGAAAAGAGATGTATGATTTTTGATCGAAAATCTGCATATTTTGTCTATAGGATTCCCAAAAATACATTTCAACTATAAGCATGGCTGAATATTTTACTGTCCTGCAATGAGGAAATTTAGACTAATGACAAAGGTTTTTGTCTATATCTCATGCATTTCCATCCTTTAACAAATCTCTTAAATTTTAATGCTTTTGTATACTGACATTTCATCTCTGAAATATTGGAGTTTAAAATCAGTCAATTCTGATTTGTTTGATTTCCAGTGGGTACTCCAACATTGTGAGGACAATTTGGGAACTACAAGAAAAATAGTATTGATTCCACATTAGGAAACCAAACAACAGCAATTGGGCATAATGCACTGGCTATGCATCACCCAATAGAGTTAATGTTGCATCACAGAGATTAGTTTATTATTGTATTATTCTGTTCAATCAAACCACGACAATTAGTGTCATGTTACTACTTTGGAGCTTACATAATAATTAGGGGAAGGATTTTAAGGTGCAAAATTATGGTTGGAAAGGGAAAAAGGTTCTTGAAAATGTTTTCAAAAAGGTGCTGATAAAGTGCCTTTATTCAATGCTCTCTTTTTCTGCACCTTCTTCTGTATATAATGTGCACAGACCGCATAGAGAACAGTGGTTCTGGCAAATAGGTTAGGTTGTGTTTTCTGTCGTGGGTTTTGCTACATTATCTTGGGAACTTTTGGGGCTGCAATGATTATATTATTCCATTTTATAGCTCTCGTTCTGCTCTACAAAATGAGACTATAGGATTTTATGTAGCTGCTCAAGAAGAGTGGAAATCATTAATTTTTCTGTCCAATGTTTTAATAAAATATGAAAGAAAGGGAAGGGAAAATGTGTTGAAGCATCAAAGAGGGGGTGAACGTGCTAATCTCACTAAATGGTGCAACAAAGTGTGTTCATTTTACTTGATTTCATGCCCTAAACTACATATCTCAAATGATCGGTATGAAAACAGATATATATTTTTGGAAAGATGCTGCACCTTAAAATCCCTTCCCTAATAATAATATACATAACTAGGGCTCAGAAGTTGAAGACCTAAAAATATCAAAAAAAGGACCTAAAAACAGAAAAAGGACTCATAAATGTGATCCAAATTAATTAATAACTTCAGTTTTAATTACATATTTAATGAATAAAAACATAAAAAAATTCTGGTGGTATGGAACACACAGGGCGAGAAAACTATATGAATGACATGCATCTTCTTTCAGACATTATATATTTTTTAGATTAACATAATTTGAAAAATCATATTTGAAGAATCACATTTGGCCTAACCACACTAGGGTTACAGAAATAGGACATCGGATCCTATTTCAGTCGTCCAAAAATGTTTTTATCTCGTTTCAGGGATGGTTCAAATATAGCTATTTCTTTATTTCTTTACTACAGAAAGGATGTTTAAGAGGTGACGAACTGATGATGATTTGAATTGAGAATGGGCAGTAAAAATGTAGTCGAAAGAAGGTGAAGTTGCAAAAAAAAGCCGTTAAGATCTAAAAAAAAAGCTAAAAAAAGGACCAATAAGCCAAAAAAGGACAAATAAAACCCACCTTTTTCTGGCCTACAATGACCCAAAATGAACATATATTATGTTGGGCCTCGTCTTCGGACACTAGGAAAAAGAAGGATTTTTCCTCAACTTCCGAGAGCTCTACTCATTATATATTATGCAAACAATTAAAACAAGCTTTCAAATCCAGATTTCAGTAAATTACGTTTGAACTTGATTGTTTAAGTACGCCACTGATCGTTCTCCATTGCACCCTTCTAATGACTGGATTTCCTCCATGATTTGACGCAGGAAAGATGAGGGGAACTGAAGAAAAAGTGGGCAGGTGGGTAAAAACACAGCCTGCTACAATGGTGGCAGATGAAATCTGCTTGTTCATTGTTCTTTTCTGTTTCACTTGGCAGAGTCAGGGAAATCCAGATTCAATTTTCAGTGAAAAGGTAAATTTTATGAAAAATATCAAAATTGATGGAAAATTTGAAGTTGTCAAACACCTATGTACGTTTCAATTCACGCATGCATTTGTGTTGTATTCCTATTTTATGTAAATCAACTACTTACGAGTAGAGGGTATAATAAATAAGGTGCAGATTTTTGCCTATTTGCCTTTTTTTATTCCTTTGTAGTGAAACAAAGTTCATTTCATGCCTATTTCGAAGGTTAGTGCCTATTTTGCTTCATTGTGTCTATTCTGCAATTTTTGCTAACTTCAGATTTTTTTAAAGTGACTTTTGCTCTACCTACACTGAAGAGAGTAAGACTTTGTTGACGTAGAAATAACTGAAATCTGGTATTCGCCAGATTTGAAAGTACAAGGGATGTCAGATCTTTGGAATTACCAATTGTCGCTTGATCAAGATAAGCAAACTGGACAACCTGTTCATGACTCATACTTGGATGCCAACCCACCCCTTTTTTTATTATTAGAACATAGTTTAAAATATTTTGTTTTAGGTTAAAATGCTGCAAATTGTTTTTTCATCACTTGCGAAGATTTTTGTGCAGCAGGGACAGCATAAGTTATTTTTTTGTGAGAATTACTTTACGGATGATTTCCTACAAATATGCATTTCGATCAAAATAGCATTAGCATACTTTTATGTATAAACTGAAGTGCTAATACAACTGCAATGCAAGAAGAAAATTTCAATAAATTCATGTTAATTGTACATTTTAATGTCTTTTCTACTTTAGGGTGACATTTAAGTGCCTATTTTCATCATTTTTGTTGCCTATTTGTCTGCCTATTTGAGAGGTTTTTAGTGCCTATAAATCTGCACCCTAATAATGAATGTATACATTAAATAAGAATGGCTGTAATAAACCAGGTCAAATTTTCCGAATACGCCACTGGAGAATAGTACAAGCCCATTTTCATGTAAAGCCATTGGTTGCCATAGCACTGATATCCTTGTGGTAATTTTAGAAACAGACTTACCATTACCAAGTTTAAATACTAAGTTTTTACCATACAAAATACTAATAGATGCAAAATTAGTTTTTGGTCAAAGTTATTAAAGTTTTCCTCTTCCCAAAATGTTTGGATCAGAGGCTAATCTGAGGTTTAGGTTCAAAACCATGTTGATTGTGATCCCATACGTTTGACAAAAAAAGCATTAAGTTACTTTCAGTTGTACACTTGTGTACAGAGCAAGATAAGTTGCAGTGAACATCTGTACAGAAATCTGTAATCAAAATAACAGGAAATAAAAATCTACTTCCCCAACACCGTCAATTTCATTATGCCTGTATTACTGTGATTTATATATATTACGAAAAATCCACTAAAATTGTGCATACGAGAAATCAAACTTATATGGCATACTACTTTTATTTTAGTAATCTACTGTAAACCAAATCATACATATTAGTATCTGCTGTGATACATATTGTTTGTCAGCTAACTGAGATGTTTATCTGTCATGGTTAGCAACTTAAAATTTGCATTTGAAATGAAAGCAAATGTTCATTTTGCAAATCAGAAATTAAGCACAATATTGCATTAGTTAGTTTACATAATACCAATAAAGAAATGTGTATATTTTTAAAGAAAATTAAAATAATTACAAAACTAAAGTTAAAGAAAATTAAAAAAAACTAGTACTGTGGAAATAAAAGAAAAATGAAATAATAATATTTTAATAAAATTTTATTACTTAAACTGATTCAACAAAAATAAACACTACCAGAATCAAAACAAAAGACAACAACAAAAATATGTGTGTATATATATAAATTTCTTATCAGGTAACATTAACATTTTTCATAAATTAATATATAATGGAATGATACATTCATATATAATATTGTTACCTGTCGCTACAAAAGAAATTACAGAAAGTAGATTTCTTCACTTTGCTCACTAAAGCTAGCATCTATGAAGAAATTTGAAGGATTAAGTACTGCTCTCTATCGGTATAGGAAACATTTTGATTTCTTGTCCATAAACACATAATCAGAAACATACTCACGCATGTACACACACACTTGGAAGAAAGAAGTATGCGCAATCTTTGGAAATGTCTTTTTACCTTCCAACAAAGTAACATGCCTCTCTAAAGATACATGCATGCCTATATACGTATACACACATGTGTTTACGTATGTGCGTGTAAATACTTTTAAATAAATAAGGTTTATATAAGACGTACTCCCCCTTTTGTTTTTCTTAGTGGTGTATATTCCGTATTTTACATGTTTGAGAAAATAATGGAATCTGTACACAACGGTAATATTTATACACAAAGCATATAACTATCCAGCCATATCATCTCTGAAGATGATCCACCCTACTGTTAAAAAAAAAAAAGAGAACATGTCGCAATATGTCCATCATCATAGGCACTTGATACTTTTGCACACAGATGTGCATAGTATCACCCTTTTAACAATTTTGCAACACCAATATCACATTTCGCAGTGCAAAGTCCATCCCAATTACCGCAGGACCGGTAACATCCAGAATTACCAGTCCGTGTTGTCGTTACCTGAATTTCGTGCTCTGATATGTTGAGCGTGGAGATCTCATATCTTTCTATCTCCCCTCGTACGCTGAAGTCGCCAACAACCATCACAGCCTAAACGTTGAATGACCTACCATTCACCATCCTATCAGGAAGAACGTTCCCTCTCAAGTGCAGAGGGATTCTCAATGTGAAAAGCTCCAAAATAAAACCATTCCGAAACTGGTTCACACTTCCCTGCAATGACAAGGTACGAATAAAAAGATTGATTCGCTCTTCTGCCACATTTGGCTAATCACAATGATGAGGATGAGTGATGAAACAATGAAATTGATGAATAGACATTCACAAAGAACACTGATACTTAAGCTGGGATTCGAACCCAGGACCCCTTGGTGTCGTAGCATGCTGTGCTAACCTCTCCACCACGGAGGTTGGCAGGTTAAAAGAATATAAGCAACATGACAAAATTTACAGCCAAACCAATACTGATAGCACAGAAAGTATTACCACCCATACAGCATAAATCTCCAAGGGACATCCAAAGAATATTCACAATGTCCAGATCAGATCCATGGATATTGTGGATATCCAGAGAACCTCCAATTTTGAATATCCAGGGGATATCCTTTCCTGGATATTTATGGGATATGTTGTATTACGTCGACGTGTTATTAAAAATTTGACATAAATGTTTTGATATTCGTGTAAAGATTCACTCATAGTATCTAGTGTAAAGTTAATTATGTTAGGACTTTAGGAATTTTGTCGTCTGTGGGTCCATTGTCTTTTCAGGAAGTCACGCATGCACTCCAGGCCAGGCAAAACTTTCTTTGCCATGAGGCTTTCTGTGTGTCTCGAACACATTAGTTGCATTGAGGACGTTGCCTTCCTTAGCCACGGTTGTGAAGAACAAGCTCTGCACACTCTGCTTATGATTGATGCGCATGTGAATACAAAGAATTTTTCGGGTGTGTAGATGCACGCGTGTGTGCATGTAAATTTGTGTGTGTCAGTGCATCTACATGAGAGAGAGTGAGTGAATGGGTGAGAGTGAGAGGTAGAGAGAGTGAAGTACTTGTTTTAAGCATATGTCTATCAGATATATGTGTAAATCTAGTCCAGGAATGTTCTTTTTTTTATCCAAAGCATGTGCGAAAAATATCAGCATAATGTCCAGATTAGGTACAATTTTATTCCAGAATATATCCTTATCCACAATGAAATAAAACATGCAGATAACGTCCCGATCACGTGAACCCATGTCCAAAAGTTTTGTACATGTTCAAACTGATCCACAGAATGTCATAAACATATGATTCCTGGATATCTTATAGATGTCCCCTGGACGGACATTTGGATATCCAGGGGATTTCCTATAGATGTCTTTTAGACATTCCTGGTGGCATCAATATCCAGAGGACATCCATTAGACGTCTCCTGTATATTTGTCTGCTGTATGGGCAAAACCAATTAATACATTTCTGGTATCCTGCAAGTTATGCAAAATTTTGACTGACACTTTTGTGTAGTAAATTTTCATCAATCTTGCACTCAAATTGTGCAGCAAAAATAATTTTATAATTAAATTATGTACACTAACATCATAATGTTCATCTTAACAGGCTAAGAGTGTGCAACATCTTGAATAACTGTTATCAGGATTGAGAAAAAAAAAATTCTCAGTGCTGGTCCCCATTTTAGAAATGACTTCCAAATTTTCACGAACAGTCACAAAATTTTGAAAGTCCTTATTTCTTGAGATTTCATGCACAATAAGCGTTGGAATCTCCACTTTTTATTATTATTATTATTATTATTGGCAGATTTATTTTCAGAAAGATATATACAATCACTTCAGAGAGAAATAGTGTGTAGAGTTAAAAATTTCCTGAAAATTTCTCATCACAAAAATTTCCTGGTATTCCTGATCATTGGGATTTTCTGAAACAGCTGATGTAAAATTACAGGTGCAACATCACTGCTGACATCATGGCAGTAAAAATAATTAGTACAAATACATATCACATAGTTTCGAACAAACATTATACTGCCAGTTGTACATCATTGGGCCAGTAATGTATAATGTGACTGACAAATGCATTTGAGATTTTGACATTTTGGTTTCACATATCATGGGATTATTCTTACACAGAGAAATACTATGCATGTGTGCCAGGAGGGAGGGGGGGGAGATCCAGCAGGTCCGTAAATCCCCCCACAGAAACTCGGATTGTTCATTTCAAGTTAGAAAAATCAGAAAGCGTGTAATTTTTATTATTATAATGGAATTTAAACCTGTGAATAAATTGTTTCACAGTTTTTAATATTCCAAGAATTAGAGTTTTATATGAGAGGTCACACATCATGAACACTATGGTTAACTTTTAAAGTTTTTCTTCAATGAGGTGTGTAAAAGTTAATAACAAAACAGAAAAACTATGCATCTCAGGACACTAACTGTAAGAAATGTAAAATAATAATAAAAAACAGTTCAAGGTGTCCTGGGTTTGATACCCGGTGGAGGCACATAGTGCTTCGGATCCCACTTTAAACTGTAGGCCCAGTCCCGATTAGCCTTACTGTGCATAAAGTGGACTTAAAACACCAAATCAATCAATCAATCAATCAATAAAAAAACAGTTATGCTGGATATTCACTATCTTGTGGATAAAGTAGCAAAGTCTTCCCAAGGATATGATAACAATAAAAAAATTGGATCACAATTTATTTTCATTAGTTTATAACAGTTATTATTTTATAATAATAATCATAAGTATGATAATAATAATATATAATAAGAATATTATATTATTATTATTATTTCTGCTATTCTAGTTTAATCAATTGCCTGACACCCCCTACAAAAATTTCTGGCGATGCCTACGGATGTATGTTGTGGAGGTTGGTCAGAGACACGGACACAAGTTTCATTTCTGGTTGCACCAGAATTTTCATGCAAGTTTTCGATTAGTTATTCCAAGATTTTTGTCTCCATTTAGGTAAACCATTGAGAATACTGAAAATGCATGGTGGTCAGTAGCAATTTTTTGAGACTATAAAGGGTTGTGAATCAAAAAGGTTTGGAAACTGCTGGTGTATACAGCATTTATATTTACCTATAATATGATTACAAAAATATTCAATACTTAAGTGCGATAATGCTATGGAAATCTGTGAAAACAATAGTGAAAAATTCTGAAAAATGACAGAAAACAAATGAACACCACAAATAAAAAAGAAGAAATTTAATTGGTAACTTACGAAGCTTCCATTGATGCATCACTAAGGATAAAATCCTTCATTCTTAACAGATCTGCTTTGCTTGGCTTCCCCAGGCCTTCCGCAACAGTGATTTGTGCTGAAGATATTCCATCTTGAACCTCACTTACATCGATTTTAACATCAGCTGGCTGTGTAGGGTGCCCTTGGGACTGAACCAACTGGAAGAATAAATTGTTTATTACTTAGACATATTTACAATTTTTCAACAGGCACTGATTATTTTCTGCAATGTGCATTACATTTCAATCTTTGCATAAGTCTTGAAAAAAAAAAGACACCTGTGAAATGCATCAAAATATTGAGTATTAAAAAGAATTAGTCACTACAAGAAAAATACCAACTAACTCTCTAGTGTTCTTAAACCTGCAGGTTTATGATTGCAGCAACACAAGCCTTCCATCTGTCCCTATCCTGGGCAAGATCAATCCAATCTTTTCCATCCTAACATATTTCATTTATGTCCATCTCAACATTATTCCTACATCTTCACTTTGGCTTTCCCACAGGTCTCTTACCATCAGGTTTCCCAACAAGAATACTGTCTTTGTTCTTTTCTTTGTAACCATTTTAATCTTTTTTTATTTGGTTTATGTACATGAGTTAGTGCCTCACCGATGGAGTAGTGGTGTCATCGCCTTACTGTGCATAAAGTGGACTTTAAACACCAAATCAATCAATCAATCAATGTACATGAGTTAAATGTATAAATTGGGTTAGGTGGGAGAACAACCACAGGCTGAACCTCGCCCTTCAATAAAGAAAATTTGAATTTGAATCTGTGAGATTGTGTGTTTTGTCAACAGAGATTAATTAATTAATTCAGAAAACTACGTATATAGCCCATAATAGTGGCTGTTTTCTTCCAATTCTGTTGGAAAAAGAAGTTACCTCATGATGCATATGCACAGTTTAGTGTTTCTGGGATGCAGACACCGCACCCTTAGTTAATGGAAGCAGTGGGCTTTTGAAATTTATCGAATCACATTCACAACACAGAGACACTAAACTTTTTGCATGTAATAAAAAAAATAGTGAACAATAATGTTGTTTAGAGAGACATCCCAAGTAACCACAACCGTTGGGCCAATATAGTTTTGACGTGGGAAAGGTTAGCTTTATGTTGGTTGGCAAATTGACGTTGGTCTTACATTGGGCCAACGTTTTGTTGCAAACGTTTGCCCAACCATGGAAAAGTGAGTCAAAATCAGTTTTAAAAACAACTTTTTCATGCTAAAACTACTTTTAGGAGTATGCTGTAAATAAATCTAGAGTGTAAACTAAGTGACATGTAACAGGGTTTCTTTTCGAATATTTCCGTCAAAGCATATACTGGAAATATAATATATTTTTAATGAAAGTAGAAGTTATTTTTAACTTCCAGTCACTCACCAGTCCTTTGACAGTCACCATGGATGAAAGATGTGTTAGGAATTGCTTATTGTTTGTCTCTTTAGCTGTAGTAGAACAAGAACATTCTTACAGGTATTATTGTGAAGGCAGTTAAACAATGTGTGCAGATGTGTATTTTTTTATGTCCATAAATAATTTGTACTATTGTTTACATTTGTTTAGTTTTCAGTATGTTGGGCCAACATAAAACCATATTGGCCCAACATAAAAATCACGTGTTGAGAAAACATTGGGACCACAGCCAAAATTACCGTTGCCAAACGGTATGTTTTTACGTTGGGCCAACCGTAGCCAACCATTTTCAGTACAGTTGGCCCAACGTTGGGCCAGTCACTTTTGGTTACTTAGGATCGATCATTCATTAACCTGTGAAAGATATGCAGAATGACAACTGATGTTTTTGACAGCATAAAAAAGGTTCTTACCTCCATATTGATGGCCTCCATTGCAGGTGATATTGCATGGGTCCCCCTTATATAAGTTGTCGAAGCATGTGCAAACTCCTCTGAAATCACTGGATCTTCACAAACAACATGGAGCATTGATCCTGAAACAGATAATACTTGATAAGTAACAGAAAACCTAAAGAGTAGATGTAATCATCAAATATGATATGTCAAGGAGCAGTCCTGCATGCAAGTCAGAATCAACATCCTTAATATCTAATCCCTTCTCCAAAAAATTAGAATAACTCTTTGATTAACTATCAAAATGAACTGTACTATAAATACTACCTTATATGTGCTGTATATATTGTTTACACTGAGGTAGGATATATATTTCAGATCTCTCTCTCTCTCTCTCTCTCTCTCTCTCTCTCTCTCTCTCTCTCTCACACACACACACACACACACACACACACACACATATACCGTATTGGCCCAAATATAAGCCGCCCCCGCATATAAGCTGCACACTATAATTTGAAGGAGCAAAAATGGAATTTTATTTTATCATAAATACAGTACATACAAAATATAGTACCATTATTGAAAAATTAAGGTTACAATTGTGTGCTATACCTACTTCAAAGGTAGCTTTCTGTTAACTACCGGCACAGTACTTATTAGGCAACAAAATTAGCCTATTCACCGCCATCACTTTTGTCACTACTGACTTCACTTCCGGTACTCACTCTATCACTCTCACTGCTTTCCTCCCACAATACGTCATGATTTGACAAACTGTCATAATTTTTTTTTAAGGTTGTGAATATAAGATGCATCCTAATTTTTCACAATTGAAATTAAAATGTGCAGCTTATATTCGGGCCAATACGGTATATATGATACTTCATACTTAGTAGGGGAAGGAAGGGTAAAGTGGCCAGTGCGGGCAAAGTGGCCATGTGAGTTTTCTTCGCTGTATAGCGCTTCCGCCACGTGGGAGCCGGGCGAAACAGTCAGCGTTGTCTGTGACTTTGAAGCGGGAGGCTGTACTTTTGTAGATGTGAACTCATTTTATTGTTTTTTCGCTAGTCTGATTTTAGCTAAGTGGTACAAATTGTTGATTATAGCTAAATAATAGTAAGTGTTATAATTATATGCTCTTGTGCAGTTTGATGAGCGTGAAATAACCTTTTAAATGATGTGTGTTTGAAAATGCTAAGTCATGTAGGTGAGACGTTAGACCACAGTTTTTGTAATGGCGTCATTCCGGGCAAAGTGCCCTCGAAACAGACAGACTCGAAGGATGGATTAGATGTTTAAAATGCAAAAAGTGGGCACATGAAGAGCATGCTGGTTGTGAAGAAGAAGATGATGAGTTTGAGTGCGAATTTTGCAAATAGGACTATGCCTAATCCTTTATTGATAGACTATTGATTACGAATTACTATTTACTTTATCTTGTAAAGATTTCATACTTAAGATAATACTTAAGAAACATAATACTTATTCTTAATGTGTATTACTTCAGCTTGTGTTGATTAAATACACACTCTGAATCAATGTGATTTGTTCATTTACCTATGCAGGTAAAATGGGAAGGGGCTGGCCACTTTACCAAACCTAGGCGGGCTAAGTGGTCACTTCATACTTTTTTTAAAAAAAGTAACGTGTACATTTCTAAACAACGAGAATTAAAAAAATGAAATAGAAATTGGAAGTACAGTTATTATACTTACTATTGGTCTATATTTCTATAACTTTGCTGATTAAAAAGGTATGATAAGAATTCATCAAACCTTAGAGTGGCCATTTTACCCTTTCTTCCCCTATATGTGCCATGAGGTTGATTGTCTAGTATGAATGTAGACTACATATCTTACGAATACTAATGTTCACAGAATAAATGCAATTACTATATAAGAATTTATAATAACAACACCTTTTTGAAAAGTTACATGAAAATTATAGCTTAGCCAGTGACTGACTCTGCAATCTAAACCGGTATGAGCCTCCATGGGGCATCAAACCCAGCACTCCTTTGATTGCAATTTGAGAATGACCATTAAATAGGGTGACTATATGTCCCGTTTTGACTGACCATGATTTGTTCCAGGGGTTTGCTTAAAAAAATCAAATCTTAATTTGAGAGACACATCATGCTAAAAAATCTTGATGGAATTTCTAAACTAGTCTCATGCCAACGTCATGGTAAAGCAGCTGGACTGTGTTTCAAACACTTCTTAACAATTAAAATGTTTTATTGTCTTCAAAAATGTTTGTGTAGACAGTAGTTTATGGTTTAAGCTAGCTCCCGCTATTTGTATTGCTTTCTGCTATTTGTTGAGCAGTGAATAAGCATGGCAGGAAGTGTATATGTAGCATCAATTCGGACCTGCAACAAGAATTTAAATTCCTGCATCTTGACACAAACTTAAAAGACAAATCTCGCATTGATGTGTAGATATGTGGCGAGTTTTACGAATGGTTGGTGAAGAATAAAGTTGAAATAAGTCTTGAAGTTTTCCTGGCGATGAATGATGAAAAGATTCTCTCAAGCTATCAACCAGGTGAGTTGTGGTAAAGATTCCAAGCTTTCGAGAGCTAACGTCACTCTCATCTCCAGGGTGGAAGTGCAGTCCTGAGCATCAACCTGGTGTAAATACATTCGTGGAGGGGGGTCCTGCTGAAGATGGCAGACTAATTGGGTCCAGTTCGAGCCCTATATCACAATTAAGATTCTCATTTTTTTCCTTCGTGAATAGTTATTGCTTCCTTGATAATGTGGGCCCAGCCTGGCTAGCGATAGTTAACTAGAAGCGTGGACGCAGCAGACATGGTACCAGATTGGTCCACCATCTTCACCGGGATCACACCTCCACAAATGTATATGCACCGGGTTGGCGCTCAGTACTACTCTTCTACCCTGAAGATGAGAGTGACGTTAGCTCTCGAAAGCTTAGAATCTTTTCCACAACTCACCTGGTCGATAGCCCGAGAGAATCTTTTCAAGAATAAAGTTGTTCCGAAGAAGATTGCTTCTTCTGATAAATACTTCTGGTATTCCACAACTTCAGCGTAGGCCTAACATCAAAGTAACCAGCAACACTGTGTAAGTCATAGCAAGATTATAACAATTAATACCTCTTGGCAACTGGAGATCTTATTTCATTTATTGTTTATGATGTATCATTTATATACCCCATACTTAAATAAAATAATAATAATAAAAATATGTTAATAACACCAATAATTTTATAACTAGACTTAACCGATTTTTCAGGAAAGTTTGGAAGGTAAAGAACTTCCTTGGGATGTCCCATTTTGGGTTCAAAATATTAAGTTCACCCTACCATCAAAATGACATGTGGCATGGAGTTTCACACCCAAGTGACAAGTAACAAGATCACCAACTACACATACTGGAGCCAGCTCTTTGGTCTCCAGTCTGTAAAGAAGTCATCATCACCATCATCATCCTTCTCCTTTTCCTGCCTCTGGCTGGGTCAGCATAGAAGTCAAGCCTCTCCATTTTTTACCTGGTCTTCCACCACTCCTCTCTTTCCATGGTGTTACAATCTTGTCCTCTTCTCCTAACACTCTCCACTATCTGCTCTTTCCACCGACATCTTGGTCTCCCCCTTGGCCTTATTCCCACTCCTTGTGCATTGTAAGCTCTTACTGGTAGTCTTTCTGCATCCATCCTCTTCATGTGTACCAACCATCTCATCTGTGCCTGATATATTCTGTCCTGAAGCTTCATCATCTCCACTGTCTGTTGGATCTCCTCATTCCTTATTCTATCCCTTTGAGTCTTCCTCAATATACTCCTTAAAAATTTCATCACAACTGCCTGCATCTGCCGGATAAAGAAAGTGTGGGGCATTACCCCCGCACCTCCTATATGCCTTCATGGCATGGTGCTAAGCACAGGGGAGTACTTTACCTTTTTTTACTACTACTACTACTGCCTGCATGTTTCTTTTGTCTATCGTAGAACTCTGAAATTTGGTGAATCCACTATGCAGACCATGGGAAAGAGCATGGCGATAAAAAAAATATAAAAAAGTTCAAATTTCGGCCACCAGGTTGAAATATGGCGCTGTACTTCCATGATGGGTTGTAATAATGATGCTCCAATTGGTTATGGATTTGCCTTTACCTTTCAATCTTGCAAACAACGAGAGATTATTTTCTCGCAACTTCGAGCCACTAACAAATGTCTTTCTAATTAATAACTCGGCTAAATCACTTATGTTTTTCAATATTCATTATTACAGCGCCACATTTCAACCTGGTGGCGGAAAATTGAACTATTTTTTTCTTTTATCGCCATCCTCTTCCCCATGGTCTGAATAGTGGATTCACCAAATTTCAGAGTTCTATGGTGCCTCAAACAGGCTACAGAGGGCTCCAAGTTGGGCAACTTTAATTCTGGCCACCCGGTACATCCCTGTTCCATATTAATCTACAAATGCTTCTCTGTAAAGAAGTATTCACCATATATGTGTGATCGCAAATAAAGGTAACATGATGCCCAAAATTTAGAAAATGTCCCTGTCTGAGTGCAGCTTGTCATCTCATTCTGGTACAAAAGGTAGCATTAATTTGTGAAGGTTCATTTTCGTGAAAGCTGTTTTAATTTTTCAATCTCAAACATCTGTGTCCTACATGTTCTTAATGCATTGGACATTAGACATGACACACACATCTGTTGCTCCATTATCAACCCTCCATTAGGGGTTGAAAATATTAGAGCAATAACCAACTGAGGAAAGAAATATACCCTCATCCCTTAGCAACTCTCTAAGAGTTCGCAGCAGATATTTTTTTATATCTCTAATCTTTAAATGCATGTCTTGGCTAGAGAAGGAAAAGTGTATACCGATCTGCTTTCAACTGTGTAAATATCTAACCAAACAAATTCTCAACACTTCAAAACACTACCTTAAAATAATACGCATGGAAAACTATCTCACCTTCATTATCATTGTCAGTAAAGTCGAGCGCCTCCAGTTCACTGGCAAGACTGAGATGCATGCTCCCGGTGCTGCTTACACCACTGGAGCTTCTCATACTTTCCGAACTCACACATTTGCTCATTTGCTTCGCCTTCAGCTCGTTAGATGGCAGATGCTGGCCATAGTTGAGAGAGAGCCTCTTGTGAATGCTTGAATCCCTTGCATCCTGTTTCTGTCCATACAAAGGAAACACAAATTATAGTGTTGTTGCACTATGACTGCAGTAAGAAAAAACTAGATATATGTATGTGAAGGTTAGGTTAGGTTAGGTTAAACATAAGTGATAACTGAAATGGCAGTACGCAACTTTTAGGTATTGTGGTGTGTGGTGAATGGCCAGCTGCCTGCTCTAGCTCACTTCCTGCCTAGTGTTAAGTCAGCAGATGAGAAGGTGCATGGCCCCAACTTCCACGAAGACCGAGAATGAAATAGGTAAGGAGTTGGGGGAGAAAAGTTAGTTCTTGATTGTGTGGATATAGGGAGGAGTGATTCATTGGTTGTTAGTGCGAGATGGTGTGGAGGCGAAATTGTACCATTAGCAGCAGGTATGTGTTTCCTCATATGGTCTGATTTCTACATTAAATAGTGATTCAGTCTATTTCCTATTCCTGTTCCCTAACATCACGGCCATTATTTTCATGTATACTGCTCCAAGGGGCTCTGTACAATAGTTCTTTACTTTAGCAGTAAAAGAATGCCTGATATTTGTATTAGTACGAGTACTGCATATTCACATAACATCCATTACAGGTGTCGTGTTTGAAAAAAATACTGTGTGTGAAGGAGGTATTTAGTAACTCTTCTGCCTTTGAACATAATTATGTAATTAAAAAAATAAATACGTAAAAAAAAAAAGTACTCCCCTGTGCATAGCACCACGCCATGAAGGCGTATAGGGGGTGTGGGGGTAACGCCCCACACTTTCTTGATCCGGTCATGAGGGGGGTGATGTGATCACCATCACGCCCCTGACCGCCTTTACCCCCCAGGGTTTCCCCCAGGTACCCAATGTTATTCGACGCTGGGTGGGCGCCGGGGCCGCTTCCAACCTTAGAAAAGTTCCCGGATTTGAACCGGCCGGGGATCGAACCCGGGACCTTTAGCATGGTAGTCAGACGCGTTACCGACTGAGGTACATATAAGAATGTGTTTTAGGTACATTTAAATTCTTTTAATTTTTTTTAACCATTTTTATTAATTTTTAGCAAATAACTTTCTTTCATGTTGACATTTCTTTCCGATCTCAATACAGTGAAATCTTTTTAATTCGAACTCCATAACTAAATGAGTCAATTATCCAAATTTCAAATTAACAAAAACATCACATCGTAAAGATGGCTTCAAGGGGAATACATTTCTGTTCGCATTACCAAGTACTTCGAATTATCCCCATGACGGAGTGATTAGCACGTCGTGCTACAATGCCAGGGGCCCAGGTTAAAATCCTAGCCTGGGCATGGATTGTAACATATGTGTAATCTACAGTGCCTTGAGTCGGGGGGAACTGGCAGCACTGCGAGAGGAAGATGGCTGAGGGTGAAGGTGTGGATCGGACAGGGAGCAGCTCGATTGCTTGTAGAGGTCTTGTGATAATAAAGTATGTTGTTGACTAAGGGAAGTCTTTTTAAGAGATAGAAGACCACGAGACATGGCGCAGTCGTGTGGAAATGTTGCGAACCGAAAATAAAACTCGGGCTTCAGACAGGCGGAAGAACGGGTGAGTTGAGTGCCTACGTGTGAATTTTGTTCGCTGTCATGGAATCGGCCAAGATTCCCAAGGAATTGCAGCTTTCGGGTAATCTAAGTGAAAACTGGCGTCCCTTTCGACAGAACTTCGAAATATATATGAAAGCAGCAGGGCATAACACGAAGTCTAGTGACGTAAAAGTTGCCATATTACTTAATGTAATAGGTGAGGAGGCTGTTGACTTGTTGAGTACTTTTAGTTTGTCGGAAGAGTCCAAGAGTAATTATGAACACGTTTTGCTAGCATATGAAAATTACGCAAATCCGAGAAAAAATACTGTGGTGGAGAGGTATGTTTTCAACTCTCGTGTACAAAGTGAAGGAGAGTTCTTCGATAATTTTGTAACTGATCTCAAAAAACTGGTAAAGTCGTGTAATTTTGGTGACCAAGCAGATAGCGTGGTCCGAGATCGTATAGTTTTGGGTGTTCATGACAGAAGCCTACAAGAAAGAATGTTACGAGAGGGAGACTTGTCACTCGAAAAAGCTGTGGAAATGGGACGTTCAGCAGAAAGAAGCAAGCAACAAGCAACCACGATTCAGAATAGGAATCCAGGTATGAATGCTGTGATGGTCGTGAAAGCCCATAAGGAAGAAGAAACTCGTCCAGTAGGAGGTATGGTAAATCCTCATAAGTCGTACCAGAATAAGACGAACAGGAATAAGAAAAATGAAGAGGAAGTATATCAGTGCAAGAGGTGTGGTTATAAGCATAAAAAAGCAGCATGCCCAGCATTTGGTAAGTGTTGTAAAAAGTGTAATGGGTATAATCATTTTGCAGTTGGGTGTAAAGTGAAACAAGTAAAAAATGTGGAATTGCAAGATGACACGTCAGACAGTGGTGGTGAGGTGTTAAGTGTTACTGCTGTATTTCAGTTCAAACTAGATACTGGTGCTGAAGTTAATGTGATGCCACTAAGGGTATTGAGTGAAATTAAAAGTAAGGACAAGCTAAGGCCAACAAGGGTGGTCATAGAAAGCTTTGGAGGTGCAAAAATTCGTCCATTAGGTGTGGCAAAGTTAAGCTGTGCGTCACAATTGTCTGAAATGGAGTTAGAGTTTGTAATAATTAAAGATGAGTTCAGGCAATGTAAGCCAATATTAGGTGTAAATGCATGTGTCAGCCTAAATCTAGTGAAAAGGGTGCAGGTTAATCCAGTATCCGCAAGTGACAAAATTGAGTTCATTGAAAGTAATAAAGATGTTTTTGAAGGAGTAGGTAAATGCTCAGGTAAATTAAGAATAGAAATAGATGAAAATGTAAAACCAGTTGCTAAGCCTCCACGAAGAGTGCCTCATTCATTGAGGCCTAAATTAAAACAAAGCTTAGAAGTGTTGGAAAAACAAGGTATAATAGTTAAAGAGGAGAATCCTCAAGCATGGGTCAGTAATTTAGTAATTATTGAAAAACCAAATGGCTCACTAAGGTTGTGTTTAGATCCTCAGGATTTGAATAAGGCCATTAAAAGAAACTTTGTGTTAATACCAACAGTGGAAGAGTTAAGTGCAAGGCTAAGTAACAAGTCACTTTATTCAGTACTTGACTTGAAAGATGGATTTTACCATGTAGAGTTAGATGAAGATTCAAGTAAATTGTGTACCTTCAATACTCCTTTTGGGTGCTACAGGTTTACTAGATTGGCATTTGGTTTGTCAATAGCACCGGAGGTTTTTCAGAAAATCAATGAAAAGAATTTTGGTGATATTTCAGGTGTAAGTATATACTTTGATGATTTGTTAATCGCTGCAAAAAGTGAGACTGAGCATGATATAATATTGCAACAAGTGTTAGAAAGAGCTAGAAAGTTGAATATAAAATTCAATCCAGCAAAAGTACAGTACAAGGTCAGTGAAGTGAAGTATGTGGGTCATGTGTTTTGCAAAGAAGGTGTAAAGGCAGATCAAGAACAAGTCAAAGCCATTATCAGCATTGAGGAACCCCGAGGTAGGAAAGAATTACAAAGAATTCTAGGTATGGTGAATTACTTAAGTAAGTTTATATCAGGTATGTCTACTGTAACAGCTCCACTACGAGAACTTCTTAAAGATAAAGTTCATTGGCAATGGTTACCTCATCATAGTCAAGCATTACGGAAGTTAAAAGACAAGGTGTCTACAACTCCAGTGCTAGCCGTGTTTAATGACAAAAGGAAAGTTGTCATTCAGTGCGATGCCTCTAGTGAAGGGCTAGGGTGTTGCTTATTGCAAGAAGGTAGACCAGTAGCGTATGCTTCTCGTAGTCTAACAGAGACTGAAAAGTCATATGCTCAAATAGAAAAAGAAATGTTAGCAATTGTGTTTGCAGTAGAAAAGTTTCATTATTACATTTATGGTAGGCAAACTGAAATTCATACAGATCATAAGCCATTAGTCTCTATAATGCAGAAATATGTAGCAAATGTTATGTCAAATAGGTTACAAAGGATGAAGGTGAGATTGTTGAAGTATAATCTGAATGTGGTGTATATTCCAGGTGTAAATATGCACATTGCAGACTTGTTGTCTAGGTCGTTCATAAAGGACAAAGTACAGAGTGATCCATTCTTAGCAGAAGTTGTCCATAGTGTAACCAACCATTTGCAAATCAGTGAATCACGAAAACAAGAATTTTGTGAACACACCAAAAAAGATCCAGTTCTTTGTAAAATAATGGAGTACCATACAAATGGTTGGCCAGTGGAAAAAAAAATATGTGCCAGATGAAGTAAAAGTGTACTACAAGTTACGTAGTGATATTCATGTAGAAGGTGGATTAGTGTTTTTGGGACATAAAGTAGTTGTACCATTAAACTTAAGAGAAAAGGTTCTAATGTTACTGCATGAAGGTCATTTTGGCATTGCTAAAACTAAACTGAAAGCAAGAAAAGTGGTATATTGGCCAGGGCTAGCAACAGATATTCAAAATTTAGTCCAAAATTGTAGAGTATGTGAAAAACATCAGAGGTCAAATTGTAAAGAACCATTAATCTTGCATACTATTCCAGAATTGCCATTTGAAAGGTTAGGGGTAGATATTTGTGAGTATGGAGGTAGATCTTATCTAGTAGTTATGGATTATTACTCTAAGTGGTTGGAAATTAGGCCACTAAAGTCTAAAACATCGACAGAAATAATAGATAAACTGAAGTCTATATTTGTAACTCATGGGATTCCACAAGTTGTAGTTGGTGATAATATGCCTTTTGGATCATTAGAGTGTAAAAAATTTGCAAAACAATGGGATTTTAATTTTATAACCAGCAGTCCCAGGTATCCGCAATCAAATGGACTTGCTGAGAAAGCTGTAGGAATTGCTAAGTCATTGTTAAAAAAATGTAATGAAGAAAACAGTGATGTGTTGTTAGCTCTTCTAGAGTACAGGAATTCTCCTGTAGCTGGTTTAGATATAACACCAGCTCAGATGTTGATGAGTCGAAGAGTAAGAACTAGGTTGCCTATTCATAAAGAATTATTAAATCCGGAAGTACAGTTGAATGTAAAAAAAGTACTAAAGGAAAAACAGGATAAATCTAGGAGTTACTATAATAAGTCAGCTCATGAAAGACCTAAGTTTAAGCCTGGTGAAAACTGTTTAATTCAGAGGGATAAGGTGTGGGTACCAGGTCAGGTAGTTGCAAGTCATGATTCTCCAAGGTCATACATGGTTAGAGATGAAAACAATCAATTGCTTAGAAGAAATAAGGTACATTTAAGAAAATCTAACAATGCTCCAATTTTTAAAAATGTCTTAGATGATGAACCTTGTAATGTCAAGACATCTGTAGTGTGTCCAACATATGAACCTTGTAATGTCAGAACGTCAGTAGAATCTCCAAACTCTGTAAAAAGTGGAACTGAGACTGAAACAAACAGCAGTAAAAATATGTATGTAACCAGGTCTGGTCGAACTGTAAAACAGCCAGTCAGACTTCATGATTATGTTTAGTAATTTGTGTATAAGGAATTATTGTAAAGGGGAAGATGTAACATATGTGTAATCTACAGTGCCTTGAGTCGGGGGGAACTGGCAGCACTGCGAGAGGAAGATGGCTGAGGGTGAAGGTGTGGATCGGACAGGGAGCAGCTCGATTGCTTGTAGAGGTCTTGTGATAATAAAGTATGTTGTTGACTAAGGGAAGTCTTTTTAAGAGATAGAAGACCACGAGACATGGATGTTCGTGAGTGTTCATTCATCAATTTCATCATATCACCCATCCCCATCGTTGCAAATTAGCCAAAAGTAGCAGAAAAGCGAAGTAAAATAAACTAAATCAATCAATCAATCAAATTAAGAGAGTCCACTGTTGCATTTACAGAGAGAGACCATAAGAGAAGAAAAAATATCGAAGTTTCTGTTTTAGAAACTTTGATGTTTTTTGAACCATAAAGGGTCATTTTTATGAAAATAATAAGCAAATATATTGAAACAGACAGTCAATTAATATTCATATAAAAATCGAAGTAATGTTTCAATCAAAAATAGACATATCCACAAATCCAAATCAAAATTGAACTCAAACTTTAACTAAAAAATATGAGCATTTACTGTCACAAATAAAGGCAGAAAGTTATATAGGGCTACTATAAATGATTCATTTCAAAACACTGTATTTTCCAAAGTATTGCACATACAGATATGAATGATACATGAAAATAACTGTAAACTCACCAAGTTTGCATTGTGGCACATCAGTTGGCAGCATGAGTGCAGTGCCTGTACAAAATGGTGATAAATCGAGAAATTTGCTTGGATTTATGGAAAATTGATAGGTTCTTTAATGCATGTGTGTGTATGAAACAAATGTGATAATAGGTAACTTGATGATTAACAAGAAGTCGCACCGGTACAAAATGATTTTTTGTGACGCCAATTTCATCAATTTATCATTCACCAATAACAGGTGAACATCTTGCATATTCCAACACATAAAAACTCTTTTCATGGTTTGTCGCCATTTTGTACAGGCATTGCACTAGTGCTGCCAACTGGTGTGTCATGATGCAAACTTGGTGAGTTTACAGTTATTTTATGTATCATTCATGTCTGTATGGAAAATACAGGGTTTTGAAATCGAATTAATCATTTACAGTAGCCCTGTGTATCATCAAACATGGGCACTACTTAGAATGTTTAAATTAAATTTGAACTGAAAGATTCTTGACAAATTTGATGTAAGAATCAGAAGCAGAAAACTGCTATTTGAACCTGATGGGGTCATGAATATTTATTACCTTGATATCATCTATAGCGCCTGCAGTGTGATACCGCCTGTTGTCTGGCCGTTCATTTCTTGCGAGCCTCTTCATCATTGCGTTTCGCCCTTTGGAGCAGTCTTGGTCTATGTCACTTCCTGGTGGTTCTGGAGTTACCCTTTCAGAACTCGTGCCTTCGCTGGGTGGAGACACACCTACAGATTAAGGAAATTAAGTAAATTAAAGTTCATTAAAATCTAACAGAAATATTGAATTCTATGTTTCATGCTGGAACAAAACTTGATATGTGCATGCATTACACAGTTAACTGAATATAAAGAAATGTTATGATAGTCCAATTATCAAGGTTTTCACCTTGTAGTCAAATATGAAGTTATTGATTACATTAAAAGGCACATATCTTAGAAACATATTTTGGGAGAGGTCCGAACCAAGCATTGATGATGATGAAGTAGTACTAGAAGAAGAAGAAGAAGAAGTACTAGAAGAAGAAGAAGAAGAAGAAGAAAGAAAGAAGAAGTAGTACTAGAAGAAAGAAGAAGTAGTACTAGAAGAAAGAAGAATAATGATGATGATGTTGGTGTAGTAGTAGTAGTAGTAGTAGTAGTAGTAGTAGTAGTAGTAGTAAAATAATAATAAGAAGAAGTAGTAGTAAAAGAAGAAGTAGTAGTAAAAAAGTAGTAGTAGTAAAAGAAGAAGAAGAAGTAGTAGTAAAAGAAGAAGTAGTAGTAAAATAAGAAGAAGAAGTAGTAGTAAAAGTAGTAGTAGTAGAAGAAGAAGAAGTGGTAGTAGTAAAAGAAGAAGAAGTAGTAGTAGTAAAAGAAGAAGAAGTAGTAGTAAAAAAGTAGTAGTAGTAAAAGAAGAAGAAGAAGTAGTAGTAGTAGTAGTAGTAGTAGTAGTAGTAGTAGTAGATGAAGAAGAAGAAGAAGAAGAAGTGGTAGTAGTAAAAGAAGAAGAAGTAGTAGTAAAAAAAAGTAGTAGTAGTAAAAGAAGAAGTAGTAGTAAAAGAAGTAGTAGTAATAGTAGTAGTAGTAGTAGTAGTAGTAGTAGTAGTAGTAGTAGTAGTAGTAGAAGAAGAAGAAGAAGAAGAAGAAGTGGTAGTAGTAAAAGAAGAAGAAGTAGTAGTAAAAAAGTAGTAGTAGTAAAATAATAATAAGAAGTAGTAATAGTAGTAGTAGTAGTAGTAGTAGTAGAAGAAGAAGAAGAAGAAGAAGAAGAAGTAGTAGTAGTAAACAACATAAAATAGGTCAGTTAATTATTATTATTATTAAAAGTGAAGTGCATTGAACCACACCTTGAAGACATATAGGGGGTGTGGAGTTGGGACCCCACACTTTCTTGATCTTGGCCGAAGGTGGAGGTATTGTGATGAGCACTACGCCCCTGGCTGCCTTTACCCTCCAGATTTTCTTCCAGGTACTCACTTTATATCACATTGGGTGGG
Organism: Lepisma saccharinum; assembly: GCF_977018435.1. Lineage (NCBI taxonomy): Eukaryota > Metazoa > Arthropoda > Insecta > Zygentoma > Lepismatidae > Lepisma > Lepisma saccharinum. The sequence continues at coordinate 18,160,532 of NC_139257.1, forward strand.
GGAGCACTTTAACAGGTGGAAAAAATCCCGGTTCTTCCCCGCCGGGGATCAAACGCAGGTCTCTCACACGGTAGTCAGATGCTCTAACAACTGAGCTACCCTGGCTATATTATTATTATTATTAGAATAATAATAACTTGCAGTGTTGCTAAGTTTGGCAACACTGCAAGACCGCAATGACATCTTCCAGCAATGTGGCAAGTAGCATCATCCGAGCCTTGCTCTCTCACAACCAGCCCTGATGATGACTCAAAGTTCAGACAAACTTTTCAAGTGTCATATCATGCTGTTTATGTGTCTTGTGTGTTTTTAACAAGTCGTCGGCATGTGACGTAAGAAGTACAGGGTAATTATAAATGATTCATCGGGTTTTAAAGTTAAATATTTCCAAAACTATTAATATAATATGTGTGTGCTAATCATGAAACAAAATAACACATCTGAAAGTTTAATTTTCATATTTGTAACCTTGATACCTGCCGACAGATGGCAGCACACACCTAGTTTCCAAAATGGTGTCTATGCAGAAGAAAGCATTCTGTGTTTTGAAGTATGAGAAGTGTTTTACCGTTGTTACCGTACAGCATGCATTCCGGAGACAGTTTGCAACTGCACCACCAGGTCACCAAATCATTCTGCAATGGCATCGACAGTTTATGGAAACTGGTTGCCTGTGTAAAAGTAAAAGCACAAGACATCCAAACATTTCTGATGAAACAATGGAGCGAGTCAGGGCGAGTTTTGTGCGTAGCCGACAGAAGTCAACATACTGCGCCAGTCGAGAACTTGATACTCCACAGCCAACTGCCTGGAAGATTTTGTGAACCCGATTGCGACTGAAACCGTACCGCATACAGTTATTGCAAATGTTACAACCGGACGACCTTGTCAAATGATGTGAATTTTGTAATTCCATGCAGGAAGCTATGGAGGACGATGGTTTTCTTGAGCTGCTTCTGTTTAGTGACGAGGCGAGATTCCATTTGAGTGGCGAGGTTAATCGCCATAATATTCGTATCTGGGGTACTGACCAACCACATGCAACATGAACGAGATTCCCCAAAAGTGAACGTGTTTGCTGCAGTGTCTAAATCAAAGGTGTACGGTCCCTTTTTCTTCGCAGAGAACACTGTGATGGGTATGTCATTCCTCTATATGCTGCAGTTGTGGTTGTTTCCACAAGTGAAAAAGGATTCCAATAACTTCATATTCCAACTTGATGGGGGCCCCACCCCATTGGCACACTGAGGTGCGTTGATAACTGAATGAAGAACTCCCACATCGTTGGATTGGGCAATGTGCTGAAGATGACTTAGCACTTTTTCCATGTTCTCCTAGATCTCCCGACCTAACTGTTTGTGATTTTTTTCCTTTGGGGCATGTTCAAGATGTAGTGTATGTGCCACCACAACCAACAACTTTGGTAGAGCTGCAGGATCACATTACAGCTGCATTTACGACCATAAGTAGGGATATGCTAGAGCGCATGTGGGTTGAACTAGACTATCGCATAGGTGTGTCGTGTGACGAAAGGAAGCCACATTGAACATTTGTGAAAGTATGTCTGAAACTTGGACAGTTTCTGTTTATTTTCATGTATCATTTTTTATTGTATGTGTTATAAGTTTCAAACATGATGAATCATATATAATTACCCTGTATTTTAAAGCAAACAGGCATCTTGCTTATTTAATTTTGTACTTGATTAAGTCTTTCAGTGGTTGGACCAGACTGTCAGGATCCCATCTAACTAGACATCCCTGGTTATGCTGTTTTATCAATTCTGAAGACTGAGTTGACTATACAAGTTATTAAATTTGAATTGACATTTTCCAGTACTGTTCAGTAATGACAACCTCTGTGATCAGAGTAAAGCACTACAAAGTCTCACAAGTTAGCCATGGGTGTATCATTGTGTTTGTCCCATCGTTCATTCAATCAATTCATCCTCACTGTTGCAATTCACTCGAGAGGTAGAAAAGCCGAATAAAAATGATTGATTGATCGGTTGATCTACGTTATTTTACATTGCTTTTCTCTAATTTTCGGCTAACTGTGACAATGAGCATGTTATCATGAAATCATGAAGGTAGACTTACAAAGAGTACCCAAGCCCAGATCGGGATTTGAACCCAGATTCCTGGTATTATAGTCTGCTGTGACAACCACTCCACTAGAGTATTGCATTGGACCACTTTCGCTCGCTCAAACTTGATCGAATCTCCCACGCTCGAACATGATTCATTCAAATATATACAATATCAAATATCATTTCAACGTGACAATAATCGTACAAATATATATGTAAAATTCATGATGGTAGTTTCAGCCCATAATCATCTGTTCATTTTCATTTATTGCTATGTATTGGTAAGATAGACTAAATTACATTTAGCATAGTTATAACACCATTAAGCCTTGTTTCCATGATATGAAAAACTCAATATGCTGACCAAGGCAGAAATTTATTTTATTATAAAACATAATCTAAACGTAACGTTTCAACCTTCTAGCAAGGTCTTCAGATTCTGTACCAAGTACAAATGAAATAAGGTACAAAACAGGAAGATATATATACACAAAAATCACTCCCCTCCAGCCACAAGATTATTAGAATGGAAGGAGGTTAGAAACAGTGGGAAGGACAAGAGAGAAAGAGGAGAGAAGGAGGAAGAGGAATGAAGAAATAAAGGATAAGGAAAAAGAGTGGGAGATAAAGAATCCAACCACTTTCCAGATGAAAGGAAATGTTTATCCAAATCGCCTGTCAGGTGAAAGTACAGTTGACAAGGGAGGCCACCTGCTTGAATGTTCCAGAAAAAACAACTTTCTAATAATTTTGTGTCTGGAGGGGAGTGATTTTTGTGTATATATATCTTCCTGTTTTGTACCTTGTTTCATTTATACTTGGTACAGAGTCTTAAGAAGACCTTGCTAGAAGGTTGAAATGTTACGTTTAGTTTATGTTTTATAATAAAATAAATTTCTGCCTTGGTCAGCATACTGAGTTTTTCAATTTAACATAGAGATGATGACTATGTTCTCCTTCGCTTCACGAAGCATATTTGAAGAGCCACTACCACAGACAAATTATGGTTATACGTGTACTACTGGGCTTCGAGTGTATACGTTTGCCTGTTCGAGCGTTATTTACTCGAGTGAAGAAACTGTCAATTCAGTAAAGCCATCTAGCGTCATCCGTGCGAACTATTAGACGATCGAGCAAAAAAGCCTTGATGCAGCACTTTACACTCCACCATAGAGGTCAGCTGCAGCATAAAATAAGACAAGAACGAGATGGAAAGAAGAAAAGTGATTAAGAAAGAAAACTTTTCCTACCTATACCATACACTACACTCTATGCTGGGAATGTGCAGAGCAAAGTCACACATAATGTAAGAGAAGGAGAGAAAGCGAATAGGCTGAGTAAAGCATCCCCTCTCAAGAGTTCATCACAAGTTCATTGATCGAGCTTTCTCGAGTCACTACTTGCGCAGAAACGTGTTTTCGTTTCCTTGCTCAAGAGATTCCCAGATCGGTGTATTAGGCTCAGTCAATAAATAACTAGGCAGATGATACTTCACAGTACTTACGTAAGGAACCTCAGAAGTATTGCCCGCTACTGTTTAGGCATTTATCCCATTGTGACACCAGTCACAAAATGGCATGCTCGTAGAACTCCTTTGGCTGCTGTTGGAACCAATTGCGCACGTACTCCTTGACGTCACCGTCCGATTGAAACCGTTATCCCAGCAGTGCTCTTTTGAGCTCACTGAAGATGTGGAAGTCACATGGGGACAGATCTGGGATATAGGGGGGCTGGCTCAGGATTTCCCACTTACATTTTTTCAAACATTCCTTTGTTGCATTGGCTGTGTGTGGTTTAGCGTTGTCGTGCAATAGGACGACACCACGAGAAAGATGACTGGGACGTTTCGATTTGATTGCCTTCCTGAGCTTTGTTAACGTTTCACAATACCGCTGGGCATTAACCGTAGCTCCATGCTCCAGGACGTCAACGAGGAATGGTCCCTTGCGATCAAAGAAGAATGAAAGCATGACCTTTCCGGCACTAGCATGGAGGGTCTTGAACATTTTTTGGTGGAGGGGAATCTGCCTGCTTCCACTGACAACTTTGACTGGACACTGCCACTGCTCAGTTAGCAGCCTTTGCGCATACCTTGCCAGACACATAACGCCACCTAGCGGGAAAACGTTACCGAATAAGTTTCGTCACACATGCACCTCCATTTTCGGCCCGTCGGCCCATTTCTAACTACCATAGTTTTGGTGTAATATCCTCTGCCTCGTTATTTATTGACTTAGCCTCATATAATATCTGCTGTTATAGTTACCTCCTATCACTGGAACGCCAAAGTCAAAGCTGCTCAGTTCCTGCATGGTGGGAGGACTCATCGTGACCATACTGTTCACATGGCGAGTCTTCATGAGCGGAGGGTTCCGCGACTGGCTCAGGGCAAAGCCTCTCCGCAAGCTCCTTGGCGATGGAGGCGGATACGATATCCCTCGTTGATTAGGACTGAGAGATTTTGGAGAAGGTACGACGAGTGAATGAGTGTACTCTGCTGTCAAATTAGGCAGTGACTGTCCCGTGGAGTATGGGATTTGAACAGTCAGCATATTTGGTGTTGGAGATTTGGACTGAAATGATCTCCTTTGAGGAAGAGGAAAAAAAGAAACATCAGAGAAATTAATAGTGTCACATTTACAGGGTGAGTCAAAAGTTCTTGTCTCGTTAATTGTCTGTGAATGGTTTAATGTCCAGTTTCCTGGTTGCCGTAGTCCCGGTGAGTGGCCACCGTGGTCTTCAGACCTGACACAATGGATTTTTTTCCCTTAGGGTCATCTAAAGGTGTCCATCTACTCAGTTAAGATTCAGAACATCCAGCATCTGAAGGAACACATTGTGCAATGTGCAGACACGATAATGCCGGATAATATGCAAAGGTTCTGGAGAACTGGAAACGACACGTGCACACATTGAAGACATAAATTCCTATGCAACCTGACTCTTGACTCACCCTGTATAACAATTAATATTGGGAATAGTGTTTTGTAATAAAGCACTAAATAGAATTTTTTTAAAAATCCTACTATATCTTCAGTGCATGTTCTTTCTCGGTGTACATCTTTCATCTGATTCAACACAATTTGTAATTCCAGCGGTGGCTGGTGGCTCTAAATTAGGTGAAGGGCTAGTAGGAAGAAACCCCATTTTCTAATAAGTATGTGCAATTATTGATCTAATTTTGTCTATTACCCAATTTTCTTCTACTAGCTCTCAACTAATTCAGAGCCACCAGGTGCGGCTGATTCTTGTCACTAGTTCTCTATCAACTCCATTGGGTCTGACAATACAAAGCAGAATTTTTTTATTAAAATTTATTTTCCAGGACTAGGCATATTCATTGCATAAAATGGATTATAATTTAAAACTTTAAAATCTGAAAATGCAAACGATAAAGTTAATTTCCTGGAAGGAAATGTATCCAATGTAGCTTTCAAAAAGATACACATTTGTAGCATCGAAATGTTGAGAGTATACCTACGTATTGAAGTATACCAGAGAAGGTACATTGTGTAAACAAAAGGAAATATTTATATCATTACATGTTGAAAGTCGAAATATTATTTCTAAATGCTTCTCTGGAAGGGTCAACATCCCACCCTGCACTCTTTCAGTGATACCCCGTAACAGCCCATTGATGGCCCATGCCTGACTATCAACTGCCGGACTCACTCCCACCTGTTGAGGTGGGAGATCATCCAAAAAGTTACGACGTGACGTGTGATCAGCATGATGAACCCCCCCGTCATTGTTTTCATGACCAGGTTATGCTTCTCATTTGTAGCTCCCCAATTTCCTTGATGGTGAGTGGCCACCGGTCCGATACACAGGCTGAAATCTCAGGAAAAGTTGTTACACTTCTCCCAGGAGACTCGAACCTGCTCATGTCCCGTAGCCGGAACCCAAAGCCTTAGACCACATGGCCACAAAGCGGGACTTTTCAGTGATACCATTGGGCTTAATAATAACTTTGCCAGGTTGTATAGGGCCTCCCCGATGGCACAGTGGTAGCGTCATTGCCTTATAATCAAGGGGTTTGATACCCGGTGGAGGCACAAGTGGTTCGGATCACACTTTAAGACCATGCGGGACAGTCTCTGCCCAGATTTTCACCCCCGAGTCAGTGTTGCCAACTTAGCTCTCTTGAAGCCAGATCTGGCTCTTTTGTGCACTTTGCCTGTAAACTGGGGTGCCCGCCCCCATGCCTAGCTATGATACCATGGTTCTGGCCCACATACACCAACTTTTGCCATGATTATAGATTTTGCACGTGACGTGATATTGTTATATTGGCTGCGTTGCCCCATTCCTTCTTATATCCCCAGCTACTTTTTTTATAGCACTGTGTTGATGTGAAATTGGCATAATATTGTTATCACCATGAGATGGTTGATGCCGTCGGATCTAGATGGTGAAAACTAAGAATAAATTGTCATGAATTTAGAGTTAATGGTAATAGCAGCGCTCCACCCCTTTGACAATTAACATTACTCTAGGAAGCCCTTCGTAAATCTAGCTCCTTGAAAGTCAGTTTTAACTCTATTTAAGGTGAAATTTAGCTCTCTTATGTGCACCAGGTTTGGCAACACTGCCAGGAGGCAAGGAGAAATGCATTGGGCAAGTGGGAGTATTTTTTGATTTGTTATCTTGGGAATATAAAACTTCAGATGGAATGGAAAATGATATCAATGGGAAGAGGGCAGTTTGAAGAAGTGATTGCCCAGCAGAAAAGTTGAAACTCCCATTTGATTAGCCGTAACTTGATGTTCAAGTTGATTCCCCATAAGGAATACATGGGATTCCGAAAATTCTTATTAGTCATATTTTTTCCAGGTCCTATCTAGCTTAATAATAAACTTTGAAAAATGTTTCAACATGTCACATGTGGAGAAATTCATACTCTCTTGTACCCCCACGTTTTTCTTCAATACCATTGCCCATTCCGGCGATATTCAAATAAATGCACACATGGTGCGTAACTGTATCTCCTCGCCTTAAACTGTATGTCCAGTCCAGATTAGCCTTACTGTGCATAAAGTGGACTACTTACAACACCAAATCAATCAATCAAATCAAGCCAGGTTGTGTATGGTGGACAGTAGTGTGTACATACAATGTAGACAATCACATTGTTTTAAATCCAAAATCCTAAAAATTCAACTGTTTCTAAAATTATTGGGTGCACACATTTGATTTTCATTCATTTACAGCGGACAACAAGAAATACCAACAACTGATTTATGGTACCATAACATTTAATCTTTTTAAAGGATTTTGACAGCATCTTACCTCTCCGGCCTCGGAGAAGGCATTGGTTGGGGTTTGGGCTCTGTAACAAGAAGATGCGTCTTAAGACAATCGCCAGGTGATCCTTCATCTGAGCTAAGACTCGATCCTCTCAAATCATTCTCCATGCTCACTCCTCGACTTTGGCTCACGCTGCTGGATGATGGATCATTCATATCCATGGAGCCGCTAAAAATTACAATACATCAGGGATTAACAAACAGAGATAGTGCAACTATATGAGCAATACACACACCTGATATAAACCATCAAACATTTAGAGGAGAAGCTACATTAGGATAATATCTTTGGAAAACATTAATATTTACCTACACTACCATACAACAGACAAATCTCCAGGACACATCTAATGGATGTCTCTTGGATATCCATTCCAAAGTTATGGATATCTAGATATCCCAGAATATCCAGTAGACATCCATTGGATATTTTCTGGATAACCATCCAGATTCTGTGAATCATTTTTGAACATGTTTAAGACAGATGAAAAGATTATCTCGGACTATGGACCAGGTGAGTTGTGGAAAAGATTCCAAGCTTTCGAGAGCTAACGTCACTCTCATCTTCAGGGTAGAAGTGCAGTCCTGAGCATCAACAATGGTGTATATAAGTTTGTGGAGGGGGATTCTGGTGAAGATGGCGGACCAATCTGGTGCAGTGTCTGCTGCGTCCACGCTTCTAGTTAACTATCGCTAGCCAGGCTAGGTCCAATTCGAGCCCCGTGTCGTGATTAAGATTCTCTTTTTCTTCATGAATAGCTATTGCTTCCTTGATGATGCGGTCCCAGTAGTTTGAAGTTTTGGCTATGATTTCTGTGACGTCAAACTACTGGGACCACATTATGAAGGAAGCAATAGCCATTCATGAAGAAAAAGAGAATCTTAATTGCGACACGAAGCTCGAATTGGTCCCCTGAAAAACGTGAAATCAAGGTTCCACTGTATAAAACCAAATTTTTATATTCTGCATAAAAGTGATGTGACTCTATACAGGGTGTCCCATGGAACTTGACAAATCGAAATATCGCAAGAAATATGCATTGAACGAAAAAATGTTCTATATGAAAGTATAATAGTATTGTGGGGCAGGTCACCGAAGCTACAATGAAACCACCCTGCCACCCCCGGGACAAAACCTATGTATTTCTGGACGTCGAATTCATTGTAGCGTAGGTGACCCCACAATGCTATTATACTTTCACATGGAACATTTTTTCGTTCGATGTATATTTCTCACGATATTTCGATTTGTCAAGTTACATGGGAATCGTATATGAAATTTTCAAACCCAGGCAACCAATACATCCACAGTTAACAACAGTTCAAACTGCATCAAACTTGTTCATAGTACACATACCTGTGTGAATGAGCCAAACTAGAGACATGGCTGCCCCTGCTAGACCCACGAGGACTCCTTCCCGTAATCAAGCCTGGTCCCTGATATTCTAATTCGTCATCATCCTCGTCATCATAATAATTTGACTCGTATGATGATAATTTTACTTGTCGAACTAGTGGTTGTTGGTCAGCCGTTTTGGCTTGTTGGTAGAGTTCCTGGGCCTTTCTCAAAGTGTCCGCCCACGACTGCAAATTCAGAACAAATACAAAAATTAGTAATAAAATTCTTATAACAGCAAGTATCTTCTGTCAAATAAATACCGGGAATTGTTCATTTAAAAAGCCTGAGTAAAAGGTACGAAAACAATTTTTTTGCTGTACATTGGTACCAATGTACTTAATTGTCACTTAGAGTTTTGGCACAATCTGTCCACCAGTTTATTTACAGCTGTTTCTTAAGTTAGTCGACCTCAAGTGTGCTCTGCGATTTTTGATATGCATAAAAATATTGAACAAAGAGTTTGCCTCAAATGTTGTGCTGCCAACGAAATTTCTTGTGCTGAATCATTGAAACTGCTGGAGAAGGCCTACGGTGAGTCAGCTTTATCTTAAACATGAGCATACGAGTGGTACAAAGCATTCAAAGAAGGACGAGAAGTGGTTGAAGGCTTGCCTCATTCCGGTCGAACTTCAATGTCTTCGACTGACGAAAACATCTACAAAGTGAAGGAAATGGTGATGGAAAATCGTCATTCAAGCTTAAGGGAGCTAGCTCAGGATCTGGACATGTCTCACGAATCCGTTCACACCATTTTAGTTGATGTTTCGGGCATAAGACGAGTCGCGACACGCTTGTTCCGAAGGAGCTCAATTTTCTTCAAAAAAGAGCACCGCAAACAGATTGATGAAGACCTGCTTGAGCGAACCAATTCGGACCCTACATTCATGAAACACATCACAACGGGTAACTAGACGTGGGTTTATGACTTTGACATGCAAACCAGCCAACAAGCTCTGGAATGGTGCTTCGATAACAAGCTGAAACCGAAAAAAACCATGTCAAAGTTGCTCGAAAATGAAAGTAACTTTGAATGTTTTCTCTAACTATCATGGTGTTATCCACTAGGAATTCCTTCCAGAGAGACAAACAGTCAACAAACAATATTATCTAGGCATTGTGAGGCATTTGAGAAAGAATGTTCTCTGGAAAAGGTCAGATTTGTGGAAGAACAATTCTTGGATTTTGTACCACGATAAAGCGCTGTCCAACACATCGATCCTTGTATGTGCAATTTTGACCAAAAACCCAACGAATGTCATCGATCAAGCACCATATTTGCAGATATGGCCCCGGGTGGCTTTTTTTGTTCTCCAAACTCAAATTACCACTTCGTGGAAGACGTTTGGAGTCCATTGAAGCCATAACACAAATTCGCAGAAGGAGCTGAAGGCCATACCGGAAAGTGCTTAAAGAAGTGTTTCGACAACTGGATTATTCATTGGCATAACTGTATCACGTCAAATGGGGCCCATTTTGAAGGCGACAAAATAAATTTGGATGATTAAACCAATATTTTGAGTTTTATTGAACAATTCCTGGTATTTATTTGACAGAGCAGTACAACTGTGAAGTGTAGAAACTGACAAAAAAAAAAAAAGAATGATGCAGGAGTAAGGTGACCAAATTTTGATAACAACAAAATGGGACAATTTTTAATATTACCCTGAAGGAAAACTGGGACGGCAAAATGTACACAAATGTTTCATCATAAATACTTATGTTTGTAAACTTATTAAATAAATACTGTGTAAATAACTTACATTGTAAGGTGATGTGCACTGCACTGCATCCAAGCAGTCCTTTAGTTAGAAGTCATTCATATTTTGCTGATGAACGGATCTTCTCCGGCACATCCTTCGTTTTTGTAATACTTTACACAAGTGTGATTCAAGTTCACCTTATTAATCAACATGCCTTCCAAAGTTTGTAGTGAAAGAGTGTTCTTGTAACTTGTCCACAAACTACTCATGTATGAAAACACTTGTTCAGTGGGAGCATTAGTTCCAGGTAAACAAAGAAGAAATTAAACTATTTAAAGAAAATTGGAATATGGCACATTGTGGACATTGAAATGTGACAATGCCATAGTTCATAGTAATAATAGAGAAGGTGTATTGTTACAGTAATTCTATGAGTAGGGGCCTCTCCGATTGTGCAGTGGTAGTGCCGTTGCCTTGTAATCCCGGGTTCGATACCCGGTGGAGGCACATAGTGGTTCGGATCCCACTTTAAACTGTAGGTCCAGTCTCAATTAGCCTATCTGTACATAAAGTGGACTTAAAGCACCAATTCAATCAATTCAATATGCCAATAAACAGGAATTGTGAAATAAAACATTCTAGTGTTAATTTTTAATGTTTTTGGAAGGAGTGAGGTGCATACATGCTGCCATGTTTTGTCACGAAATGATGTGAAATGAACTGCAAAATGCACAACATGAAATTTAGGGCTTATTTACCGACGCGGCACCTTCTGAGGTCTGAATTATCCTGCGAGTTATGCAAATCATGGAAAACTAATTAATTCTGCTGTAAATACACCGTGTTTCAAAAAAAATCATCCGATTTCGAAGTCATTTAACTCGGTAACCGTTCGCTGAAACACATTGAACAATGTACTATTAGGTAGGAAGAGGATATTCGTGAGTTTCACATAATTGCCGGCAGGTTGCAGTAGCATGCTCCCCCTTCCATGCTCGCATCAGATTCAAGCAAAATGGTGACGTTGCAACAAAAAGCTTTCTGTGTCCTGTGCTTTGAAGTGTTTGAATCTGTTACAACAGTGCAGCGTGAGAACTGGTTCTTCCCACAGTTACAGCTTGATTCCAATGACTACCGTGGTCGAACTGCGAAATCGGATCACAGCAGCAGTGACTCCAGACATGCTCGCATCTGTATGGAACAAATTCTCCTACCGTATGGACATATGCAGAGCGTCCAAAGGGGGTCATATTGAGCAGTTATGAACTTTTTTTATGTAAAAATTTATGTATAGCTGTGTATTTTAAAGCCATTCCAATTTCCTGGTTTGATATATATATATATATATTTGAAATTGGGTGATTCTTTTTTAAACACACTGTATTTGAGATGCAAAAATGGACTCATTTACACAGCAATGAACTTAATACTGTGATAACAATATATAAATGTGCTATTAAACGTAAAATATTATTTCTGTGTAATAAGTGTAGTTTTTTAATCAAATTTAGAGTTTTATTCATCATTTTAACACTGATATGCCATTTTATACACTGCTTTTGATCCCAAAATATGTCAAAATATGTGACTACCAATAAGTCATTGTCACAAGAACATCTTATTCCGTTTTACATTACAAAAAAACAGGACTGTCCCAGATAATATGGGACATCTGGTCACCTTAGACAGGAGTTACCTACCTTGACTAGTTTCGTTTCTGAGCTGTGTAGAGTGAAGGCAGCTGCGGCAGTCTTGTATTCGTTCAGATAAATCAAACCCAGCCCTCCCGGGTCACGGGTCAGTTCCTGAACAACAAGTCTATCCACGACAAACGGCTGTCGTATTACTCGCATCTTGTCTCCTTTCTTCGTAACCGGCTTGCAAATCAGAAGCATGTCGGTGAACAGGAAACAGTGGACATCCATCTGTAATGAAGGAACGAAATAATCAAATCAATAAAAGGTTCCGTGAGCCGTGAAAGCTTTAATTAGTAAAGTTTCATGGGCAGTGGCATAGTCTCAGCAAAAACAAATATCAAAATAGACATGCTCTATAATATAACACCCTGTATATAACATATAATATGTATTCACTACTTCCAACTGATTGGGTTGGAAATTTGTGTTATGTTGTAGGGTCTGCAAAATTGCCACACACTGCTTTGCGGAGCCTAATTATCCTGGAAATTATGCTTTTCATTTATTTTACACACATCTGTATTCTGCAAAAAAATGTTCATGATTAAATGGCAGCTTCTTTAATATTCCAATATAATTTTTGTTTATTTCAAAGCTAAAGTACGGCAAACTTCCAGGACAGAAATATGAGATACTTATGTATAGTGATGTGATGAAGCTGAAAATTTGCTGATGCCGATGTACTCACCGATAACTTTTAAAACCGATACTGATGCAGGTATTTAACCAATTCCGATACATAAGATTATTCAACGGAAATGGAATGTTATTTTCAGCATGACAAAAATAGATTTGCTATGTACATTTCTATTGCATATTATATATACATATACAGGGTGATTCAAAAGTCGCGCGACATAGGACAACTCCGTTATTTGTGCAGACACCGAAAAAACGATAGAGGGCAAAATTGTTGGACATATGTTTGAAATCATGACCGTGATGTTGCATTTGTATTATTTTCATTGTGTGCAGGAAACAAGAACAAAATTGTTGGAAAATACGTTTTAAATCATGACCGTAAGGTTGATTTTTTCTTTTTTTCCCAGTAATCAACAACAATGTCCCAGTACACAATTCAGGAAAGGGTGGAAATGGTTCTTATCCATGTTGCAGGGATGAGTCTACGGGAAGCTGTGGAGGAATATCACAGACGGCATCCAGATCAACCACCGCCACATCATGCAACCATTGGTCGTTTACTGGAGCGGTTCAAGGCAACAGGCAGTATCCATGACAAACGACGGTCTGGGCGGCCACGTACAGCAACAGATCATGCAACCTCAGCTAGCGTACTAGCTAAGCTGACAGTCAGTCCAACACGGTCAACACGAAAAGTGGCTCAAGAATGTGGCATCAGTCAAGCATCCGTATCCAGGATACTATCCAGAAATCATTTCCATCCATATCGTGTGCATTTTGTCCAGGAACTGCGTGGAGATGACACAGATAGACGGGTGCAGTTCTGTGAGTGGTTTACTGAAAGACGAACGCAGCAGCCACACCTTGAAGCTGATATTCTTTTCAGCGATGAGGCCTGTTTCCATCTGAACGGAACAGTGAATAGACATAACGCTGTGTATTGGGCAACCGAGAACCCATACATTGTTGTAGATGCTCATCATCAGACTGGCCCAAGGTTAAATGTGTGGTGTGGCATATACGGGGATGTTCTCATCGGTCCCGTATTTCTTAACAACAAGCTCACTGCTGAACTGTACAGAGAGCATCTAGAGATGACACTCCTGCCCTATTTGGATAATCTACCCCTAGCAAAACGACAGGGTCTATTTCTTTCAGCAAGATGGAGCACTGCCGCATTTCGGACTAACAACTTGCGAATTGCTGAATGACGTTTTACCTGGGCGTTGGATAGGTCGCAGGGGTCCCATGGAATGGCCGCCTAGGTAGCCAGATTTAACACCACTTGACTTTTTCCTCTGGGGCCATCTCAAATCTGTCGTGTACAGAAACAGGCCCCGAACACTGCAGGAACGTCAGGAAAAAATCCGAGGAGCCTGTGCAGCAATAACACCTATGGTGTTATGTAATGTGCGCAAGAGTTCTGTGAACCGTATTCGGATGTGCCGTCAACAGGATGGCAAATCAATTTGAAGAATTCCTCCGGTAGTGTCCCAGCGGTGCAGCTGCTGGACATGTCAGTTCAGGTTGTTCCTTTGTATCAGTTTGCCACTCGGTGCAGTTGCTATTGCTATTGCGATTGTCAATTTTGTTGTTCGGTCGTAAATGGAGTACGGCTATGACATTGATTTGTTTGTGTTTCTTTCCGTTTGCCATTTTGACAGTCATTTCGTTTTGTTTTGTTTGTGATTTCAAGCAGACTAATAAATGGTCCATCTGCTGTCGCAACAATTACGCTCATGATTTCCAACAATGTATTTCCTACACTTATGCCCTCTATCGTTTTTTCGGTATCTGCACAAAGAACGGAGTTGTCGTATGTCGTGTGACTTTTGAATCACCCTGTATATTTTCCCAGAGATTTAACATTAGTACACAAGCAGTTCTTTGAAATGCAAAATGAATTCTTGTTCTTACTATTGTAAATTTAATGCTGGCAGATTCAACTTCAGAAACACAAGTTTTTGAAGCACTTCTGGAAGTAACTTACTTCTCTTATCGCAAATCTGTCCAGCAACACTGAATACTGATGCAGCAGATATGCCCAAGTATTTTCTCACCACTTGCTTCAGGTTTGGGTACTCATTTTTGAATTTCCAATACAACAGTGGATCCTGGTCATGCAAAATAGTCTGCTCAGCAATGTACTGTTCTGTTTCTGGTTTCGAGGTAGATTCATCCTCTTAATGAGACTTTGCAATAATTTTATCACAAAAACTCCAAAGTGATGAAGATCCATAACCTAATTTTCAATAAATCTTTCAAAATTAAATTATAAAACTTATTAGAAGGTACAGATTTCAATATCGAATTTTTTCTAATGCCGATACCAATGCCAATAGTTAATTTCTGCCCATCTGCAATCGGCTTTGGCACATCCCTACTTATATACTATTATCAATCGATATTTTGAGCATACAACTTTCAAAATTTGTAAGTGTTGTAGGCCATAACCCCCACTCCCCCAATGACACTTGTAAATTTGTTACAACTACTAAGGTTCAATGTGCGTGTCATATTTTCATTAACCCTTATCCGGGCAAGCTATTTTTGTAATGTGTCCGGGCAAGCAGTGTCTGTCAGACTGCATTGTTTTAAATGGATATTGCCCATCTAAGGCGAGATTTTTATGTTTCATCGCTGTCGATACAAGCGAGAAGCATGATCTTTAACCTAATCATCATTGTCATGTCCATAATTCTTGTACTCTTGTATTCATCATCATCATTATCGTAATTGCATTTCTTGCAGCACAGTATATGAAACATGTTAGGCCAGAAGGTAGTGTGAGGAAATTGTTTTATTTGCTCATATATTTTTCATTTTTTTATATTTTAGCGTTAATAAATTTTTATGTGATGTCTTATTAAATACTTTATTTTTTATTAAACATTTGTTAATACATATTCAAATAATATTACAACTCTTGCTTGTACACTTTGTCTGACAGACACTGCTTGCCCGTTTACGTAAGTGAAATGGAAAATATTTTGTTACGCTTGACATTCTTTATCAAACAAAGTCAAATATTGTGAAATGAGAAAAGAGAGAGAAGCAAACAAAGTAAAAAAATATCATGTTTGCAGGAAGTATCGTGTGGAGTACGTGACAAAAAATAAAGCAACAGTGTCTGATAGACACTGGTTGCCCGGTTAAGGGTTAATCATATTAGTAACACAGCATTTCTACAAGGGAGACAGCTTGAGTGATACTTCTCAAAAACAAGTATAGGAAGCACTTCAAGAATTATGGAAGTCTTTCCTTTCTATCTTTCCCTTCATATTAGATTAGGGATACCTATACACAGGAATGATGTTAAGTGCACCAAACGTCAATATTGTGGGGGGAGGGGGGTTCCTTACAAAAAAAATCTATTGTAATTAGGGTTGAGCCAATACCACTTTGAACCGATGCCGATACTCTTACCGATTTCCACCGATAACGATGCATAAATATTCTTCTCCAATTATATGCACCAATTTACCAAGAAATTTGCTATAGAATATTCTAGAATTACATCAGATTATTAAAATAGATGTTATGTAATAAGAATATAGTTTTTTGTGCAAAATTTGTGAAAAATATAAAACAAGTTTGAATTTTGCATAATTTCCATAATAATTAGTGTTGAGTGGCATTTTTGCAGACCCCGTAAAAAGACCAAAATGCCGAGAAAAGTATCGGCTGGTATTGGGAGATGAATTCTAACAAATACTTTCCGTTACCAATACCAGTCGGCTCAGCCCCAAATTGTAATAATTATTATCTTTCCCTCTTGAGAGTCTGTTAAGGTATTCAACACGAGAGAAAAGCAGGTGACTCATGCTTGTCACTGGAGCAATTTTACCTTTGAAGTTGCATAATCTTTTAGCTTGAGGTCGCTTTCCAACAGGAGATAACGTCGCTGAGACTCGCTGCAACCTGGCATGGGGCAGGTCAAGTCCAGGTCAGAATGATTCCGAAGAAGCTTCTCCATTTCATCATCTTTCGATTCCTAGAAATATATGAATACACATTAGCTAATTTTTCTAACTTTTATTACATGGCAAAGATATGAACATATATGAGCTTTTTGCAGGTGCGTCTCATGTATTATTTGCCTGAGGGTTCGCTGAAGTCATGTGATACATATTCAGTTTCCGAAAATTTTCAAACAAAAGGATGGGGGTTGGGGGCTTAAAAGGTTTGTCCAGAATTTTTTTCATCTGGGAGTATAAGGTTTCATAGTAGAGGTGTGCGAATAAATTTAGGGCTGAAACAACAATTAATTGTGCCTTTATGGAAAAAATGGGGTTTTGTTGGAAAATCATGGACGTCATCATGTAGGGGCAAGGAAGATATTTTTTTTTCCAGGAAGGTAAAAAAATACTCCTTCAGTCTGAAGTTACTGCAATGCTTTTATAATAATTACCATAAATTATTGTGACTGGAATTGACTAGATTTTGATTGTGGGCCATGGTCTATTCCTATTCTGGTCATCGCCCCTTGCAGGGACCATAGTAGCTAATAGCTGAATAGCGTAATGAAGTAGTTCATATTTGCTACAAAAAGTCTGACATTATTCTAACTCTGCTGAGATTGTCCAGTTAAGTTATACGAATCATTCTGTGAAATTTCCAGATCGGAAATACAGAGTGTCCGGGCTAGAGGTATACAAAAACACATATATTTTAGCATCTGTATAGTTTATTCAGTTTCTTGTCCTGGTTTTATACAAAGTACGAAGGACATACTGAAAGTAATGAGCAACATGCAAAAAAAAGTTTAATGGTTTAAATCTGGGGATCTGAGTGGCCAGGCAGTTTCTGCACATGCGTGACTCAACAGCAGGATTGATTCTATAAATGGACTACTGAAATCTAGGATGGATGGTCTATTGACTGAGCTTCACTACAACACAATATAAGTAGTTTTCACATTATAAGCATTTATTTTTGTATACCTCTAGCCTGGACACCCTGTTTATAACTAGAGACAGAATTTCAAAGGGAAAATTTTTACTCTAAAAAAGACAAAAAAAAAAAAGGAAAATTATTGCCAAAAAAAGGAAATGAAAAAGGACTATAGTTTATTTTTACATTCCACTAAAAATATTATTTTAAATGAAAGCACAATACAGGGTGTTTCCGGGCTGATGATCCAAACTTTCAGGGATGATTGAGAAGTCAACATGTATCAATTTGAGATAAGAAACCCTGGTCCGGAAATGACTTAGTTGAAAGTTATAAGCGAAAAATCGGTGTACGAAGATGTAATATTTTTATTACCTGCACAAGTTTCACAAGCTGCTACATTCACAACAGTTGTTCAAAGTGGCGTCCCCAGTTTCGCTGCAGGCGTGACATTGTCGCACAAAGTTCTGGTGTACCCGGCGAGGATCTCCTGGCAAGAATTCTCGCTGCCTGTGACATTGTTCGAACGACCCCGGGGTTGTTCCAACGGGTACGCCAGAACTTTGTGCGATGATGTCATGCCTGCAGCAAAGCTGGGGGACGCCACTTTGAACAACTATTGTGAATGTACCAGCTTGTGAAACTTGTGCAGGTAATAAAAGTATTGCATCTTCATACACCGATTTTCGCTTATAACTTTCGACTAAGTCGTTTCCGGACCAGGGTTCCTTATCTCAAATTGATACATGTTCCCTTCTCCATCATCCCTGAAAGTTTGTATCATCAGACTGGAAACACCCTGTATATACCATTCATATATAAAAAGGATACATTACATTTCTATAAAGTAATAAATGCAAGAAATTTAATGCATTTGTTACTGCTTAAGCCCAGATCGCATTGTTGAAACAATCACTGCAATGTGCTCCCAACAGTCACACAGGGAAGGTAAGGCAGAAGGCGCTTCTTCATTCTTTCCTTTAAGCTACACGAAATAGACAATTTTTGAATGTTTTGTTAAGGGAAAATACAGTAGTACAAAATATTTGATATCTTGTCAATACAAGGACCAAGGAAGATGTTTTTAAAAAGGGAAAAAGTGTAATGTGGACTGAAAAAGGGGAAAAAATTGTAATCAAAATCATGTAATCTTGTTGGTGGAAGATAATTATCAACACTGTTGTTATTAATTCCATGATCTGTGTTGAAAATAAAAAAAATAATTCCTTTTAGAATTTGTTCTCTAATTATAATCTAGAAACTAATGCATGTTTAAAATTCTTGTTCTAAATTTAAGATAAGATCAGATATAAGACCTACCACAACATCATAAGACTCTATCCTGGCAATGATCCCTCGAAGTCTTTCTTGATCTTGTTTCTGCCTTAGTGTTGTGTTGACGCTATTTACAAATTCATCCACTGATCTTACCTGAAAAACATAAAAAAAAACATTATAACATTTTTGTAACGGTTATCAACACATGCAAAGGTTGCAACGTCCACCCCGGTTGTACACCAGTCGTCACAAAGTTAGTCTGCTGCTACTTTTGTCGGGAACATGAGACGCTTTTATCACTCATCAGGGCTTGCTGGGTAGAAAAGAAACAACACTGTTTTCAAAGTTAAAACGCAGTTTTATAATCGCGTATATTTCATAATCACTTACCAATAAAACACTAGAACATTCAATACTAAAGTTGGGCAATTCCCTCACATATAGCGAAAGTCAAAGTACATAATTAATTGCTTACTTTCAACTTATCGGCAAGAAGAAAACTCAAAAACCCAAAATCTATACTTCAATTCTCTCTGTTTCCAAGTTCTTATTGATTCTTTCCCTTCACCTGTCTTCCAAACTCAGTCTGTCGTCAGGTGAGAAACATTCAGGTGGGTTCACTTCCTCTGCTGAGATGAGAAAGTGACTTCAACACGAACAGATTGTGACGTATTTATAAACATATATACAAGTTCCAACCATAACTGTATCAATCTAACTATAATTGTCTGTCACAACTTGCACATTATTTGAAGTAATAAACATTTTAAAAATCTTAACTTCTTACAAATATAAAACCTTCAACTCTCAGGTTCGTTACAAGGTTAGGTGATCATAGAATGTTGTCAACTTAATTTTTTAAAAAAACAATCAACAAATTAAGTAAGTTTTATCATGGTTAATCATTAGGGTGCGGATTTTTGCCTATATGACTTTTATATTCCTTTGTAATAAAACATAGGCATTAATGGTTAAAGTTTGTTTCATGATATTTCTAGTACGACAATGCATTTCTATAGTGCCTATAAATGCCTATTTCGAAGGTTAGTGCCTATTTTGCTTAATTGTGCCTAAAAGTGCCTATACTGCAAATTTTTCCTAACTTCAGCTCTTTTTACACGACTTTTGCTCTCCCTACACTGAAGAGAGTAAGACTTTGTTGATGTTGAACTGACTGAAATCTTGTATTCGCCAGATTTGAAGGCCCAAGGGATGTCAGATCTTTGGAATTATCAATTATCACTTGACCAAGATTAGCAAAGTGGAAAACCTGTTAGTGACTCATACTTGGATGCCAACCCACCCCTTCTTATTTATTATTAGAACATCCTTTAGAATATTTTTGTTTTTTCATCACTTGTGAAGATTTGTGCGCAACAGGGAAAGTTGTTGAAATTGGGACAATCGTTAGCATAAGTTCCTTCGGGGAGAATTACTTTATGGACGATTTCCCGCCAATATGCACTTTGATCAAAATAGTACTAATACTTAGTTAGATGTTAGCACACTTTTATGAATAAACTGAAGTGCTAATACAGTATATATAAGATATATATATAATATATATATATTTATCTGTGGTATAACTGTCCACTGTAAGAAGATACTTTAAATAAATTCATTTTCATTGTCTGTTGTAAGAACTGGCCTAGAGGCCAAAACACACCCGTTCCAATAAAGGCGATTTTAATATTATTATTATTTAATGTCTTTTCTATTTTAGGGTGCCTTTTAAGTGTCTATTTTAGTGCTTTTCTTATTTTAAGTGCCTTTTTAAGTGTCTATTTTCATCATTTTTGGTGCCTATTTGCCTGCCTATTTGAGAGGTTATTATTGCCTATAAATCCACACCCTATTAATCACTTGTCAGCAATTAGTGTCTATATTTCACTAAATAAGATGTAAACACAACCATAGTATTCACTCTTGGAAAAGAAAAACATGCGATATTTCGAAAGAAGACAATTTGTTAAAAAATTCTAAGTGCAATTCAATCTACTTAATTTAATTTAATAATTTGTGGGAGTTAAAAAGAAAAACTATAATCCCTAAGGGATCTTTCAGACTGAAGTGACAACTGACACTTGTTACTTAGAAATAAACGTTTAGAAATAAATGCTATCTTTCATACTGATGCGACATAACAAGCACATGTGAGACCTTTTCAATGCTCCATTTGAAGCAGTGGTATATATATATATATATATATATATATATATATATATATATATATATATATATATATAATATATGTGTGTGTGGGGGGGGGGTCTATATATATATATATATATTAGGACTAGGACAAAGCTGATATCATTTTGAACCAATATCAATGCCAATACTTGAAATTGTAATAATTAGAGCTCGGAAGTTGAAGACCTATAAATTGCCAAAAAAAGACATATAAAAATACCTAAAAATATCAAAAAAAGGACCTAAAGATGGAAAAAAGGACATATAAATGTGATCCAAATTAATTAATAACTTCATTTTAATTACATATTTAATGAATAAAAGAAATACAAAATTCTGGTGGTATGGAACACACAGTGCGAAAAAACTGAAAGGTTCAAAACAAGATAAAGTTGCCACTTACAGCGCGACCTTCCAGACAAGTTACGGTTAACGGACCTTGTACCGTACCTGCTTCAGTCGTACAAAAAAAGTTTTTCTCTCGTTTCAGGAATGGTTAAAATATTTTTTTTATTTCTTTACTACAGCAAGGTTGTTTAAGAGGTGATTAACTGATGATGATTCGAATTGAGAATGGGCAGTGAAAACGTAGTCGAAAGAAGGTGAAGTTGCAAAAAAAGCTGTTAAGGCCTAAAAAAAAGGCTGAAAAAGGACCAATAAGTCAAAAAACACCGAAAAAGGCAAAAAAGGATAAATAAAACCAACCTTTTTCTGGCCTACAATGACCCAAAATGAACATATATCATGTTGGGCCTCGTCTTCGGACACTAGGAAAGAAAAGGATTTTTCCTCAACTTCCGAGACTTAGTCATAATTAAATTTTGTTCAAAATACTGATCAATAGAGCTAGGATATTTATAACGTAGCACATTTTTTTAGGTAAGGGTGATGTGTTCCCCAAATATATAGAAATTCATATTATGAAGAAACTAATTAAATTAAGGTGCTTATTAAGGACATATTTTGGCATATTTGCCCACTTCTGCATGATAGAGAATATTTTGATGCATTTTCGGTCATATTCAGCATATTTTTTGCATTTTCAAGAAATATACAGTCATTTTCGAAGTGGATTCATTCTTACTCCCATCGAGAGTTTTTTTTTTTCTGGACTGCAGCAAAATCTTTTTCATTTTTATTTGAAAATTTAGAGAAAGTATTCATTGTGCATTGCAACTTAGGGCCCATAATATGAACTATAAATAGTACGTATGTGAAAATATCTCAGCATTTAGATATTGATGTTATAAGTTATAAGGGCATATTTCTCAAATTTTAGTGTATATTTTGTAAAATTTTAGGTCATAAGAGCATATTTTATTTTGTATATTTTGGTGATTTTTTGGTCATAAAAATCCTAGACCTACTGATCAATATTGGTCCGTAAATATTCCTCTCCAGTTACATGCATTAATTTGCCAAGAAATTTGCTTTAAAATATTCAATAATTACATCAGAATATTAAAAAAATACAGGGTGATTCAGAATTCATATTACACACTTCTAGGGGTTGTAGAGGGAACTTAGTAGATCAAGTTATGATAAGGAACCCATGTCCAGAAACGTACCTTTTTGATACTACACAGATGACAAGATCACATAATTTCATGGTAGGCAACCTACATTGACGGAAGACGACATCTTCAGTCACCTGATGTCATGTGTGCTGCTTCCGTCCTCTGCTTACAATCTGTTTACGCAGCACATGTGGTTTCAACATGATGGCACACCAGCACACTTTTCCCATGACGTCCGACATCATCTCAATCAAACATACGAGGACAGGTGGTAGGTCGCGGTGGACCAACTCCTTGGCCACCACGATTGCCGGATCTAACTCATTTTGACTTTTTCGTATGGGCCACATGAAAGAGTCTTGTTTATGAGACTCCTGTAGTGTCGGAGGAAGACCTGGTTGCACGAGTTCTGGCTGTAGCAGACACGATTCAGCACACATCAGGTATTATTGAGCGTGTGTATGCAAACATCCTTCGGAGGTACACTGTTTGCAATGAACTTCAGGGTCGCCACATCGAGCAGTTCTTGTAGTGATGCAGGTAAAGCAGGAGATGTGAAATTATGTGATCTTGTCATCTGTGTAGTACCAAAATGGTACGTTTCCCGACATGGGTTCCTTATCAAAACTGTACGTTTCCGGACATGGGTTCCTTATCAAAACTTGATCTACTAAGACCCCTCTACAATCCCTAGAAGTGTGTAATAGGAATTCTGAATAACCCTGTATATTATGTAATCGCAAAATACAGCTTTTCCTGCAAAATTGGTGCAAACTTTCTTTAAGTTTGAATTTTCCATAATTTCTAGGATAATTAGGCTCCGCGAAAGTGTCATGCAGCATTTTTATGGCCTCTGTGAAAGACCAAAGCGACAAAAAAGTATCGGCTGGTATCGGTAGATGAATTCCAACTGATACTTCCTGACACTGATACTGCTGGTATCGGCCGATACCAATACATCGGCATCGGTATCGGCTCAGTTCTAATATATATATATATATATATATATATATATATATATATATATATATATATATATATATATATATATATATATATATACACACACACACACACACACAGGGTTAGTCAAAATGATGTTAACATTAAATGGGACAAACCAATCCATTAGTGTTAACATAATTTTGACTAACCCTGTATATTATAAACCAAATTAGATGTAATAGAAACAAAACACTATAGTAAAACTAAAACAGAAGTCCAACAACTTCAAATTTTCCGGCAATTTCTACACTTTCATAAAATCTCACTTTTTACCTAAAATTAGGCCTAGATTTCCCTGCATTAAGCGATTTCCCTTCAGGTAGCAACACTGCCTCCACCAAGTGTGGCACAGAAAGCAGGAAGAAGCCAGCAATTTTCTCTTGCCATCTGTGGGACTGGCACCATAGCCACTCACTTCAGCTCCCTCACCCTCCCCACGTAGAATCGGGGAGGAGACTTGGTCATCAGAAGGATGCAATGGAGAACGATCAATGGCGTACATGAACCAGTCTTTAAGTTCTTGAAATAATTTAGAAGCTTATTTTAACAGTTTGCATCATATAATGAGCAATTGTACATGTATGTTACACCTAAATGTATAAAACAACATGAAAAATGTTGGTTTACCAGGAGTAAATGTGGACATATCGAGAATACACCACTGATGTGAACCAAAGCCAGAAATGTCCTATTTTTCTTCATGAAGCTAGAATCATAAAAGAAGAGATAAGTGACAATGCAAAAATAGGTTGTATCTGGCTCCAAAAGAGCCAAGCTGGCAACAGGGATTTTTTTTTATCTATGCCCTGTACCAGCTAACTGTAGACCATGTGAACGAGAACAAGTCTCTGCACAAGTAGTGACGCAGACGGCTCCACCAATGAACAGTGAGAGAAACAGGATTGTGTAATGGGCGACTGGAGTTACCCGATTTCCCTGCTCAATCTGTAAGAGTTGCAAACTTTTGAAAGCGACAATACCACAATACCATACGCACATGGCAATCGGATCGTAATTTTGTCTCCAAGTCCATACGCTTGGTTTAAGAATTTCTTAGGTAAATATTAGGGATACAACAGCAAGTGCCAATTTTGACAAGCCGTACATAACTAAGGTCTGGACTGTACGTCTGTACATGCCATGAAATTTCCGTACATGTAAGAGTCAGGACCGTACGGTTGGCAATACTGCGCTTTCACCACTTAAGTTTCCCTTCATGCTTCTCTGGCACTATGCGTGGCTTTGCTCCACAGTTAGCTGGGATACAGTATAGACTTCAAACAATTACTAAATAAAATTACCATTTCTTCCAATCTCAATCTGTGTTCCTCCTTCTCTGTATTCTTGAGTATTGCTTTTAGGAGTAAGGAATATTTGGTCAGTCTTTGCATGGGTTTTACAACGATATCCATAAGCCGTAACCTGTTGCAATCCTTCTGAGTTTCGCACCACTAGAAACAAAAAAGTTCAATGTTAGTGCAGTGACAAGGAAATTGCATAAATATCTCAAGTACAGGATGATTCTCTCATTAGGAATCCAAACATTAGTCTATAACTTTTTTAATTTTATGTATGGTTTGCAATGAAAATTGACATATACTTACCCAATGGCATAGCAAGGGGTGGGCAATGTGGGAAACAGCCCAGTGTCTCGTGCATGAAGGGGCCTTGCATCCATAAGAGAAATGTAATAATAGAAGTGAGAAACATCGATGGAAAAAGGCTAATTTTTGCACTGTTGCATTCTGTTTATATCTGCCTTTAAATTCTAGTTTAACATTATAATTTGAATGAATACATCAAATCAGAGGCGTAACATACAGCGGGCAGGGCTCTAAACCTAAGGGAGCCCCAAAAAGAAAAAAAATATTGTCGTATTTCTCATGTGAAACATTTCTACAAAAATTTTTATGTGCATCCTTTGATATTTTCTTCTTATGCCTTGGTTTGTGATATTTACATCCTACAAATTTTGAAATGAGGAAAAAAAGAAAAACTCATTGGAAATAATGTAGGTTATATTTAAAGATTAACCCCCCCGGCTCAACAGCCCTTGAAGGGCCTAGGCAGCTCTCCTGACTGCCAGTCTCCCTCCCACATTCCTACCAAGAGGTGTGGATATCTTCAACTGGTAATAAGGGTGACATCAGCACGTCAAACCCTCAGCTGTTATAGGAGATTTCTGAGACCGGATTACATTACTAATTCGTAGCTCCCCAATTTCCTCACGATGGTGGGTTGCCACCAGTCCTATCGAACCCATGCCATCCCGCAGTCAGAGCCCAAAGCACAGCGACAGACTGCACGGCCAGGGAGGAGGACATATCTAAAGATTAGTAGTTTGCATTTTTGATTTTTAAAAAGTAAGTATAGCATATTTTAGAATAGTTCAGTTATGTCTTATTACCTGAAGAACATGTTTAAAAACATATTACTAGTGGCTCAGTCGGTAACGCGTCTGACTACCATGCTCAAGGTCCCGGGTTCGACCCCCGGCCGGTTCAAATCCGGGAACTTTTCTAACGGTGAAAGCGGCCCCGGCGCCCACCCAGCGTCGAATAACATGGGTACCTGGGGGAAACCCTGGGGGGTAAAGGCGGTCAGGGGCGTGATGCTGATCACATCACCCCCACTCACGACCGGATCAAGAAAGTGTGGGGCGTTACCCCCACACCCCCTATACGCCTTCATGGCGTGGTGCTATGCACAGGGGAACACTTTACCTTTTACCTTTTACTACTATTTTGGTTAAAGAAAATTCCATTAGTGTGTTACAAGAATATACCTCTGCCAAGTGTAAATTTCTCTGTGGCATACTTTAAAATATCATTTTCGTCAGTAATTTATTATTACTATTACTATTTTAATCTGCTGACGTATCCTTGAAGATTTTCTAACGAATTTCAAATTTAAAGAACGGATGGAGGCCTCGCATTCTAATCTCGCCCAGGGCCTCGTGATATGTTGCTATGCAACTGTACTTACCATGTAAGTTACAAAACAAGCTCTGTCTACTGAAAGTTGCCCTGCCCCCTCCTTTTCCACTACCCAAGTTGTATGTGAAAGTTTCATAGGGAAGCATACCAAAATCAAAAAGTTATTGAGGAATATTTGGGTTTCCTAGTGAAAGAATAATCTTGCATGTTATGGTTGGCACTTCATGGTTACTGCTGGCAAGAAACCTGAATGAATATTAAATTTCCAGTTACTCAATCTTAATTTTTAAAGTAATGGATAATCCAGAGAATCACAATGAAATATTATCCAATATCTGCATTCAACTCTTGTGTTAGATGGTATAACTATTAAACAACAAATTGACAATCTATAGATTGGCTAACCAAATCCCGAATCTGTAGATTAGCTATCGACATACCAAAGCCTAGGTTTTTCTACCGAAATTATAAATTCTACATATGGTAAACACATTCCAAATCCTATATTTGCTGTTAACATCCCTAACCATAGAGTTGCTACCCAAATGCTAGATTCACCACCCACCTCAAGAATTTACTATCTGAAAGCAAAATTTATTATGCAAAATTTGGATATGGAAATTGTTATCTTAATATATACGAGGTTTGTCCAGAAAGAAACCGAACTTTCAAATTTGCCCAACAATGAAACAACCCGTGTTTGTTAACTTACTAGCGCTGCATTGAGGGATCCTTTAGAAGTATTATTCCATTGAGTTTACCAGAATGCATTGTTTAGTTTTCATACTGTGAGCTGTTAAGTGCAGTTGTGTTGCATGACTGGGGCGATTTTCTGGTACACAGATGAAGATACTTGAAGAGCAATGCATGTGCGTCAAATTTTGTTTTAAATTTCAAATTGGGCAAGAGTATATGAGCCGGACACAGCGTTATGAGTGATATCAGTGGTTCAAAACAGGCAGAACCATTGAAGACTATGCAAAACCTGGGCGGCCATCAACATCGTGTGATGACGTGCATGTTGTGCACGTCAAAGAGATGCTCCTTGTGTTTTTTGATTATTAAGGTGTTGTGCATTATGAGTGTGTGGTCAAAACATCAACAAAGAGTTTTATTTGAATGTGATGTGTCATTTGAGGGAGGATGTCACGAAGAAGAGGCCTGCAGTGTGGGCAAATCGAACATGGATGCTCCATCATGACAATGCACCTGCACATTCAGCACTTCTTATTCAAGAGTTTCTCGCCAAGCACAGCACTCCTGTTGTACCCCACCTTCCATATTCACCTGATTTGACCCTGTAGACTTCTTTTTGTTTCCCAGGTTGAAATCTACCATGAAAGGACGTCAATTCCAGTCTATTGAGGAGATTAAGGAAAATTTGCTCCTCCACTAGCAGCAGGTTATTCCCAAAATGAGTTCCAGAATGCATTCCAACAGTGGAAGAAGCACTGTATTAGCAGCAGAAGACAGTACTTTGAATGTGATAAAACCGAATAGGCTGTGTGCAAAGTAAATATATTTATTTTGAAAAAGTTCAGTTTCTTTTTGGACGAACCTCGTATTAATGAGATCCAATACAACTAAGTATCAAAATGCACAAATTTCCAGATTCACCTATTACTGTTGTAGACTGGCAACAGTGCTTACATTACCATGTTGTAAGTATTGCAGTATCGAGTTGTAGATGCTGAAGATTAATGTACATCCTTGTATATTGCCAACAGTGTTTGGAAGTAACTACTCGTAGTTACAAGTAACTGTTACTTATTGGCGATTTTGTTAGTTTTTCTCTTTGCCATTCATCGCCATACTTTTCTGTCAGACAGTTGAAACCTGTATTTGGTGAAGACAGTAGTAGAGATAGCGATGTTAAGTGGTATAAAATCACTACCTTGTACTGTTCTCATACAGTTAGTAGAATTCCTCTCCCCCAACGGAAATTTTTTAAATACAATACTGATAATCAGGCACGGTTGGCCCTATAGTGCACAGGATCAGTGAACCCCCAGTAATATATGATAATCACCTCGAGAATGAACAGTAAACAATATCTTTACATTTTCACATTATTTCGCTAAAATTTCTACACAATAAGTCATGTATTTATGTCCGTAACACAGCGAACTCTCTTGCTGAGAAGAAGAAACCGCGAATCGGCCGCCCTAATACAGACCCTCAGTTGAACCCCCACAGGACAGCTCGTGCCATTGTGAAAGCTTCGTGCGGGAGCAGAAGCGTGTGCTGGTCGACAAGCCCCAAATTTGAACAAACCTGTCGCGTATCAATGAAAGGATCTCAGGTTCGATTTCCAGTATGCACATGCCATTAGTTGCCATTTCCCTTTAATAAATGTAGGACCAGTTCTGATTAGTCGGCATGGACGTCCGGAAGGGGAAAAGGGGGCCGCCCCCCATGGAAATTGAATGTAAACCAAAAATTATATATTACACGCATATAATTTAATTTCAGTCACAATAATTTTTGGTAATTATTATAAAAGCGTTGCAGTAACTTCGGACTGAAGAAGTGTTTTTTGCTCCTCCTGGGGAGAAAAATATATTACTTGCCCCTACTTGAGAACGTCCATTCCAACAAAACTCAACTTTTTTTCATAAAGGCACAATTTATTGTAGTTTCAGCCCTAAATTTATTCGCACACCCCTAAATCAAAACCTTATACTCCCAGATAAAAAAAATTCTGGACAAATCTTTTAAGCCCTCCCCCCATCCTTTTGTTAGGCGAAGGAAGTTTATTTTGCGGAAACTGAATATATGTCACACGACTTCAGTGAACCCCCAGGTAAATAATGCACGAGCTGCGCCTGCTGATAATGTAAATATATGAAGACTTATATGTACCAGAAACAAAAATTAAACAAATTTAAGTCTTCACATATTATTTTGATACATTAGAGATTACTGATTGTGTGTAATTTATTTGCAAGATAATTTCCAGCAGAAACTAACTGTAAAAGTAACTGTAACTGAGTTACTTCTTAAAATGAGTAACAGTAACTATCTGTTACTTTTTGGAGCAAGTAACTGTAACCGTAAATTGGTTATTTTAAAAAGTAACTTTTGGAACACTGATTGCCAGTAACTGAAATAAATAGTTATTATTATTGTTCATATATGATCCTGAGAAACAAAATTACAACTACTTCTGCCCACTCACCACTAAATACGCTGTAAAGAGCTCGTTCTCTTGATGCTTTTCCCTGCAGTACTGCTGGCACTTTGCTTGCTCAGCACAATACTTGGTGTAAGGCTGGAAAATCTCCCTGAACTGAAGAAAGGGAAAGAAATGATATAATTAGTTCAAACTTACACCGGAATTGCATTAGCCTGTAACATATCATTACCAGGCACGTAGCCAGGGGGAGCCCCCCCTAAATCCTACAAATATCTAATTTAAGTGTTATTTTTATTGTTAATAACAGAAATAAAGTTATAATCGAAAAAAGTTTAGTGTGTAATATATATAAAATAATAAATGGATCCACAACTTCCAAAACTTATAGTTTTCTTTGTGAGAGGTCACAGAATATAAACTTTATGAGTAAAATTCACCACTAAGTGTTATAGCCTTTCTTTGAACAATTGTGTAATAGTTAATAACAAAATACAATAATTATGATTTTCAGCACACTAACTGTACAAAATATAAGAAAAATAATGGACAACAATTGTTAGATATTCACTGATACGGTGGATCGAGTAGCAAAGTTTCTCCATTTATGTAATGATAATAATAAAATTTGGATTGAAATTGGTATATTTTTAATAACTTATAATAGTTATTATTGTAAAATAACAATAATTATTATTGTCATTATTATTTGTACTAATGAAGTTTTATCTATGGCCTAACCCCCCTCTACAAATATTTCTTGTGATGCCCATGCTGATAAGGGATGAGCCCCCCCCCCTCCAAATTAAATTCTGGATACGGGCCTGATCATTACAAAAAATATACGGTAGTTTTGTTACACTCTTTGGAAAAATGTTGTGTTATTTCATAAAATATATGGTTTACAGCAGTGGTCCTCAACCTTTGGGAGACCGTGGCTTAGTAAATTATGTTTTTAAAAGCCAATATGTGAATCCTAACAATTTTACCTAAATACGTTCCTAATTTTTAAAACTTTATACATTAATTAATATGCACAATTGAAATGTAATATTAATAAATAAATTATTATATACTCATAAAGAGTAATAGTTTCCTTATGTCTAGGCTTGTTGACAAAAATAATTTTATTTTTTTATGAAAATTGCTGCTCAAACTAACTAACTCTCTTAAACCAGAAGGTTTATGGCTGCAGCAACACAAGCCATCCATCTGTCCCTATACTGGGCAAAATCAATCCAATCTTTTCCATCCTTACCGATTTCCTTTAGGTCCATCTCAACATTATAACTCCATCTTCATTTTGGCTTTCCTACAGGTCTCTTACCATCAGGTTTCCCAACAAGAATCCTCTAAGCTCTTCTTTCCTATCCCATTCATACCACATATAATGGCAAATTTCAGGAAAACCTCTAGTGGCCTGGACCATACAGGACCACGAAAGGTTCTCGTGAAATTTGTCATTTTAGTTTTCACAACAATTAACATTAAACAAGTATTTTGTAGTGGAACTACTCTTATAATTGAAAGGTTCGGGTGTAAAACATGGTAAGTGACATTTTGGTTATTGTTGAGTTACAATAAAATGTGCCATCGTTATGGTTACCAGATCGCTATGAGGGAAATGTAGGAGAGAATGTCCCAAAATGTAGGACTTTAAATCAAAATCTAGGACACACAACATTCACAATAAATAATACACATTTCCAGAACATATTAGAAAGTAATTTTAAGTTTTCAGCTTTTAAAAAAATATGATTTTTTAACGAATTAAATACAAAATTTCCAAACTTACAATCAATATTACACAATACACTTCTTCCTACTTGATTTAACTGACACTTTTCAAAGGAGTCAATTTTTACCAAATTTAGTCAAAATATATTTATGATAGACAGACTAAACAGTCAAACTCTTTGAAATTATGCTGAAACCCAGTACCAAACTTTTTACAAACTTTTTGAAAATATTTTTTCTCTTATGACTCCTATGTGCTGATTGTAATGAAAGCACTCTCTCATTATGAGCAGGAATTGCAAACAAATCTTCAGTAATAACCATAACTTGAAATGGTTCCATAAATTTCTTCTAGGGTAGCCTTTAGTTCAATAACTTTGTTCTCTACAACCCCTGCTTCACAATCAAGGCACAGACTGTGATCAGAGTATTGAATAAAAATGGGAAACACCTTGTTCCATCAGTAATAAACCCCAAGGCAAGAAATTCCACTCACGCACTGAACAGTGACATCATCAGAATGTGGCCCCAGTGTTCTAGCAGAAACCTTTATTTTCTTTTTGAGTAATGACTGAATCAAAATAAATTTCACTATTGAGTTTGGGAGTGCAGTCAATAGATTGTAACTCATTGTTCAACTGAAACAGGTATTTTCCTGATTAATATTATGTAACACCCAAAATGTAGGACATTTGTGATATTTTTCAAATTCCTCCTGGACGCCGGACATAAGGCTAAAATGTAGGGCATGTCCGGGAAAACCCGGACGTCTGGTAACCCTAGCCATCCTTCAATTTTTGAGTGAAATTCCCATTTGCATTCGCATTGGACTCACTGAAACCTTCTGAAATTGGTAAACACAACATAAAAACAATTTATCTACAGTATAGCTTCTGTTAACCTTTTTTCTTAATGAACTCAGAAATGACCAAAATGTCACTTACCATGTTTTACACCAGAGCCCTTCAATTAGAACTTTCAAACTTTTTTGTTCAAAATGCAACATACGAGGTGTGGCTAGAAAAAAAAATGGACAGTTGCTACAAAATCTTTTATTGGTTATTTTGTACAATACAAACATTATCCCATTCAAAGTACTCCCCTGCACTATCGATACACCGCTCCATACGAATCTTCCATTGCTGGAAGCAGTGCTGGAAATCATTTTCTTAAACAATGTTCAAGACCTCCGTCGCTTTTGTTTTCACAGATTCTACGGTCGTAAATCTGGTTCCTTTCAGTGCTGATTTGACCTTTGGAAATAAAAAAAAAGTCGCATGGAGCGAGATCCGGTGAATAGGGTGGATGTTCTAACATTGGGATCCCATACTTGGCCAAAAAAAGCATTGACTGACAATGCCGTGTGGGCAGGAGCATTGTCCTGATAAATAATCTATGACTTCCTTTTCCACAAATCAGATCGTCGTCTTCTTACTCGCTAATGAAGGGTCGTCAGCACCGAAATGAAATAATGTTGGTTGATAGTTTGACCTTGGTGTACCCAATTCGAATCAATTTGCCGACATTTTCAATGTTTGATTCCGTTTTTGATGTGCAAGGCCGTCCAGGAATCGAGTCGTCCACGATCACTTCTCGTCCCTATTTAAACCTTTGAAACCACTCAAAGAATTGAGTTAGTGATAAACACTTATCTCGGTACACTTCCATCAACAAGACATAAGTTTCTGTGGCGGATTTTCGAAGTTTCATAAGAAACTTCACATTGATACGCTGTTCCACTTTCACACTTAACATTTTCCCGATGGAGCACAGATGTGCGGTTCACTTCATCTACATGCTACAGCGGAACTGAGCGACACGCACCCTGGGCAATCACACATCACACAGTCGATAGGTAGGATATCACGTTATACAATCATGCACTGCTTGACCTCGACATGCTTGCCGTTTGTCAACAGCAACATCGATCCGTTTTTTTTTTCTAGCCACACCTCCTAATCTGCACTTATCAAATACATGTAATAATGTTGACCCAAGAAAACTTCAAGATTTCATTACATCCTGTAGCTGACAACTAAATTAAACCTAATTTTAATAGATTTCTGCTTATGATTATGTCAAACTCTGAAAAATGCTAATTATATTTCTTACCTTAAGAAATCCCTCCAATAGGAATATAGGATTAAGAGCCTCTTTAGTATCACGTGCTGTATTGAGCATAGGTAACATGTGCTGGTGCCAAAACTTTTTGTTTGTAGCGTAGATATCGGATATGTTGCTGAACAGTCGATTTGTGTCTATTTCGTTTAATATGTTTACATTCTGAAGATTGCATAGGCAAGCCAGGAACAACTGAAATAACATTAGAAACAATTATAATACAAGAAAAAATAAATAGATTCTAAGCACCTGAAATCTGAACAAGATAATGTTTACAAGAATTTAACTTACATATGTTTTCTTCTAATTACAAATTTGAAGAAAAATTACATCGATGGTTCTGTATGGTGCCAGAAACCAGCTTCTTAAAATATGTTCAATAAAAGGTCTAAAATGCAAAACCTTCCATTATTTTGCAAAGAATTTGAGATTATATAAAACTATGAAATGTAAATTTGAATTAATAGGACAAAATACATAATATTCCACATAATGAAAATTCAATGTTACATATGTGACCATAAAATTGGATAAATTAGTATTTTTTTTTGTTTCAAGTCCACTTTATGCACAGCAAAGTTAATCGGGACTGGACCTACAGTTTAAAGTGAGCAGAACTACTATGTGTCTGCACTGGGTATTGGACCCCAACCCGGGACTTTTTCATTAATGTTACCATTTTGATATCGGGAAGCCAGTTGGAAAAATTAGTACCTTTTGCAAATAAAATAACTGGTGATTGAAAATCCTTTTTATCTTTCACGGCACTCTTACAAATGTTATGCTGATGGATCTCAATGGTCATCTGAATCAAGCTGTCCATTTATTGGTTACTTTCCCTTGGAATTTCCAGTCTTATCAACTCTTTTTCCCTTCTGTCCATCTTATTACACCAACTGTTCAGTTATTGCACAAGTATTACAGTTTAATGGAAATCACAAACAAACAAACAAACAAAAAGGACTCATTCTTAGTTTTGGACTTTTAAACCACTGTGTGAATTTTAAAAATACCAACATTTCGGAGGCTGATTCTGCTTCTGGCTTCAGGGTAGTGTGTAATCTACTGGATTTGATTTTAAATTTTTTTGGTGCGTCAGCACTTAGGTTGTTATGCACCCATCACATTATATGGAGTCCAGCCCCTTACCGTTACAAATAACAACTCTAGCGCTGCATAAATAAAATCCTAAAATGTTAAAAGCTGAGGCACACATAAGGACAAAAACCAGGACAACACACAAAAATATACTGCCCAGAGTGCCAGTCACCAGAGACTCATTTGTCTGCAAAATGCAGTCCAGGGTGTACTAGGTGGAAGTGAGGTTGACTTTTGGGTGCCTACATGGAAGGTCTCCCCGTGTAATCTACTAAATCATACTTCAATCCCTGGACACATGATGTGTTTGGGGACTGTGTCTGTGTGGAGAGTGAGAATAAATGG
Source organism: Lepisma saccharinum (assembly GCF_977018435.1). Classification (NCBI taxonomy): domain Eukaryota; kingdom Metazoa; phylum Arthropoda; class Insecta; order Zygentoma; family Lepismatidae; genus Lepisma; species Lepisma saccharinum. Next base: position 18,195,621 of record NC_139257.1, read on the forward strand.
TTGCCCTGGAGGATTATTCTCGGTTACCAAGCTCCACCTCCTCTGCCGGTCACAGGGACCTCTGTACGTGAAGTTGCCAGGGAGGATTATCAGTGGCCAAGGCTCCACTTCATCTGGTGGTCACGTCAAGACCTGTCTTTCTATGTAAGCTGCCAGAGAGGATTATGTTGTGGTTGCCCAGGCTCCACCTTGTCAAAGGATTGATACTGCTGTAAATCAACCCCAAAAATGCAATACTCCTTACGTGCAACTGTCAGAAACTGAATGGTCGTGGGCATACAATTCTCCCAGTGCGTGTGCTACACTGATCCTCATTTTTATGCTGACTGATAGTATTGTCATAACCATTTCTGCTTGATTGATTTGGTTTATTTTACTTCACTTTTCTTCCATTTTTGGCTAATTGCGAAGATGGAGATGAGTGATGATATTGATGAAGGGACACTCACAAACAGTCATGCGCAGGCTGGAATTTGAACCCATGACCCCTTTCCTAACCACTCCGCTACAAACATTTCTGCTTTAACACAATATTTCGGGACATTACTGCATCCCAAAGAAACTTTTTGGGACACTGGAATAAATTATACCATTCCGGGACATGTAGCAATCCTAGATAAGAAATTTATTCCTTGTTCAATCATTTTCGAGAATGACATTGTCTCAAGCACAGAAAATACATAAAAGATAAGAATAGGGTACTTAGGTTGTCGATTGCATTGGCTACTATTTTGCATGCATACACCTCATCCTGATAGTTGGGAGGGGCGGTAGCGCTTCCCATTGATCCATACCTGTACCAGTCATGCTACAGTCATGAATTACTTACGTCTGTAACAACTTTAAGTGTCCTTATGTAGGCCACTTCAGTTTGCACAAGTTCCCAAATGGCTGTTTGCTGCTGCCGATGCTTTTCGCTGATGATTGACGCAGCATTCACGATGTCTCTCCAGTCCTCTTCAAGGTTGTACAGCGCTACAGGAGAAGAAACATTAAATTATTATTCTTTTAGAACTGTAATGTTGATATTTAATATTTTTCAAATATGATTAGTCTCTACCAAAGAAATATATACAGCAGGGCTGTAGTTGAGGGTATACAGCAGTATATATGCCAAATACCCTCTGGTTAACCTTACTCAATAGTGTATAGTTCCTGCTTTAATGCATATACCCAGAGAGCATAGTAAGTTTTTCATGTAAAGTGAACAGGCTTGCTGCAAGCATAAAATGGCAAGCTGCAAGCTTGCATCATGCTTGAAGCAGGCCAACTATGTCAAAATTGCAGCAAGATTGAAATAAGTTTGCATCAAGCTTATATGAGGCTTGCCATATCCCACTGGCTTTCACAAGCTAGAAGCAACATATTCTACATATTTGCTAATTTACTTTACATAAAACAAAATATTTTGGTAATTTTTCCTTCTCTTCATCCTTTTTCCCATATTTTTGATCTCTGAAACATAATGAAGAAAATTTGTAGCTCATGTGATGTCATATTTTCTAATCAATGAGATGAATAGTGCTTGGTCACCTAAAATTGACTGCCAAGTGAAGGACAGGCTGATTTTTTTGGTCTTCAGGAATTGTTATTTATTGAAATATGCTGCAGTTTCTCCCCTCCCCACTTCTGTTTACATATTTTCGTTTCGCTTTTAGGTTTAGGCAAACCACCTAGAAACTTGGCATCGGTGGACAAGAATGCATGTAATGAGTTATACAATATGTTCCCTTGTACAGAAAGTACAAAAGTAGCTATATATTTTCATTCGATTGTTCTTACTGAAGATGTTTTTTTCTTTACAATTTGTTTCAAAATTTACAAAGAGCTCTCTTACATATTTACATATTATACAATAATTTGTGATGTGAAAAAAAAATAGTTGACAAAATTGGTTTCTTAAATATGTACAGTTGCTGTGCTTTTATGAGTTTATAAATTTGATACAAATTGTAATTTGATCAACTTATGTTCAAATAAAATAAATATGTAACACAATTATTGAAATTGCTTGGATACTCAATTATTTTAATGTTACATATTCTTTGATACTACATATTTAGCTACATATCCCTTTGATAATGGTACATATTTTTATCAATGATTGTTACATACTTATGTACATATTTTGTACTTTGATATTATATAAAAATCCAAGGTTTAGTCATAATTACCTTCCTCCATTTCCTCGTCCGGTTCATGACATTGCAGATGGTGCAGTTTAGGGATCCCATACTTGCTGTAGCTGTTGAGCTGTTCTGAAAGGTTATCCATCTTCATGTCCTGGAAAAGTAAACAAAATGTAACATATTTTGCAAGAATGTGGACAGTGCTTCTTTGTTCGTATATCTAGAAATCAATCCAGTACACAGTGCAACCTTCATTTTGCGTTTCTGGATTTTACATTTTTCTACTCTTTCAATAACTTCAATCTTGATAGTCTCAACATGGCAGTGGCGATGCATGGTCTTAAGAAGAAGGCAAGCAATACAGTACTCCGAAAAGGGGGGATGAGTAAATAAATTAATTGTTGGTCACATTATTGATATAATAAAATACTTGAACTAAGACTTGAAGCTTTCCTGGCGACGAATGATGAAAAGATTCTCTCGGGCTATCGACAGGTGAGTTGTGGAAAAGATACCAAGCTTTCGAGAGCTAACGTCACTCACCTGGTCGATAGCATGAGAGAATCTTTTCATCAATAAAATACTTGCTATTACTTACAGCTGCCCGTACACAATTTGAAATAACCATGTATGTTTTGGTAAATTCACAACACATCAAACAAAAGAGAACACTCACTTCAACCACTCGTTCTTCCCACACAAAAGGAAAATGTTCCCAAAAAGGTCTGAAACTAACAGAAAAGTGATACCAACCTCGTTGTAAAAATTATTGTTCACGGGAGAGTAAAAGAACTGACCTGAAGCTTAAAATTAATTAAGCTTTGCAATAACAGGTCATTACAACAGAAAGAAAATGCGCCGGTTCTTTTTTTCTAATGATATATCATATCATATTAAAAATAATATTTCGAGTTTATAGTCCAGGGACATTTGTGATCCCGTGGGTTTTTGAATGAAGGGAATATATGACTTCCGGTAATACGTTGCTAGTGTGGTACACAATCATGTGCTACCAGGTGTTTTGCTCGCAATTGTGGCAGATGGCCTGTGTGACGTCATAAATCCAAGATGGCTGCCGCTTCATGCACTAACAAAGAAAATCGATCGCAACTCCTTTAAGAGTGAATTTTGACAATTTTTTATACATACATTTTTGGTTCAGGATTGAAAAAGGAACAAAATTGATTCTCACAGTTTTTTTTCATATCTCGCACTGTTATGGAGTTATATCCAGTGAAACTATTTAGTGACCATTTCTGCAAGGATTCTAAGAGCATTTTACACTTTACTTGACATTCTGGTATATAAAGGGGAAAAAATATTACCTGTGATATTTTGTTGATTCCTACTATTGTGGCGTATTGCCTGTATGACATCATACATGCAAGATGGCTGCCTCTGCAGACATTAACAAACAAAATCAACCCTATCTCCTTAACTGCTTTAGGAGTAATTTTTACCATTTGCAAGTTTGTTGGGTTTTTCCAGAACCCATTCAACATTGTCCCAACAGTAGAAAAACATTAAACAACCATAATCTCACGAAGAACTGATTGATTTCTCACCTTACTGTTGCCAAAAAGACCACTCCATCTCTGTTTGGAACTTTTTGAACTCTTGAGGGAGCCCTCGTGGGACCCAAGAATGCTTTCCGAGATATACGTTGGATCTTCTGTGCTTACACTGAAGAACTTGCCTCCCTTCCCTCGGTAGCTCTGGAAAAGAAACATGGATTACACATTAATAGGGCTACAAGCTTCATGAGTCTGCTTAATTTTCTTTGGTATGGAAGATATGATCTTTAATATATTGGGTTGATGCATAAGTTCGTAGCGTTTTTATCACCGTGGCAAAGTATTTTGTATTTCATACTAATTTGAGATGAACAAAAGACAGAAATTAATTCATTGTCTATGACTGTCTACCAGTGAAGTGCGTCTACGCGTAAACAACGATAGTCTACATTCTACACGTAGACTATTTTATACACGTAGATGACGTAATCTATGTAAACAACATGGCGAAACGTGATAAGGATAACTTAGCAAAGGGCGCCGTGGAAGTAAAAAAAAATTACACTGTGTATCAGTTGCTGATGTGTGAGAAGAACTTTTCATACTCTTTCTTCCAAATTCGAACGATTTCTCACCTAGGAAGAAACCTAATATAGGAAATATTCTAGTGTTTTATGGGAAAAAGACCACTCTTGCCTCACGACTGCCATCTGTTGTCGTTTTTTGCATACTATTTATCTTCTTCCATAGTTGATAATAGAAGAGAAGATAAATTTTGTTGTAAATAGGATTCTTTTCATTTCGTTAGGAACCAATATAGTTAAAATTTCACTTTCCTTTCATGAAACCCTTGAAAATTAATTTTAATGCACTTTAGATTGTCTACGTAGTCTATGGATACTACAACCCAATGTAATCTACGTGTAGACAACGCGTGTAGACGTAAACGTATAGTCTACGGCACATCACTGCTGTCTTCCAACGCTGGGTCAGTATTTTGGTTCCACGCCAGAAGAAATCAGTTGATTTGGGGTTAAAGACGTCGTAAAGCCAAGTTTGAAGAGCATTCTCGTCACCAAAGGAGTTTCCTTGAAGATTGGTGGATTGAGAGCTGCAAATATGGAAATCTGAGGCGCAAGATCGGGGATGTAAGGAGGATGTGGAATAACCTCCTAAACAATCTCTTGGATAGCAGCTTCTGCCACGTTCACGGGTGCCCATCCCTCCAAGGCCAATGGCGCAATCCCCCCCAAATTTCGTCATGCGTCCCCCCCAAATCATGTGGTAATCCACATGAAGTATTTAATTACGATAGCGTGTCTACTGAAAGTAACGTTTTTTTTTTTAGCTTTATTGGACACGATACTTGATCTGCCCGTCCTCCTTAAAAAGAGGTTAGCTAGACCGTGGATGCATTACCCCTGAAAATATTATGGGTGAATACGTAATACTTCTTTTTATTTGAATACAATAGCCTGTTAAACTGTCAATATCTTTTAATGGTTCGAATTTTCGAAATAACGGAAAGCTAGCAATCTCAAGTGTCATAAATATGTATTTAAACAGTGTTTATGGTTGGAGGACAAGATTTTAATAGCCCACAATTTGGGTATTTAACACAAAGTCTTACACAACTTAAGATCGAGAATTACAGAACCCTAGCTAGAAATTACTAAGGCCGGGACGAGAATATACAGAGTGTCCGAAAAGTCACGCAACCCGGTGTTTACGACCGTATAACGGAATAGCGAAACGGAATTAGAAGAAACGCTTTCTGCCAAAAGAATGCCCTGTATATTGGGAAAATTTAGAGAGACAAACATATGTAAGAACATGCATGTTTTAATAACAAATAAGCAAAGTGTTGCCAAAGGCGGAAAAAAAAATATTTGCAAATCGTTTGTATTGATGCACAGAACTCACTGAGGTAAATTATTACAACATTTCACAATACCAATGAACAATTTGGATGGCCATCTATTGAATTTGACAGAAAAAGAACTTTGACGAAGTTTCAAAAACATTGCACAAGGGAATAAATGGGTTGTTCCAAAAATCGATGTTTTCACAATATTACGAGGGACACTGGCAACACTGTTGGTGTCACGTGTCACTAACAGACTATCACACTAAGTCACTTTTAACGACAAAGGAGAAAGTTGGTTATTCTCGAACATAAATTACAATAAATTACATACACCTTGCAACCCTGAAATGTGTGTTCAGAAGAACGTGTATCAATTGTTATGTTTTCTCTGCCTTAGGTGGTTGCTGTTTGCCGCGAACGGCATTCCAGATTGTGTCTACTTATGCTGACGTCGTGTGTGTGTTTTTAAAATGCCATATTCTACACAGGAAAGAGTGTTTATTGTTGAAGAATATATCCGAACATCGTCATATTCTTGCGTAAGAGAAGCATTTAGGGATACCCACATTTCAGGGTTGCAAGGTGTATGTAATTTATTGCATATGTTCGAGAATAACCAACTTTCTCCTTTGTCGTTAAAAGTGACTTAGTGTGATAGCCTGAGGTGAAACACGTCTGTTAGTGACACGTGACACCAACAGTGTTGCCAGTGTCCCTCGTAATATTGTGAAAACATCGATTTTTGGAACAACCCATTTATTCCCTTCTGCAATGTTTTTGAAACTTCGTCAAAGTTATTTTTCTGTCAAATTCAATAGATGGCCATCCGAGTTGTTCGTTGGTATTGTGAAATGTTGCAATAATTTACCTCAGTGAGTTCTGTGCATCAATACACACGATTTGCAAATATTTTTTTTCCGCCTTTGGCAACACTTTGCTTATTTGTTATTAAAACATGCATGTTCTTACATATGTTTGTCTCTCTAAATTTTCCCAATATACAGGGCATTCTCTTGGCAGAAAGCGTTTCTTCTAATTCCGTTTCGCTATTCCGTTATACGGTCGTAAACACCGGGTTGCGTGACTTTTCGGACACTCTGTAATAAGGTGTCTCCTTCAAAGAACTCACCCGCTCTGCTTGGAGTAATTGCAATTTTTTTAGTAATCCATAGCAATAATTACATGGATTTCATCTTCAGTGCAAATGTCACTTGCTAAAGCAAAATTGTCCTGCAAAAATAACTTAGAAATGCGAATTTGACCCTATTTATTTTCCTGTTTTATCGAGTAATGTGCAAGGCGTTACTATGGAGTACACAGTTATAGTGCGCGTCAAATCTCCTGCATATGGCGATAGCCAATAGCAGCGCACTGCAGCGGTGCCATGTCGAAATCTCACACGGAAAAGAGACAGCGTGGTTGAGCGAAACGCCTTGTCACGGAGAGCACGGAACATTAGATAATATAACATATAATAAACTTAATGGGAGAAAATAACATACCTGATTATGCCAGAGGGACTGCATAATTGTTTCAATATTCTCAAGGTGGAAGTTGTACAGCCTTTGTAAGATATTTTGTCCCGTGAAGAGTACGTTATCTTTTTGGCAGTAGAAAATTCGCCACAATCGTAAATTTCAAAGACGGTTCTACGAACTACGTCTTTTTCAAAGTCATCTAAGTTTGTCGTTCTTTTTTGGTACGTTAATGTGCTTTCTAGGTGATTGAAACATTGGAGCAGGCCCCGATCCACATTGTTTTGCCCCCGAACATATCCGAGAAACGGTAGCTTGATTCACACCACACGCTTGAGCTGTTAGAGCCTGGCACTTCTTAAAGTCGATTTTACTGCTCTCTTCTTCACTCGAACATTTTTTTTTAAAAAAAATTGTACACCTAAAAAATCACCTGTCGTGCCTGGCTTCGTACAACACTGCATTGTTCTCTCTTCTCTCGCTATCACTACCACTTGGTTTACTCAACGACATGCTGCACACACACACACACACACACACACACACACTAAAGACGTGGGAAAAACGAACAGTGACGGTATCCTCTTCGTCAATTTCTCCTTCTACCATCACTGGGAACGAACCTGCTCTGTTCCCTTCGCTAATCGGAAAGTTTCGGAATGCGACAGGAACGAAGGGAGAACAAAAACGATACAATGCAAATACGTTTATAATAACATTGCTTCTACAGAGGGAACGGTATAAGCTACAATCACGCTTGTTTTTCGTACATACTCGCAAAATCATTATCTTTCCATCTGTTGAACTACTGACACTTGAAATAATATATTTATATCCGAGCGCCAGGTACACGATTTAGTGGCGAGGTGAAACAGGTTCTGAACTAGGCAACGCCGCATCTCTGTGATTCGCTGGTGCTGTTCAGCAGTTCAAGGCCATATGCAGGAGATTTGACGCGCACTCTAGTACAACTATTTCAGCATAGTCTACAGGGAATCAATAATACAATAATATTGCTAATAGAACCATATCATCAAAATGACTCACCTGCTTTAAATTAAGCAGTATACCGACACTAAACATTATATTTTAAGAAATTATATTATTAATAAACCTCGAGAATATTGTTTATGTCTTGTAATGCAGCTACAGTATAATTCCTCACAATCGTCTCATGAAAATGCCAGACACACACTTTCGTAACGCAACATTGCGAGCAAGAACATTTGTATATCCATTTCTTTGCAGGCTTGCAAGAATATTAATTTAATGGGACGTCAATACTTTCATAGGATCCCTCGATATTTACTCTCTTTCAGCTTCTCTTTTCCCATGTTCGGCGCCGAAACGTGCGCATACCATATCACTAAATATAGTTCCCAAATATAATGTTCGAACCCTAAAGAAATCCCTTCACAATCTAAGATTTTACACTTTATTAAGAGCTGCATATCTCCTCACCTCAAATTTAATATTCAATCCTCCAACCAAAATTTTGGACTTACTGTATGTGTTGAAGAATACCTAGATATTACCCCCTCCAAAAGAAAATAATCTCCGTCCACAAACCACATTTTTCGCTACAATATCAGACGTAATATTAATACACAAGAGTTGGATTTTCCCCCCAAATTTAATGCTCAGCCCCCCTAACTAAAATTCACAGGATAATCTAAGATTTAACACTGATATTCAATAGTCGGATATTGCCTTCCTCCCCCAACGTTTAATGCTCAATACCCCACCTGAATCCACCTGGATTTAAGACCCAATGTGTAAGAGTTGGATATCCTCCCTTAATAATAATATTACCCGTTACAATTTCCTTAGCAGTCTATAATTTGATATTTATGTAACGGCAATGGATAGTTAATAACGTAATTAAACTTGTGCCAAATGCTGTACTGTTTTACATCAAATGTCCATCACAAAAAATCGTCCCCCGCACAAAAAAATAAGTTGCTTGGACATAACGAGAGTCCACAAACCCACCTGTAGACATCGCTACCTCAAAATACTTTATTTTCTTCATCTAATTGATTAAATATGATGTACCTAAGGTGTTTACATTTATTTTGAAAAAATACATAAATGTTGAATTTTATATTACAATAAGGAAAAAAATCCCCCCTCTGGGCACTCCTGGCCACGTTAGCGGAGTGTGGGCGTGCATTATCGTGTTGGAGCCAGTGGCGGCTGGCCAAGTGCAACAAGTGCAGATGTTTTCACCTAATTTTCAAATTAATATTGACATTTTTCATTTGCTTGTTAAATTAAACTATTTCCCAGCAGAACGCACACGATAATACTCAAATAACACGCCGCTCGGCGCTACGCACGTATTGAGTTCGTCCCAACCCAAGAGCAAACACCGCTAGGTTGTGGAAAACTTAGCCGGTTGTCATGGCAACGGTGACGTCACCTAGCGTTGGCCTTGAACGGGTGTCGCCTTCTAGATAAAGCAGTTCTCTCGTCGGAGAAAACATCGCATCCAGTGCTTGTGGCAAAATCTTCGCGTTCTCGCGAGATCTTGTTCCGCGTGTGTGTTTCGCGTTTCCTATCGTGTGTTGTGTTCATGTGTTGAGCTGTGGTTTCTACAATGAACCCAGTAAATGACTTAGTGTGTAATTTGTTGCAGACACCATTTTCCAGATGGACGGATGAAGACAAAAAAGACGTTTTAAATTGGGGGGGGCACTGGCACTTACTATTTGTTTTCATTGCCTATAAATATACTTCTTCACCTGTTATTTTAGGCACGAGCCGCTACTGGAACTTGGAGCAGCACTCGATGCAGCCTTCCTGGCCTACTTGCTGATTTGGGTGTTTTCATTTAAAGCAGGCGGTATCCTGAACCTTGCCCATGGAATGCAAATGTCGTACAATGATTGAATGGTCACATTTGCTACGAGGGTGGACTGAAAAGTTTTGCCTGTTGATTAATATCTCGGGTTATAGTAAACAGAATTTAATCAAATAAAAGACAATTTGTACATTGACATCTTGGCTTCAGTTCTGGAACATCACTTCTCCACATAGTCACCATCCACTTCCACGCACTTCCTCCAACGGCGCACCAGTCCTTCCATGGCGTCACGGTAGAAATCCTTGCCTTTGGAGTGACACCACGATCGCACAGCACGCTGGACGTCCTCATCTGATGTGTAGTGGTTTTCCTTAAGGTGTTCCTCCAGTTTAGGAAAGATTTAGAAGTCACAGGGTGCAAGATCAGGGCTGTATGGGGGTGTGGGAGGACAGTGTATCCAAGCTTCAATATTGCGTCGGTGGTCAACTTGCTGGTGTGGGGTCTAGCGTTGTCATGTAGAAGAAGAGAGGCTCCATTGTCAGGCCTTACGCGTCTCAGTCGAACCTTTAGCTTCTTTAGGGTTTCGATGTACCGCTCTGAGTTCACGGTGGTGCCCTTGGGAAGAAACTCTGTGTGAACAACACCTTTCACATCGAAAAACAGAGTCAGCATGACTTTTCCCGCAGATGCACAGACCTTGATTTTTTTTTTTTGGAGTGGGAAAACTTTTGTTACGGTAGTCCATGGACTGCCTCTTCATCGTTGGTTCATAGTGGTGGACCCACGATTCGTCGCCTGTGACGATTCTGCACTCCTTCCGCCGTCAATAATTCGATTACGGTTCTCTGATTTAACCGTACGTTCATACCAGTTGTCATCTTGGTCACAACTACTCATCACGTGGGCACATGATAACAACTCCCGCTACGTGGCGTTGTATGTAAGGAATGGAGGAACTCTCAGCAAAACTTAAGAGATCTTAGCAAATAGCCCGACCCTGTGGCCGAGTGGTTAGCACATCGCGCTGCGACGCCAAGGGTTCCGGGTTCGAATCCCGGTGGGGCTTGGTTGTTTGTGAATGTCCATTCATCAATTTCATCACTCATCCCCATCCTCGCAAATTAGCCAAGAGGCACAAAACGCGAAGTAAAATAAACTAAATCAAATCAAATCTTAGCAAATAAAATAAGAGGGATATTAATCAAAAGGCAAAACTTTTCACCCCCCCCCCCGCCACTCAAGACAAAATTGCTTCCATTTTCTTCCCCTGATTTAAGCTTTACATGTTGGTATTATCCCCGTACACGACACACATGTTTTCAGCCGCCTCCGCTGCCTTTGCTCCTCTGTTAAACCCAGACAGTAGAATATGTCGGAAGTGTTTTTTTTTTCGTTTTGCGCCTGACGCTTATTGTTCTTTAGCCCAAAGAACTAACGTCTTCCTTCAAACCTGCAAGGAAGTGAAAGTCTTTCGAATTGCACTTCGACTGCAGCGCCAAATACGATCAGTAGATAAAACTGAGAACTCGTTGTTTTCCCCACGTTTTAAACACTTGCTTTTCACCATAGAATTCACGTTGCATTTTCAATGTTCGTACACATACATTTCCACACATTAGAAGCACTTTAACCAACAACTTGCCACTCCAATTGATGAACGTTAAACGATAAACCAATTCCTAACACCTCAGTGTTGCCATACCAAACACAAACGCTACGAACTTATGCATCAACCCTAAGGCTCTGTCCGTACTTGGAGCATGGTTTTGGCGGAAGTGACGTCACCTAGTACAGTTCAAAAGCGCCAAGAACAGGAGTACGCAAGTGCATATCTCGCAGTGCAGATGGAAGCTGACTCGGTCACGTGATTTCCACACTCGTTGTTCGTTTGTTTAAAATCGCGGAGGTAGAAAGCCAGCAACACAGGTTAAATATACGTTATGGGTCAGCAAGTTGTTGCTTAAAGTGCTTCTAATGTGTGGAAATGTATGTGTACGAACATTTGAAAATCCAACGTGAATTCTATGGTGAAAAGCAAGTGTTTAAAACGTGGGGAAAACAACGAGTACTCAGTTTTATCTGCTGATTGTATTTGGCGCTGCAGTCGAAGTGCAATTCGAAAGACTTTCACTTCCAGTCCACGACTTGAAGACCGCACTCCAAGACCATACTCGGAGGATGCTCGCTTCAAGTACGGTCACGGCCAATATATAAATTCATTTTATGAAAAACGTATTACACTCAAGTGCTTTGTTACAGTAAAGGTTATTGTGATACAAGGAGAAAAAATTGAAGGAAGTTCAGTAGATGCCACTATTTTTCTTACAACAATGTGAAAAAATACATTGTTAAACATGAATAAATACAACTTAGACACACACCATCATACAAGTACCAGGTGGTTATAATTAAAGTGACGGTGTTCAGAGTGGTACAGCACGGGCTGTAATTAGAGTAGCAGTCTGAAACTTCGTAGATATGCTAATGAAGCAATGCGCTCGCGAATTATGCCAAAAAAAAAAATAGTTCCAATTCTCGCCACCAGGGTAAAAAACGGCGCTGTAAGCAGTCAAAACGTGGAATTTTCCATAACTCTGACGTCAAAGTCGGTGAAATTGCCTAACCATTGTGTGAGCTCCCTGGTTGTTGTTGGTGACGCTTGTTGCTTTTTCCTTTAGTAATGTTCATGTAATTCGAATAGTGAAATTGTAGCGATATTTTATTACAAAGAGTATTGTTTTCTGCGATTTATAGTGTTTTTCCTGTAACTATACCAAGTTTTGACTGCTTACAGCGCCATTTTTTACCCTGGTGGCGAGAATTGGAACTATTTTTTTTTTTTTTTCATAATTCGCGAGCGCATTGCTTCATTAGCATATCTACGAAGTTTCAGACTGCTACTCTCATTACAGCCCGTGCTGTACCACTCTGAACACCGTCACTTTAATTATAACCACCTGATACATAATTACAATTTATGTAAGACCCTGTGTAAAATTCAAGCTCCTTATACAGTCCATTTAAAATATATTTATGGGGTGTTCTAATTCGCTGGATACGCCTTGCCTGACGCCACAATTGCTATGTGTAAGTGCTAGCTGCAAAGCTAAAGGATGCAGGTTCGAACCCTGAATAAGGGCTGCTGTCCTATCATCAATTCTTCATCTGGTCATAGCGGAGTGGTTAGCACAGTGCTACCACGACAGGGATGCCGGGTTCGAATCGAATGAATTGTGGAGGAAGTTGTTCGCTGAATATTATCCACTGAAGTAGTGGTTTTTCAGGGTAGTAGAACTGTTTCGGTAAAGGAATGCCTTCCTCAACCCCACCCCAGCGAACACTTTACGTATACAACAAATTAATAGAAAAAGTTGCGAAAGGAAAGAAAATACTTACCCCTGATGTTTTTCTCAAAGGGACTTGATTCCCTCCTCCTCCTTTCATCACTTTAACTGGGTTCTTGTCATCTTTGGCTGTAAAAAAACAGTAATATTAGGCATGAGAAATTCTATACAATACTCACAGCACTGTTACGTATACGTATTGCCTACATACAAATTATTATTGTAGACTAATGAATTCCAATACCCAGGAATATTCTATTGGGGTAGGGGGAGGGTACAACGAAATGGCAAATATGACTCTGCCAGAAGATGCCTCTCTGGATGTGGTTCTTATTTTCTAGCAGCAACTTTTATGAGGAATAAATTCGAAGTTCTACAAAACGGTGCAACGATTGATAAATGCTGCTGTGCCCTTCCAAACAGTTATTCCTATCATTTCAAAATGATACAAGGATGAGAAATTTTCCATTATAAAAATGTGGAAAAATGTAATTTGCTGTATAACATGATGGCTCTAAGGGGGATGGCACGGCCGTTGGTCTTACTTTCTTGCATTTCATACAGTTGATGTAGAAGTTAGGTTGAGTATAAACCAGGGTTGGCATGTTTAAACAACCTGCTCTAAACGTAAACACATGGCTTTGTTTTTTTTACAAATGGTTAAAACAAAGTGTTTTTTTCAGACTTGTTTAAAACCCATTTTGATACTTGATGTTTGATAGTTTGTGGTTATTTGCGTGTTTTGTAACTGTGCATTTTCATTCAATGCGTATCATTCTGTTCATTGTGCATTGGAATCTGTTCAGTGGCTCAAGATGTATATTGAATCAGCAAAGAAACATATGGTGATGAATACCGTGGGTCACGTTTAAAACACCTGGCTATGTTTTTTGCAGGTATTTAAAATATTTTTTTTAAAATTGAATACTACATGGATGGAACAGTTTTGTTCCTCACTCAGCACACTGCAAAATGTGCACATTGTTGTTAATATTTAGTTGCATTCACGATAAAATGTTGTAAAAAGAAAACAGGAGCTACCACGTGGACTCAGTGGGGCCTGGCAACTGTGAATTAGTTTAAGCTTCTCGAACAGCCTAGATATGAGACTTAAGACTTACATAAATGTGTATTTTACGAAGGTAGTCAAGCGTTTACTTAATTGGAACACAGTCCACCCTTGGATGATTAACAGATTCCTTATTAATCATTATTCTTGGAAAATAAGTCTTCTTGGTTTGGTTTGAGTTGGTGTTTTAAGTCCACTTTATGCACAGTAAGGCTAATCGGGACTGGACCTACAGTTTAAAGTGGGATCCGAACCACTTGTGCCTCCACCGGGTATCGAACCCGGGACCCCTTGATTACAAGGCAACGACGCTACCACTGCGCCAAAGGGGAGGCCCAATAAGTCTTCTTGGATTATGTTCTAAACGTTTTATTGGTTTAAAACATGTTTTTTCGATTCTTGTTTAAAACATTAAAAACTTGTTTGTTTTGTTTCTTAAAAAACACAAATTTTCCCAACCCTGGTTTAAACTAACGTAGGAACAATTTATTATTTGGATTGAGCGTTAGACTGTGCACTCAATTTATCGATCTAATGCATTATAACTCCGATAATTCTATTGATATATAACTAATTAACTGAATTTAATTTCTGTTGTATCGATTAACTTTTTTATTATCCAATTTGGAATTTCCAGGGAGGTGGGTTCAACCAGTTCGCCTCTTCTGGCGACGCCCTTGTTAACGTCACGGTTTGCTACGGAGGTAGAAAAAGCGAAAACAAAGAAGCAAAATCTCTTCACCGTGAAAGGTCTTCGATTCTCGAGTTGCGGATGGTACATTCACTTTGTTCCGACGATCACAGGTTTAAGTCACGGTGAGAATACCGGATATATTATATTCTTGGACGTCTAAAGTCGAATATGGAGGGTAGGGAAAATTGGGACAAATGTTCATGCGATGTGCACTTGTTCACTTGTATGTATTCCTCCATCCTGTGTTTGAACGTTTCCTATTGAAAGTCGTTGTCAATCGACTAAAAATTTGAATCGGTTAAGCGGAAGTATTTAATCGATTAATCGAATATTAATAGATTTTAAAGAGTACAATTGGGAGCAAAACCAACTAATATTATTATTACCTTTATTTTTATAATTCCATACGCTATGAATGAATAATAACTCACATATTTTTACACGTGCATATCAGAACTAATTATCAAGTAGCAATTGGAACTGATGACATGTTCACGTTAATGAGCTGTCAATCGCCTGATGGTTCACATGTTTTGTTTTGCTCTACACAGGAATCACAGAGCAATTAATCTCCCTCGACCTCACGTTACATTTTAATCGAGTCGATTAATCGATTAAACACGTTTGATCGATTAATCGAATTTTGAAATTGAAAGATCTGAATCAGTTTTGACTATCCGATTAAATCGACAGCCCTAGAAAATTCATGTGATATGTCAAACTTGATTCCTAGTTGTCGAATTTATTATAGCAATTATGTATTTGTCTGGGCAACTAATACTTTGATCCAGGCACAAGTAAGTCAGAAATGTTGAATCAGATCTCCTTTGAGGTGTTCAAAATGTGCTACAAAAATATATAAGTATAATTTAGGAACCTGGACAAGGTGTTACTACAGATTACATTGTGGATTGAAAAATGGAGTACACATCGATTCTTGGTGTCAGTCATAATGAAGGGTTCTCGGGTAATAGCTCCTTCCCCCTTCCCACGGGGATAGGAATGAGGGCTTTGTAGTGTTATTAGTTGCCGCACTGTTGCGGTTGCAGCCTGGTGTTGATTGCAACCTCTCAGACTTACATTCAATCCCCCGCCCACCAAACTCTGCAGGAAATCTGCTCTAACGTGATCTCAAAAGGATGCAAGGACGCGGGCTAACCGCCTCATCAACCAGAGAAGTTAGGCTGCTCTAATGAATGTAATCATTTCTCTCAAAGTTTACGTCGCTCTTGTTTCCAAATAGCCGCGGAATCGTTATGCAATGGCTTCTGGGAAATATAGCGGTTCTCTTCTTCCTTTCGGAATGCGAGGTCAAATTGCCATCGATAATGACGTAACGTGAAAGGTTACTAAAGCTTTATCGGCGAATTCCAAGGCATCTGCATACAGGTGGGGCAATCACTGACAATGAACAGGCATTGGCTGAGGTCGAATGACGTAAATGGGTGGAGAATCCTTCGAAATATGATATTCTATTCAATCTTGAAATGGACTATCTTTTTCGACGTCAAGTTTCAGATTTGAGATTTCTTTTCAGAATCAAGAATGGACAACTATTTACTAGTATTGCTCGGTAAATTGTCCATGATTATTTTAATTTATTTTCTTCTTACATCTTATGGATTTTTATGTATGCTGGTGCAGAAGTTGTCACCAGCTTGTTTTGAGGTGTTTTTTTTTTCAATTCATGAAGCTCTTATTGGGTCAAATAAAGTGCACGAACATGGTGATGAACAATTTGTACGGTAATACTCATGGATGGAGGTGACATTGTGGTCAAGTCGATATAATACCAACAGCAAATTCCAACTTCTTCTGCACAAAAGCTCCCGGCTGTCCGTAGAAAAAAGTAGCTTCTTTACTGACTACAAACCCTCCAAAATGCATTCAATGATCCCAGGCTTTCGTCTCTCCCAACAAACTTTCAAACCGGGACGTGAATCAAGCAGCTGAGGAGTTAATAATACTGCTTTAACTATTATTGTTGTTATCTTCATGTTCACATATGAACTTTGAAAACAGTCTTGTCACAAGAAACAGATTGTGAGGGACTGTTTATGCATTGAAGACATTAGGAGACATGTTTTCTGTAGAGCTCGTGAGATTACGAGGAGTCTGGTGTAGACGTACCCACTCAGCAAAAAAACCCTTCGGATTTTACTGACACTTATTCTTCGTTAAGTGAACGAGGTTCTACAGGAGTTTGCAACACTGCATCGACAGTGATACTAAGGGAAACTAAAGAGACAGTCGTGTATTGTTACGGAACTTGAAAAGAAACATCGATTGGACAAGACAAGTTGCTTAAAAACACCCTCCCCTGCCTCCCTTCCCCGTATAATTGGCTGACGGAAGTCTTTAACTGGATATCCCTAAGCTCGTCGTTCAATTATCTTGCAGAAGCAAGCGCAGTCGACTGAAGCTTCAAAGATGAACAGTCACTCTGCCAGGACTCGAGGAAAGAGTGGTGTATAAAGGAAATGAGTTCTCTACTCGGAATTTTTTTAGGCTGGAGATATGAAAAACCCAACGATGCAAAGTTTCAAGTTGATTTTTCAAAACAGCCCCCTTCCCCCGCCCCCCGACACAGACGGGGGGTTGTAATTTTGGTACGAATTTTCTTATTTGGTCTCGCTTTTCTGCCAGTTTACGGAACACTCATGCCCAGTCCGAAACTCGAACCCGTTACCTTCGTGGGTCTGCCATTTTTGCGACTGGCTTCATCAATTTGAAGCCCACAGGATCATAGAACAAACGTTGACGTTTCGTCTCCAGATGTGGCAGTTTCGAAGTGCAAAATGCGGTGTTGCCACATGGCTGACTTTTTCTCAGTCGTACACGCCCCCTTTTGCTGTCAACTTGCACCCTTCCCTCGCAGTTCAGGGAGAGGCAGGGAATCGGAGACCCTTTCGTTTATTATCCTGCGCGACCGTTAGGTTTAGCCGCTTGAGGGTGCCTTTGCCACCTGTTTCGAAATGTTTGCTGTCAGCATTAGTTTGGCAACACAGAATAGCACAAGAATTGACCATATTAGTGTGGCGTCATGAGTCTAAACAAATCTACCACGTGTTTTTTTCCTATCCCGAACCATTGAATTTTCCATCGGAGGGGTTAGCTTTAAAAATTGTGACAGCAGTTATGCAACAAAATTGTGATGCGTATTGTACATCAATATACAGATGAGATTTCGGAGAATACGTCTATATATAACACATACCTTACAGATGAGAATGTAAAGAATAAATGGAGTATGAAATCGAGTAAAGCGAATGCTCTTAACGAAGTTCGATCCGGAATCGCAGCCAATGGACGCCGTCGATTCAGTCACGTGAGGCTGCTGGTTTCCCATCATCCATAGCGGCAGCGTGACCGACTTGAGATTGTGCTCGGAACTGGAATGTCTAGATTTTGTATAAAAGTACATGATTTTCTTACTCCTGTTATTTTCTATCTTATTCTCTGTAAGGTATGTGTTATATATAGACGGAAATCTCATCTTTACATTGATGTACGATACACATCACAATTTTGTTTCATAACTGCTGTCACAATCATTAGAGCTACCCCTTCCGATGGAAGATTCAATTGATTTGAATAGGAGAAAAACACGTTTACACTTGCCCAACTGACAGCTGTCCACCTATCGTCTTAGAGGGTGTTTCTCTCTTTGGGTATCAGCAACCTCAGTTGCGAAGGAACAGCTGTAGGGGTAACATCGCTCTCCCGTTACCACGTTGCCAAGCGTACGTATGTTTTTGTCAGTTGTTATTAGTTTATTTGCACAGTGTTTGGGCGTTTTGTGTACTATTTTCATTCAGTCCGTTTTTCCACAATATGATGATCATGAATTGAAGTAAAAACGTCAATTGCCAGAGGACAACATCTGCTTTGTATCAACAGAAATTCATTCCTTAAAACAACACAGGGTGATGGACAATTTGCCTAGTGTTACCTTTGTCGTTGACTGTACAACTTTTATCCAGTACGGCACTGATCAACTCCCTCTCTCCCATTTTACTGTACGTTTGGCAACATGCGGGGTATTCGACGTTCATTTGTTTCGTCCCGCCAAGAACATCGGGGGGACCTTGCGACACGAAAATGCCCGAAGTCAGTGGTAGAGATTTCAACTGATCGCTGATTCGTTGTTTCCCAGGCGCCAGCTGAAAATGCGATCGGTATAGCTCTTTGCGAGCCCAAGCTCGATCGTGCCCTGTGCAGGAACCGTTTGGTGCACGTCAGGCGTTGCTTTTTAAAAGAACAAAGATGGCCTCCCACACAAGGACTGTTCTATCCGCACGCCCGAATCATCAATATTGATTTGGGTGCTAGGTGTGTTATCTGGCAGCTCTCCAAAAACAGGGATATTGCCACCCTGGGCTCTCGCCCCTCCGGGAGGCCAATAGAAGCTCCATTCCATCATCCACATCGAGCCCTTTCGACAGGCACGTATTGTGCGCGTGGGTAAAGGGACAGGTGGGGCTCCGTCCAAAAATATTGAGATGGAAAGAGAAAGGGTGAAAGGCTTTCCCCGTACAAGGCTGCGATTGTCACAACTTTTTATCATTTTCTTTTCTTCCCTTTTCGAAGACCATTGTCGTCTCTTGAAAGCATATCTCAGAAGGTTGCAGGCAGGGTGAGACTTGGGGATGCTCGTAACGTTCCTCCCGGCAATGGCGTGTCCAGGTAAGGGGTCGGTGGCGGTCGTAACCCCCTTTAACCCAGATTTCCTTTACAAAACACAGGAAACATACAGGGCGGCTCAAAAAGTCTCTTAACACCCCCGGTACAAGGCCACTGCAGCGCGCAACATGGAAATGGTGATGACCAATCGTTATCAGGCCAAGGGGGAACCACATTGATGCCACCCGCACGGTCGGCGGCCATCTTGAATTCAACTTCAGAATTTTAAATGGGAAGGGGGTGATATGATATATCAAATCAGGCTAGAATGTCACGAGAAATGCAATGGTGAAGGTTTTTCGACGTATCTTTAACCAGTAAAAAGTTATCATTAAATTATTGTACCAGTTTGCTCCTTTTCGAGGTGTTAGAAAAATGCTTTAAAATTTGTTTAGCGCATCGGTAATGCATCGAGATCAAAGTGACGTCTAGGGAGAGAAGTTCGCATGCAATTGCACACGATTTTAATCGGATACATCCGGTTGTCGCGAACAATTTACATTGTGACGCTTCCATTGAATTAAAAGTCCTTCACAGTGACAAGGCTAATGTTTATGTTCATAAGGAAGTTCATAAACAGAATATGCAACCCTTGTTATCTGATAACTAACTTTGGACAGAAACTGCTTCACAACGTTCCCATAGTGTTCTGGTGTTCCTCCCTATTGAAAAAAACTCTGTAAAAAGTACCTTCTTCCATAAGCAAGGATGAAAAAACCTGTTTATTTAACAAATCCAAGTAGCCCTAAGCATTTAAGGTTCCGTTGATGGAAAATTGACTAACCAATCGTGTTCCACACAGCACGCCACACCATTAACTTACCAGCACTAAGCATTCAGCTTTGATCTGTCGAAAATGGGTTATCAGATAAAAATCATCGAATATTCTATTTATGAACTACCTTATGAACATAAACATTAGCCTTGTCACTGTGAAGGACTTTTAATTCAATGGAAGCATCACACTGTAACTGTTCGCGACAACCACTCATAATGCGCAGCTCTTCATGGATGTATCCGATTAAAATCGTGTGCAATGGCATGCGAACTTCTCTCCCTAGACGTCACTTTGATCTCGATGCGTTACCGATGCGCTAAACAAATTTTATGGCATTTTCTAACACCTCGAAAAGGAGTAAATTGGTACAATAAATCAGTCATAACTTTTTACTGGTTAAAGATGCATAAAAAAACCTTCACCATTGCATTTCTCTTTAAATTCTAGTCTGATTTGATATATCATATCACCCCCTTCCCATATAAAATTCTGAAGTTGAATTCAAGATGGCCGCCGACCGTGCGGGTGGCGTCAATGTGGTTCCCCTTTGACCTGGCAACGATTGGTCACCACCATTTCCATGTTGCGCGCTGCAGTGGCCTTGTACCGAAGGTGTTAAGTAACTTTTTGAGCCACCCTGTAGATATGTTTCACCTACGTCACAAACAGTTGCATTGTGACTTCGACCAGACATGATTGAGGCCAGTTCTTGTAAGCATACGGAATTCAAACAGGCGGACGGGAGTAACATTCGTGACTTAAAACAAACGTGTAGTTGTGCGATGACGGACAATCGCGATGAACACAGAATTGAAAGGGCGGGGGGACAATTTCCATAACATTCTAAATCTTCTATCAAATTGAAGGGTGACATCCCGTAGAATACCTCTTACAAGAGAATTATGTGAAATACTGATATGATTTAATAGAACACTGATCTTTCTCACACTTTCTCCAGGCTTGAGATTGGCTGTAGTTGTAAACGTATTTGCATTACAACCACTTTGGCGTGTTTAAAATCAATGTTATTCCACACATCGTCAGTGGTAACTATTTCCTCATTCTCGTATTTTTGTTATTACTTGTTGAGTTGGTGTTTTAAGTCCGCACAGTAAAGCTAATCGGGACTGGACCTACAGTTTAAAGTGGGATCCGAACCACCATGTGCCTCCACCGGGTATAGATCCCGAGACCCCTTGATTACAAGGCGACGACGCTACCACTGCGCCATCGGGGAGGCTTTTGTTATTACTTGTCTCTCTTCTCTTGCCAGAACAGAAGTGCATTTTCAAACTTGGCTTGGAATTTGGTTCAATCAAGTTTTTGAACATGAGCTCGAGCCAACAGACACCTTTTGAAGTCACCCGTTTCCTCTAGATTAAGTTCTATCCGCATGTACTTGATGTTGGCGTCTTCTGCTTGGCTCATGAGGCAGGCCAGAACGTCATGAATTTTCGGATGCGGTCTTCCAAGCCACCTATAGTCCATACCAGCTAACTGTAGAGCATGGCCGCGCATATCGGCAGAGGAGGAGGAGGAAAATCGAGTGGTGAAAGCGCAGCGTTGCCAACCGTACGGTCCTGACCATACATGTACGGACGTACGGTCCAGACCTTAAGTCCGTACGCTAAATCCACAGCTTGTGAAAATTTGCTCTTGCAGTTTTATCCCTAATATTTCCCTAAGAAATTCTTAAACGAATCGAACAGACCTGGATACAAAAATACGGTCCGTTTGCCATGTGCGTTCGGTATTATCCTTTTCAAAAGTGTGCAACGCTGGAGGAAATCGGGAAAATTCCCGTCCCCGATTACACAATCTCTTTTCTCTCGCTGTTCATTGGTGGAGCCGTCTCCCGTCACTACTTGCACAGAGACTTGTTCTCGTTCGCCTGGTCTACAGTTAGCTGGTATGAACTGTATTTATTTTGTTGCTCCAACCTTCTACAGCAATTTTAGTTCTATGACGCCTTTGGTTAGGTTAGGTCCTGAATCGTCGCAATGGTCCTACCATTAATGTGTAAAATGACCTTTACCGTCAAAATCACCGCAATTGTCCGTGATTTTGGCTTAATCGCAATTGCCCGCCATCGAAATTGTCGTTGATTCGTGCAGATGTAACGAACGCTACGTGATGGATATTTCCTTGCAAACGACAAATAAGGATAGCCGCAAACATGGCGGCTGTGCGCATCCTGACGTCACTTGAAACCCACCCGTAGGACTAACTGCGAAACAAACTAGGAATTATAGTATTTTTAGTTCAACATTGAAAATATATGTTTCATTGATTGATATGGTTTATTCGCTTTTCTGCCACTTTTGGCTAATCGCGACGATGAGGATGAGTGATGCCAGGATGAAATTAAGGTCCTCGCATCTGGCTAGACGTGGAAACTGTTCCTCGTGCCCTGAACAAAACAAATAATTATACACCTCCAAAATTGTCCCAACTTTTGTTTGCTCTCATATTTGATACTTGCCAGTGTTCTATATTATTTACACTGCCCGCGGTCATATCGTTATTCTGAATAAAATGGAGGACAAGGTCTTATGATATGTGTTGCATGTTCGTAACTTTGTGCCATACGATGAATCGAACTTGCGCCATAGCTTTGGAAGGGTGATGGCAGAGGCGTCTCGTGAACGCATGCGGTGCATGTTGCGCATGCGTCAATTGTGGGGAAAAGAACAGCTTGCTCTGCGACGACATTCATGAGCATTTCTACATTCTAATTTCTTCATATAGGAGAAGTATGTATTTTACTCGACAGCGCTGAACTAAGCTTATATTACATTTCTTGGATCTGAAGTGAAAGAAAGTAATAATTCTTTCCCCACAATTGACGCATGCGTCACTTCAGATCCAAGAAATGTAATATAAGCTTAGTTCAGCGCTGTCGTGTAAAATAAATACTTCTCCTATATGAAGAAATAAGAATGTAGAAATGCTCATGAATGTCGTCGCAGAGCAAGCTGTTCTTTTTCCCACAATTGACGCATGCGCAGCATGCGTTCACGAGACGCCTCTGGGTGATGGGGCAGAAAAGTTTTAAATTTCATAAAAATACACACACGACTATTTTGCTAAATAACTGTTACAGTTGCGAAATCATAAAAATGACTCTTTATTACTTAGGTTAACAAAAGTAATAACAAAACTTATTAATTTTAATAAACCTGAACGTTTTGGGGGTAAATGCCCCTCTTGCAACCTCCAAGTTACGCCTATGATCTGTTGTCTAAGGGCCATTCCACAGAAAGAGTGTCTAGATGTCCAGACCGTAACAGTGTATAAAAGACAATTATCTCTTCAAAGATAGAGACTGATAGAAAGTAATAAGCATGTCATGTAGTACTAACGGTTAGCAGTCTGGAATGTGTTTTTAGTCATTTCAGTTTGAAGTGGTAATCTTGAAAGCACTGTTACCAAGTTTAAGTAGTAGAACCACTATTTTTCGACTCAAAAACTGCGACCCAATTACTTCATTCAATGAAAGAACAGCACGCAGTTCGATCCTGCTCACTCAAAAGCTTGAAAAGACTATTTCCCAAAGTGGCAACCGAAGTGTGTGACGTCACAATCTAGAGGCAGCACATAAGAAAACGTTATCTGCAGCCTTTCGAAAGGAAAACCGGTCGCTCATCTCCTCTTTACGATCAATGAGCGGCCCCCGAGGCGCGCTTCTTGAATGATAAGGACGATGAACGAGTCGAAATCCACCCACACAGACGGCCCCGCAACGAGCATCATGGAAGCGTCTGAGCTGTTTACTCAAGAATCCACGATATGAGCGATTCCAGCCAAAAGCGGAGATAAGAGTTACCAAAAAAAGGAGTTCGTTTTCAATAGGACGTAGTTCAGCGTGATCTGAAAGCAGTTTGCAGAGGGGTAGATCGAAAAGTAATGTGCCAATATTCTTTTAAAGGTAATCCTGCATCCTTTTTATCTTCATAATGTTAAAAAGAAGGGGGGAAAGAAAATTCGTACCGTAGTGCAAATAAGGACTTTTAAATTCGGAATGTAAGTTACGTGAAATCCAAATAGATTAACTATTTTGACATACTAAAAAGTATCGACAAAAATTACTAGACTTTAAATACAGTCTAACAACTTCAATACAATTAGCAAATAGTTCACACGTTGTATTAATTGAATTATAGAATAAAACTACGATGTGAAAATGTATATGTGTAAATCCACCACATCGTCTTAATGGATAAAAGAACTGCCAAGAAAAAGGTATAATTCAAATTTTGTTTTAAGTTCTTTCTATGCTCAGAAGGTTAAACGTGGCCGGACCTACTGTTAAAGTGAGATACAAGCCACTGTGTAATGTGTCTCCACGGGGGATTGTACCCAGGACCCCATGATTACAAGGTGACAGCATTACCTATACGCCATAGAAGAGTGCTGACAAACAAATGTGAATATTGTAGGAATGGTGATTGGATGTGATTAAAATTGCCATTTCGATATATACATTATTTGAACACTTATATTAAACCAGGTTTCGTAGTTTACTAGAAAAAGTGTCACAGTCGCACATCAGAAGTAGAAACCAAATAATTTCGAAATTCTCGTACCTTTGGACATTCAAACTTTTGATATCACTAGATTTCTGGTAACCTCACCACTTCCTCATTGTTGCTTTGTTTTCCTTTCGTTTTCAAGCCCACTTTGTGATTGATTGATTTGTTGTTTTAAGTCCACTTTATGCACAGTAAGACTAATCGGGACTGGACCTACAGTTTAAAGTGATCTGAACCACTTATGCCTCCACCGGCTATCGAACCCGGGACCCCTTCTTTACAAGGCGACGGCGCTACCACTGCGCCATCGGGGAGGCCCTCAAGTCCACTTTATTCTTAGGCTAATCATGACCTACAGTTTTACATGGCATTCGAACTACTGTGCAATGTATCGAACCCGGGACTAGGGATGGTATCGAAACAAGGCTTGACAGTGTCTCGGACTTCCACCAATTACCTACTAGAGATGACGTTGTCTGTATATAAGGAGTCTACACCGGCCTTGTAAGAGGGCATAGTTTGTTGCATGTCCAGCACGGTTTTCGTATCTTGCCTTCTACTGGCTCACGCCGTCTTTTCTTCACAGTTTCTAGCCAGCGATATCCATTACGGTTCCACTTCTTTAAACCCCACATTTTTTGCACACTTTACAATCGACTGGAAGCTTCACTTTTGCCAGTACATGCTTCCCGAATCCCCAGCTCTTCCTGGATATATTTTTAACGACGCTTCACTCAGACAAACCTTCGAGAACAGAAGACGAAGTCTCTTGGGGAGGGGGGGCTGGAAACGCCGAGGAAGGTTCATTTATGTTCTTTTGAGTCTCGCGAGGATGAACAAGAAAGGTCAACTAGGGGAGGGGAACTTGGGGGGAGCTAAATTGAAACATCCTCAAGGTATCAGGTGCTCCGGAGCTGTATCTCCCGTCCTGCTCCCAGCGGGGAATTGCTCGCTGGTGAACTCGGAAGGTAGGTAAACATGCATTATCAACAACAGGATAAATCGAAGCCCAAATCCTACTCCGGTGTCGATCCGTCAATTCGCTCGTTTCGTCTCTACGATTCTTCGAACAAGTTCCACGAGGTTGAAGCAAAGGATTGTGGTGTGAAAGTGGAATTGTCGCTCTTGTATGTCCATTCAACGCTCAATCCGATGCTTGAAGTTGATTGGCGATTATAATTATATATTATATAATTAATTATAATCATATATAATACGCTTAGCAGATATCTCTTTAGCTGCTGCGGTTTATTCAAATCCTCAGTGGGACATATTGGATCGTAAATTTTATATCGGTACAATGGGTGAATAAGTATTACCACGCAAATTGCCCATTACTATGTTTATTTCTTTCGTTTTACGGAATGAGAGCTTCAAGAACAGAAGCAATGCTAAACAAGTTGCCGACAACCCAGAGGCGTCTCCTGAACGCATGCTGCGCATGCGTCAATTGTGGGAAAATGGACAGCTTGCTCTGCGACGAGATTAATGATCATTTCTACATTCTAATTTCTTCATATAGGAGAAGTATTTATTTTACACGAGAGCGCTGAACTAAGATTATATTACATTTCTTGGATCTGAAGTGACGCATGCGTCAATTGTGGGAAAGAATTATTACTTTCTTTCACTTCAGATCCAAGAAATGTAATATAAGCTTAGTTCAGCGCTGTCGTGTAAAATACATACTTCTCCTATATGAAGAAATTAGAATGTAGAAATGCTCATTAATGTCGTCGCAGAGCAAGCTGTCCATTTTCCCACAATTGACGCATGCGCAGCATGTACCGCATGCGTTCAGGAGACGCCTCTGCGACAACCTCTGCACCAGCATACATAAAAGTCAATTTCTTAAAAAAACACTTAAGATGCAAGAGAAAACTTGATGAAAATAGTCGTGGACAATTTGACGGAAAGTACTTGTGCATTCCACTGCACGTTTGGCTAATGGTGACAATTCGGATGAATGGTGATTAAATTATATAATTTGAATTTAATTCAGTTCAATTAAATGTTCGCTTAAGTCCACTTTATGCACTGATAGGCTAACCGTGACTGGATCTACAGCTTAAAGTGTGTGGGTGTAGAGGTAACTGCTCGGATCCCACTTTACACTGTAGGTCCAGTCCCGATTAGCTTTTCTGTGCATGAAGTGGACTTAAAACAAGAATTCAATTCCGAATCACTGTGTAATGTGCCTCCACCGGATATCGGACCCAGGACCATGATATGAGTTGATATGAAAGGACACACATGGCTAGGGTACAACAGGAGCTCAACAGAGTATTATATTGACCGTGAGCCGAGACGCCAGAGCCTCGTTAGTCTGTAACAATACAGTCCAAGGTGTATGATACGGAAGATACATATTTGGTTCCTTTCGGGAAGTCACTCTCACACCCCGAATGGTGAGTAGATAAAATTAACTGACACAACCGTACACCTATGCCTGGGACTCGAACAAGCAACCTTTAGGAGGGCTACTTTCCGTGTGGCGGAGTGGTTAGTGCTGTACGCTACAACTGTTGGAGTCCCCGGGTTCAAATCTCGCACTGCCGGACCCTGTGGCCGGGTGGTTAGAACATCGCGCTGCGACGTCAAGGGTCCCGGGTTCGAATCCCGCTCGGGCTTGGCGCAAATTAGCCAAGAGGCTCAAAACGCGAAGTAAAATAAAATCAATGAAATCTCGTCCAATGCGTTCTTTGTTAGTACCCCTTCATCAATTTCATCCTATCATCACTCATCCTCATCAAGACGATTAGCCAAATCTTGCAGAAAAGCGACGCTAAACACAGAAATCAATTTTAAAAGTCAAACCAGCACCAACGTGTAGCCACACGGAAAAAACTTTAAAGAAATCAAAGCAAATAATCCGCAACAAGACACGGTCGGAACCAGTGATGGCTTCCAAGAAGTTTTGGAGGAAAAAGTCCCATCGCACACAGTGGCGTGTCCATGATATTCGAAAAGGGAGGTACGCACATTTTTCAGTAGTCAGCACTCATTTTCCTATCGTTTCCTGCCTATGACGTTACTGGTTTTGAACCCCACCAACTTCCCTTTGGATACGCCTCTGCCAGCACAGAATAAAATAAATAGCTTTGTAAGCCAAAATATTCAATTTTGCACGATTCTTAAGTGTATACTAAATACGACCATTCCTCCCCACTCATTTCCAGAGGTGGTCACCCTCCGGAGGGCGACCCTCATGAGGGCAGACGTCACCCTCACCCTCCGAAGACTTGTGAGGGTGAGGGTGTGTGAGAGTGAGGGCGAGATCGATCCGTGAGGGTGAGGGCGACTGGTGAGTCGTGAGGGTGAGGACGTGTGAGGGTGAGGGCGAAAGGCAAATCATGGGGGTGAGGGTGTGTGAGGGTGAGTGCGTGTGAGGGTGAGTGCGTGTGAGGGTGAGGGCGAAAGACAAATCGTGGGGGTGAGGGTGTGTGAGGGTGAGGGCGTGTGAGGGTGAGGGCCATGTCAATCCGTGAGGGTGAGGGTGCGTGAGGGTGAGGGCGAAAGGCTAGTCGTGAGGGTGAGGGCGAAGTCGAGTCGTGAGGGTGAGGGCGTGTGAGGGTGAGGGCCATGTCAATCCGTGAGGGTGAGGGCGTGTGAGGGTGAGGATGAAGTCGAGTCGTGAGGGTGAGGGTGTGTGAGGGCGAAAGGCGAGTCGTGAGGGTGAGGGCGACTGGTGAGTCGTGAGGGTGAGGGCGTGTGAGGGTGAGGGCGAAAGGCAAATCGTGGGGGTTAGGGCGTGTGAGGGTGAGGGCGACCTGTGAGTCGTGAGGGTGAGGGCGTGTGAGGGTGAGGGCGAAAGGCGAGTCGTGAGGGTGAGGGCGAAAGGCAAGTCGTGAGGGTGAGGGCGAAAGGCAAGTCGTGAGGGTGAGGGCGAAAGGCGAGTCGTGAGGGTGAGGGCGTGTGAGGGTGAGGGCGAAGTCGAGTCGTGAGGGTGAGGGCGTGTGAGGGTGAGGGCGAAGTCGAGTCGTGAGGGTGAGGGCGTGTGAGGGTGAGGGCGAAAGGCGAGTCGTGAGGGTGAGGGCGACTGGTGAGTCGTGAGGGTGAGGGCGTGTGAGGGTGAGGGCGAAAGGCAAATCGTGGGGGTTAGGGCGTGTGAGGGTGAGGGCGACCTGTGAGTCGTGAGGGTGAGGGCGTGTGAGGGTGAGGGCGAAAGGCGAGTCGTGAGGGTGAGGGCGAAAGGCAAGTCGTGAGGGTGAGGGCGAAAGGCAAGTCGTGAGGGTGAGGGCGAAAGGCGAGTCGTGAGGGTGAGGGCGTGTGAGGGTGAGGGCGAAGTCGAGTCGTGAGGGTGAGGGCGTGTGAGGGTGAGGGCGAAGTCGAGTCGTGAGGGTGAGGGCGTGTGAGGGCGAAAGGCGAGTCGTGAGGGTGAGGGCGAAGCTAAGCCGTGCGTGTGAGGGTGAGGGAGGTTGAACGAAAATGACCACCTCTGCTCATTTCTTCTATCGTCCCTGGCCATAACCCTACTAGAATGCATGAGAAACA